>NC_083316.1:87681857-87998316 GCF_963455315.2 Globicephala melas
GTACCCTTGTCACACCTACTCTGTAGATGAAAGAGCCAAGGTTCAGAAAAGTTAGGTAACTTGCCCAATATCACACAGCTGTAAGTGACAGAATTACAGTTTGAACCCAAACTCAGTGCTCTCAACAACTCAGCTATGTGGGCAGATGGAAGAGTTCCAACAACTCAAAAACAAAGTTTAGTTATGTGAACAAAGTAAACTAGAGTAGGCACAAAATATTATAGAACACTGATCATGGTGAGGGCAGGGCAATTTCTTTTCATCTGAAAGGCAATTTAGTTTCCTTTTAGAGTAGACACATCTGTTACTCTTTTTTTGTGTGTGGTACGCGGGCCTCTCACCACTGTGGCCTCTCACGTTGCGGAGCACAGGCTCCGGACGCGCAGGCTCAGCGGCCATGGCTCACGGGCCCAGCCGCTTTGCGGCATGTGGGATCTTCCTGGACCGGGGCATGAACCCATGTCCCCTGAATCGGCAGGCGGACTCTCAACCACTGCGCCACCAGGGAAGCCCACATCTGTTACTCTTGATAAACTAATTCATAAATATGGAAAATACTGGACGAGACACACTAAATTATGCCCACGAAAATGCAGTTGAAAAATGTTTTTACTTTTAAGCAAATGTGATGTATAGTTACAAAAGCCCATTGAACTACAACAAAATTCTTTTAACACAAAACTTATTTTCCACATTAACAATTTGTTCAAGAACCTAGAAATAAATAAAAATGGCCCCTGAGCAAGTATCGAGAAGGAAAGCCATAGTAAATGCACTCTGTGCCTCTTGACTAGAAAGCCTTTTGCCCCTCGCTTGGAGTCTAGTGATTCTTACTTTAAGTACAAATCTAACAAGCTATGTTCTTTTCCCCTGTAGGTCAAACCACATCAAAAGCAATAAACAGAAAAGGGTGAGACATTGCTAAAGGAAGGAATACAAGAACATCAGAACAGCAAGAAACGAGAATCATGAACTTCTAATAAGTTACTCGAGAAAGATGGTAGTTGAGGTCAGAGGTTGTCAAACCGCAGCCTGCAAGTCAAATTCAACCACTGCCTATTCAATGACAAAGTTTTATTGGAAATCAGCTATGCTCACTCACTACATATCAGCCATGACTGCTTTTGTAATACAGTGGCAGCTGAGTAGCAGCAACAGAGACCACCTGGGCTGCAAAACTTAAAATATTTACTACCTGGCCCTTTATAGAAAAAGTTTGTCGACCTTGTGGTTGAGGTCATTAAAACCATGAGTAAACAGCGTTCTACACCTCCCTTGGCCACGTGGGCCCAGCACAATTGAGTTACCCAGAAACTGTTGGCTTATCTTTAGTAAATTTCAGTATATACTGTTTAATAAAGCATTGAAGGATATGATGCACTTTAGAACAGTTTCCCCCAAAATGATTTTCTTTTAACCAACACAGCTCAAACATTTCAGTTATCCAGAAATCTGATTATAAATGAAATCTAATATTAAAAAAAAACTATTCAGAAGTTGAAATCTTAGAATTATTCACTGGCATAAGCAGGTGAACAAAATGAAATCATTGTGGATGCACTTGCTAAAGTATTCTTTCTCCTTGAGATCAAAGTTTGTCTTCTAATTTCCTCCAGGTGATCCAGTCTCAGGGCTCTAGAAGCCTTGTGTTCCCTACACTGAGCAAGTTGGAAACACTGATATCGACAAGTGAATTGGCATTTTTTGAAGAACTAGTGCCGTAATCTAAACTACTCCTTGATCTTCCCCCAAAGCCTGCTACAGAACCTAATTTCCATAAAACTTTCTAACCCAATTTGAACAGTATAATGTGGACAGTGGGGAATAAATGAGTTTGATCAATTATGAATTTATATGATATGTTAGTAAGCTATTCAGGCTAAGTCATACAATTCAGTATTTTGAACACTAATGCCATGCTACATAATTTTAAAATGGTGCATTTCAGAAAAACCTCACTAGGGCATATTTGCATATTTGGAAATCTAATTAACCTAAGCGTATCTTAAAGCTTTCAAGAGAGAACATACAATAACATTTTTGTCAGCTGAATGTTTGCTTGAGGCTGTGTAAGGATTTTATCATCTGGTATAATTTAACTCTTTAGCTCCCAATTTTTACACAGACCTGTCAGATCTGGCAATTAAGTGTGGATAGATGGAACCTTTCCCTCTCTCTGGGCCTGTGACTCCCGGGGCTGTGTGAACAGGAGGACTCCAGCCACTTCAACAACACCATCAAGTGCCTCTGACGACCCTGCTACCTAATCCAAACCCAAATGCAAAACTGTCTCTTCTCCCTGACCTCAGATAACGTAACTCTGAGCTGCCTTTCTTGCACAAACACTTGAATTAAGTGGAAAAAAAAAAAAAAAAAAAAAGACCTCCACATTGCATAGAGAGCAAAACAAAACATTGTTTTTATATCTTTTGTGGTGGAAAATATTTCACAAGGAGACAGAAGCCCGGAGAGGGACGCTGCCTGACCTGCCTCCCCAGCTGCTACCTCCTCTGTCCTTCACGAATTTCCACCACTGGGGTTTTCCTCTCCCCCTAGGCCAGAATCCATGCCCGTTGACAAAAAGGAGAGAGCAAAACAAAGAGTCCAGTTCTAAGGACCTACTGGCTTCCTACTAAAAGGCAGCAGGGATTCCTGGTCACTGAGGTTGATCCATGGCCAAAGCCCTACTCTCCAGACAGCTTCCTTTGCATTTCTGGCCATTTACCTTGTCAGAGTGAAGAAAAGACCTGCAGTCCTTGCGACTGCATCTCCCCAAGGATTGCTGCAAATATGGAGGCTCCGGCTGCCAAACACTGGTTGCAATCTTATGGCCCTCACCTGTTTTGCCAAGTTCCCTGCAGATGCTCCCCTGTTACAGAAGCTGAGAGGAAAACGTAGCTCTGGCAAAAATGGAAGTCACTTATATCAGCATTAAATAGGAGACTGGATTTATGAGGAATTCTGACATGTCCAATAGAATCTAAACACACTATGTTAGAGATTTCAGGATATACTGTAAGAAAATTATGACCTTAATTTGCAACAAATACAGTCAGTTCTGCAATAAGGCTTGTTTGGAAACTGCACATTTGTTCCAACAGAATTGATACATTAGGGAAGGACTTGAGCATAATGCGAATTTCACATTTGCTTTTACTCCAAGATCTTGCTGAGAAACACTAGGTGAGCACAGAAAACTGTACCCAGCTGAACTGAATTGTGGAGAAATTTACAAAACACACGCCAGCACACATCTCAAACTTCTCATTTCACTTCCTGTGTTATGACTCAGTTATGAGCCATATTCATGCCTATCTCCCATCACAATCTTCTATCCTATTTCAGATCACCTCCCTCCACCGCTTCACCCTCGGACTTGACTTCCACAAGTAAACTCCAGGTCTTCTTCAAGGTACACTGCCACATTTTTTGTAGAATCTATATAGTACTGTAGTATTAGTATGTATTCCTTGACTCTTCAATATGTGTAAACCATGCTACCATTTTCATTAAGTTCCTAACATTTAAAAATTTTGTGTCCCCCGGATGAAGTTTTTGAGTGTTTGTCCCTAACCCCTTTTTCCTCTAAGCTACAATTTTCTGTGCAGCATGATGAATTTAGAAACATGTATGTCACCTTATAACAGAACTAACTGTAAATTAGGTTTCATTGTTTTATTAAAGATCAAAGAAAGGGCAGAGGACAGAATCAATAACATTTTAGTTGCTAAAAGAAACAAATGCTTTCATGTATCTTGCCAGGTGGTAACAATCAGTTCCTGTGATAATCCTCTTGGCATTTTGGAGCACAATGGACTCCCTTCTCACCACGCCGCAGTTCAGCTCAGATGGCATCTCCTCCAGTAAACCCTTTGAAATCTCCAGACACTGCCAGAGTCTGTACTAGATGCACCCACCATGTCTCACATGTTTCCAAGCCGCCTGCTTATACCTTTGACACAGGCCAAGTCACATCGCACTGCAATTCCGTTTACTTATTATCCTCATTCACTAGCCTGTGGGCTCTTTCGAGCCATCTTCGCACCTGTAGTTGGACTCTGAGCGCGTCACATAGTGTTTAGCACAGGGGAGATGACTAGCAAATGCTTGTGAAGAAAGAATAAAGGAGTGTTCAGTTGTTTGTATCACTCATAGCCTTGAGCAGTGCCTTACACAGAGCAGGCACTCAACAGACATTGTTAAATAAATGAAAGAAAAGGAAACAAAAAAGTGTACTTACTTAGAGATAGGGAAACAGTGAGCAAAGTCATCTCTTGAAATTGTCACATAAAGCCTTCATATTAATAATGTACATTTATCTTTATAGATGAATAGGAAAGGAAGATGACTACGATATTTTATTTTATAACCATGATAGAACTGTTAAATTTCTCAAAAAGGTTGTCTGGCTCAGTTCTACCATCAAGCAGGTCAACTGTTAAGTCTTCCAACCAGGTGGGTGCTCATTTCATTTTAAACATATTCAAAGATTATATATTCTGTCTCTTGGTAACCTTAGACAATGCTTATTGATATTTTATAATCAAGAAATCCCTTCCAATGTAAAAGTAAGCTATCCCTTGCTACTTTAAACTAATTTTCTTTTGTTTCTTCTTCCGTAGGGATAGAGAACTGATCTGCATTCTTATGATAAACCTCTGTATACGATAAGACAGTTATTAAGTCATCTCTTAGCTTTCTATTTTCCTGGCTAAGCAACCAAACTCCTTTTAATCTTTCCCCACATGACCTATTTTACATCCCATTAAGCATTTCTGTTGTTTTGCTACAGACCTTTTCCAATTTTCACACTTCCTTTTAAAATGCAGAAATTCAAAGTCGACAAAATAATTTAATAAAAGCTTATACAACACCAAACATAACAAAGGATTATTTCCTACCTCCCTAAATGCCAGCATCATAGGAGTTTTATAGCACACTTTGCTGAAAGCCAACAAGCTCTTACAGCCTCTCCGTGTCCGCTGGTCCTCACGCACTCCCTGAACGCATGGTGTCTGAGGTGGGCCTGGCACCCACATTCTCTCTGTGGACAGTTGCTCAGAGGTGCCCTGAGCACACGCTACACCCTCTGTTCTTCTCTCACCAGCTCGCTGAACTAGAGCTTCGGGGGTGTGGCGCTGGTTCCAGGTGGGCCTCGTCTTAATTTTCTGTAGTTCTAGCCGCAAAGGAGCTGCATGTGCCTTTTGCGGAGCAAGGCTGGCCCTTGTAGTCTTGTTTTAGGGTGAGCACCGCTCTGCTGACTCTCCTGGAGCTCAGTCTTTTTCTTGTCCTATCTGTGCTTGGACAACCTTCCTCCCTCTGCTGACAGTATAGTTTGCTTTTCTCTCTTAGGATATAACCTTGAATTTGTTCCATATTTTTGAAATGTGATTTATATAATTTATTAAGATCATTTCAAATTCTAGTTCTAGCTTTCCAAGCATCGTAACCCCTGTTAGCTTAGTGTAATCTCCAAACTCAATCAGTATGCCTTTTATTCTGTTGCCCAGGAATTAATGAAAAGGCAGAATGGAATCTATCATGAGCACCAGGGCTGAATCCTTAAGATCTTCAATTAACAGGCCCTTACAGCTTACAATAAGGACTTTAGAGAGTAATCTCCTAAAAAATTTTTTTTTAAAAAAACATGTTTACCTAATTGTGATTGTCTTGGGATCTACTTAGACAAAATCTTATTTATTGATAAAGGGTAGTAATTTATGGGGTGGAATTAAAGGTGATAGTGAATTGATAATGACTTTATCCATTGCTTTCCTTTAGCCTGTATGGGTTAATATTTCATCAGAGAAGGAAATTATACCACTTTGGGTAGATTTGCTATTCACAAAACAGAGCAATAAAATTATAACCAAGATTTTGTAATGATGCTTTTTATTATACTGGTTATTGTCACTGTGCAACTTAAAACTAAATCAATACCTATTAATTAACTATTAAAATGTAAAAAGATTTTAAGTCAATATAAGAAACTAAAGGTAGAAACTTGATCAGTCTAGGTAGTTGTGACAGTGGTATTATCATGAGATCAAGTTGCTGAATTATTCAACAAAATACTAAGTAAACTGCAGACAGAAGCAAAAACTAGTGAAAAGTAACTAAAATTAAGTGCATTCAGCTAAAATGATTGTTAGCTTCTAAACTTCAAACTAGATATCCTATTTATATAGTTAAAAAAGGGTAAAGCAATTACGTCAATAGTTGCAAAGTCTTTCTTCATTGGTAATTTTTAACTAGATAAGTGAATTTAATTTCCACTAAAAAATATTTGATCCTAGAGCAATTTCCACCAGACATTTCTGTCATTGTTGCTACAATCTTCAAAAGATTGAAGACAATGAACAATAATGTCCTTAAAGAGTAGTGTTCAGTCAGTTAATCAAAAATATTTATTGACTGAAAATTTGATTGCTATATGAAATCTCTTTCTTGATTATTTCCTAATTTCTTTTAGTTCCAGGTTCAGTTATTTTAGATTACTAAGTTGTTTTGTGCAACTGTTTTAGATGTTTACAAAACTGCATGCACAAAAATGGGTCAAGGGAGAATTACAAAAAATTATCTCACTAGACTCCGATTTATGGAATGTTTCATAAAGGGATATCTGCTGTTAACAGAAAAAGGAAAATATATCAAAAAAGGAAAAAATATCTGAGCTGTGATGTTCAGCAAAGAGTTAGTGAACTGACCTTGGAATAGTATTGTATAAACACACAATTCTCCCGCATTTAGTTTTCTGCTGGCATATACACTCTGTCTGCATACAATGTTAATGCATCATTTATTTATATCAAAAGGCTGCCCTAGACAATCATCCTAAAAATATAGTAAGATAACAGTCTTTGTTCTGGGAGTAAAAGAACTTGAGAAAGTTCTCATTCTTAAAATATGCCATTTTATAAAATCAATTCTCAGATATTCAGTGTCTAGTCATTGAGCTATGGATTGCCTATAAATGTGCTCAAATACTTCTCCTCTTCCTTTTTTTCATGTATTGGCTTTGAATGCTCATTAGCATATCCAGGACAAGACAGGCTGGGTGATGCAAATCTACCAATTTAGAAGCCTTGCCAAAAACTTGTGGAAATTCACTTCCCTACGGTAATCTTATTTTTCATTACAGTTCTTGAAATATGTTCAATTAACAGGATTAAATCCAAGGTCAGGTAAACAGATCACATAAAGAAATATCATAATACACATTCAATTCTAATATATCATCAACTTATAATGTATTCTTACTAAATACTATCTGATATTTGTACTTTTATTTTATATAGTTTTCAAGATTAAAGATGTAAGTGAACCCTTTTAAAATTAATATATTTAAAAATTTGTTTTGGAACAATCTATTCCATTAAAGAGGACTTGAAAAAAACATGTCATTGCCTGAGATTTGGATACTTTTTTATTATAGTATTTTTCATTCTAATGGCATTAGGATTACTGGAATTTGACTTATGAATTGAAATGGGTTGGATGAACTTACTATTTTCCTAGGTAATACACAAAGAATTCTAGAAATCAAAAGGATGCATGGAATCTGAATCAATCTAAATGTAAATTTGACAGTTCATTTTTGTTACAATGATAATTGAAGTTTTTGAAATAACAAGCTTAAAAATAACACCAAAGATCCCATTTGTAAGGTTCAATGAGGAATCTTGCTCTTACTAGATTGTTTTGTTTTTCCTAGCTTAGTTAAATCTGATTTTTCCAAAAAGAAACTTAAAGACAGTTGACCTAACATAGGTAACAAAGTTTTATGGGGGAAATGTTTAATGTTCTAACATGAAGATAATTATACCAATAGTGGGTATGTAATAAAGTGGTTGTATAATATCAAAATGAACATAAATATTAGTTTACTCCAACCCTTTGTTTTATAATACATTGAACAAATGCGGACTTGATAACAGGAAATTCAACAAAAGGTTAGAATGGTTATGTTTGTATATTTGAATGGCGGTGATGGGGATTTTTTTCCCCTACAATTTCTATATCTTTCAAATATTTGACTATGAATATCATGTTTACAGACAAATAAAAAGGTATTAATAAGCTAAATACAATTGTGAGAAGACTGGAAGATTTCTGCTAGCATTCTCCAAGAGATCATAACTCTCCAGATGTTATATATGATACAAGCTGACTTCTCTCAGGGCTGATATACGGCCACTTGGAAGAATCATGACTTTATTTTAAAAGTCTATCTTATCTTCACTAGTTACAAGTATAAAGAACATTTTTTTTCTTTCATAATTGAGATTTATTGGTTGTTTTGAGGATCAGTACGCAGACATTTCAAGTTGTACACAATTCTTAACATAATGTACCAAAAATATAAAAAATCATGTAATTGTGATTCTTTTCTGAACAGTTATTCCAGTGACTTTCCAGTTTAAAATTTGGAGGCAAATTTTCCTTGACAGGATATCAAGTACCAATATCTTCAAATATTGATATGCTGTTACATCGTAAGTCCCACTAATTCACAATTTAATATCATATACACTACATACTCAAATTGTCAATTGTTCACAGCACGTTAACAAAGTTACTGGAAGAACTGGACTGCCACCACCAAAGATGTTACAGAATGCACAAAATTCTGCCCAGGAGAGCCAAGATCAAGGAGTGAGTGGTTTGCTTTAGGAAACAATTCTACCAAAAACAACATGGGAAGAGAAACACTTTAAAGAACATTTTTAAGTATTAAGCAAGCAGAAGAATCTAGAATTCTGTATCTGCAATTTTTCTTCTCATCACTGAATGTCCCTTAAACCAACAATTATTGAAGTTGATATAAGAATGTCTGAAATATGGGGGAAAAAGATATTTGAATTGTTCATGCTTATTTGAAGCTAATACATAGCATTCAGTCAACAAAGAGTTATTGGGTAAATTGTTAATTTTACGCAGTACTAGATACTGGACAAAAATGAAGAAAAAAAGACCTACACTTTCCTTCTCAGGGCTCATAATGTATAAACTCAAAGACTAGGTGGCGGTGACACTGGTATCAGGGATCTGAGGGCAGGTAGGGTCTGCCCATGATCTCCTGTGATTGTAAAGTTTGCGCTTTCAGTTTGACTATTTGGGGACACCCATTCCAGACAATCATGGGAGATAAGATGTGAGTAGAAAAAGAAACATATTTTATTTTTTAAAAAGTGCTTGAATGACATTTTTTTCTCTTAATTCTTGAGACATTTCATGTTATGGCAAACAACTGGAGGAAAAGAAAAGGATAGGACAGTAAAAGAGATCATGGAACAGACTTCCATATAAATAAATAGTGCTTAAATTGTGGTCTCAGGCTGTAACATCTAGAGATAAAACACAATTCTAGTCTTGCTGGAGGGAAATTATAAGTATTAGAATACACTAAGAGAATGAGAGACATTTTAAACCCACATTCACCTCCATTCCCTTCCCACTTTCCAAGCTCATTATCACTGGGAATTGACTGCAAAAAGGGGTTGGAAATTTCAAGGATGTTTGCTATTTAAGAACCAAATTAAAATGAAAAAAGGCTTATCCCTTGCCACTATTATAGGACAAAGAATATATAGTTGGGTGTAGACATGCTAAATCTTATTCGTGTACTATACTAAATTATTCATTGAAGATAATTCTTTCTAAGCAGGTTTACAAAGAATGATAATATACTATTTAGTAAAAACGGGGGGTTACTAAACTGTGCATATCCCAAATGGTTTTTTTTTTTTTTGCGGTACGCGGTCCTCTCACTGCCATGGCCTCTCCTGCTGCGGAGCACAGGCTCCGGACGTGCAGGCTCAGCGGCCATGGCTCACGGGCCCAGCCGCTCCGTGGCATGTGGGATCTTCCCGGACCGGGGCACGAACCCGTGTCCCCTGAATCGGCAGGCGGACTCTCAACCACTGCGCCACCAGGGAAGCCCAGAGATAATTTTTTTTTAAAGAAAAATATACTACTGAACACAGAGGTCAGATTTTTTTAAAGGAAAAATACTACTGAACAGAGATGAACTGCTTATTATTGTGTTGTGAGGGGCATATAGGGGCCTTGTATATAACCTTGATGATACTTTACAGCTGCTACCTGAGAGTCTTCACCTGAACTCCATGGTCATCCCATGGATTGGCGCCAGGGAGACATGATTAATGAGTTCTACATGGACATATACACGTGCATTTCTCTGGGCAGGAGGTTCATACCTTTCATCAGATAATGATTACATAAAGTGCTTGTTCAAGAGTAAAAGCTAGCACATAGTTTGTTCTTTCAATAAACTTAAGTAATATTCCTTGTATGGCTGGATTCGTGAAAGACAGCAGGGTGATTAGAGGAGGGGCTGGAGGGGACGGGGTGGATGCCAGAAGGCAGCTGCAGCTGGGCACACACAGGCTGGGAACCTATGCTTGAGAGGGGAGAGGAGTGGAAGGCTGTGATTCTCAAACTTCAGCATGACCAGAATCACCTGGAGGGCTTGTGAAAACAGATTGCCGAGCCCCATCCCCAGAGTTTCTGGTTCTGTCGGTCTGTGGTGGGGCCTGAGAAGTTGCATTTCGGACAAGTTTCCAGGTAGTGCTGGATAAGGAACCACATATAAGGGTTGAGGCCTAGGCTCTGGGGCCTGATGGGGTTTAAATCCTTTGTCTACTACTTACTAGTATGGAATCGTTGACAAGTTACTTAACCTCTCTCCACCTCAGTTTTCTAATCTGTAAAGTGGGGATGATTATACCTAATGAAATTTAATAGGATAATGCATGTAAAGTGCTTATGCCAGTGCATGACATATAATAAAGTTATACACACACACATACATACTTGGATTAAACAAAATTATGTAATACTGAAAACTTCCATAGACAATATGTTAAATCAAAGGAAGCTGAGTATGATATAGTTTTGTCTTTCAGATAAATAAACCCTTTTCAAATTACTGAGTCAAGTTAATCATATCATTTCTATTTCCTTCAATTTGCAGCATTTCAATCACAGTAGGCCCACCAATGCTAAGGGAACCCATGGTAACCATACAAAGTAAACATCCACCTACCCATTAGTGCCAGCAATTATTTGGCATTTGTTATGTTAGTTAAACTGTGTAATGGTGTGTGAGAAATCAGTTTCTGCTTCCTTGACCCTTTGGAAAGCTGGTTTTCCAACCCAGTATGCCTTGCTGAGACTCCAGAGTCTGACAGCTGTGACTTCCGGCACTGATTCTCTCACACGCCTCTTCTGAAAATGAGGCAGCAAACATTGAGGTCTCCTCTAAAAGAGTAAGAATCTATTACAGGGACTTGATTATTGATAATGACCATTTCTATTTTGGGGCTAACAGCTAACTAAGGACTTTTATTGTTCATTTTAATAAGTATTCATCATGAACCCTGAACTGTCCTTCAGAGAACATTAATTTTAGATGCATGGGATACACAAGAACACAATGAAAGGATTATTTTCATGCCTTTAGATTTCAAGAAATATAACCTGTTTACTTATACTGAAGATGTACACAGAAAAGGAAAAGAGATTTAAAAATAAATAAACTTTAACAAGAACAGTTTTAAATATAAATGCATCTTCATGCTCTCATAAATCCTTAACCTTATTTCTAAAGATATTACAGACCTAAAAACTACACAGAAATTTTACCTAATAAAATAATATTTTTTAACTATGCATATTTACTGTCTCCTTAGTAAAATATCCTGTATTAAATTCTGGAAGAGATACAAAAGTGAATAGTGCTTGACTGTTATCAGGGAACTGATACTTCAAAGAGGAGATGATACACGATAGTGAGGGGAAAAGGGAGGGCATCTGAGGCATGGGCAAGGTCACAGAGACTGGACTGAGGCTGAGAATGAGAAGAAGCCCGGCTTGGCTTGAGGAAGAGCTCATGCTGGAGAGAAGCAGGAGATAAAGCGAAATAGAAGGAGACCTGGGGGTGAAAATGAATTCTTTGGACCTGATCGTCCCTTTCATAGTCAAAGGCCTTCTTAGCCAGAATCCTGACGTTATCATGGCATTTTATTTTTCCTTACTGTTTCTGCACCCCTGTACTGGTCACAGATACGCCTTCTCTGTCTCCACAGCGATAGAGATTTCACTAAGGGAGTAACCCTTTGCTACAGGCAGACAGAAAGAGTAGAGGTGGAAAGCTGCTGAGTCAAGGCAGGGAGACGAGGAGAGACCGGACTACGTCATTGTTATCTACTCCTTTGGGCTTTAAGTGTCCCACTGGTCTAATGAACATTTGCTGTACTCCTGCCAGAAGAAAGTATGTTTTCTTTAAAGAAATCTGGGCTGGCAGTGGCAGCTTCTATTTTAAAGCATAATACAATATGGCACCAGGGCAGGGGACATTATATGAGAAAAACATTCTCCTCGACACTCTTGCCAGGATGTGAAAGGGAGAAAAACCAAAGAATAAACATAGTAAGTAAAAACAAATAGTTATTCCCGAGCCACGCCCAGATGACGTTTTTACTCCACCATGTTGGTTGACCTCTTCCACTACTTTCCTTCATTGCAGCCAAGAACACAATGCCTCCCTATGGATAAAGCTATGTTTGCATATAACTTGATTACAGAAATACAGAGACTTGAACCAAGGCTGATTATGAAAATGTTAAACATGACTCCTTGGTCATTGTGCAACATTTCTAACATAATTTTAGAGCAATACAGAGTGGAGTCCTAACTATAATGATAACTTAATGAGAAGAGTCACATATTAGGTGAAAAAAAAAAAAAGACTAGAATGAACCCTGAGCACAGGGTAAAATACATACCCTCCACTTAAAGTCAGAGATTCTCATCTTTAACTGATATGCAGATAATACATAAATGGATTTTCTTTCATTTGTAAACACAAAAGCTTAAAAGGATATTTGTACTTTAAGAAACATCAGGGCATATTTTACAGAATTAGAGTACTGGGCCATCAATAATTGACCTTATCTATACAAAAGATTTTTATATTAGGATGTCAAGGAAATGTACCAGGTTCACATAAAAACAAGTCCTTCAATATTCAGTTACACAACTATGAAGTGAGTACTCTTATAATCCTTTCACTCAATGCATTGATGAGTAAAATATATGGCAATGAACTTGGCCATGGAAACAACACTTTTATTTCAAAATGAAACTTTGCTGAGAACCAGAGGAAAAACGCATCCATTTTCTCAGGGTGCTACACTGGCTATACCTCATTGATGCAGAATTTCGGTTAACTGATAGGACTCACAGACAAGGGTTCTATAAACCATTTTACTGAGCATACATCCTGATTATAATGTCATGTTAAGAAATGGAGTGCGATGTGTCTTCGTGTCATATTTAATAGATTTCTAGTAAATAGCCCACAAGTGCTCCTTCTAACAGGTGATGAATTATATTAATGCCCTGTTGTACTTTCCTAATTAAGGGTCTGGCAGGATTTCCATTATAATCAAGACTCCTCCGAGGGAGGGAACAAAAGGAGTGTTTTTCATGTTTCCTGGCACTGACCACAGGGCTTCCCTCATGCTCCACTATGGGGGCCATGGGGAACACACCTATGAGGCCTCTCTCAGCAAAAAGTTTGGGAAGTTGGCTGTTTAATTATTAGCAACGTCCGTTTTTATCAAGTTGTTCCCTTTCTTTTCCTAGCTTACTTGCCCTTTCTCTCAGCCTCTGCTTCTCTACTTTCTTACTCAAAGGCATCCTATTCTCCTTCATCAGGGGTGGACTTGATGACTTCTCTTTGATGCCATTTTCTTTCCCAGACTTGGTTGCTGCCCTGCTGTTTGCTCTGGAAGAAATCTGTCCGCCCTGCATCTGAGCTGCACAGTGTCAGCATTCTTTGCCTTTTGAATAACAATGAAGGACCTTCATAAACAAAACCAATACTAAGATGGCAAAGGGAGAGGGGTATACGGTTGATGAGGAACCTCTCTCCACACAATAAACATGAACTTATCAGAAAATTCAGAGGATAAAGCTACAGCCTCTAAGGTCCACCCCCAAAGTAACGTTTCTAACAGTGAGAACGTCAGAACAGCTAAGCCAGACGAGGTGGGTAGAGCCTGGGTAGGACTGGAAGCTGACGCCTTGCATGTTCCCCAAGTTATTTTGTGGGCATGCATCACATCCCACCCGCATTAACACTTATCAGAAATTGAAATAGAAGGGATTGGGCAGTGCAGGGAATAACAAAAGTAGAGGGGAGCATAGGACAAAGGGGAAGACACAATGATAAAAAAGGTGCAGGGGTGTTCTGGATTGGTTTAACCTGCTTTGAAATGAACAAAAAAAATTTGAGGACCTAAAGAGAAGAAATGGAGTGGCCAATCATGCCTCTCAGACATAAGTAATTTTTATTTTTATTTATTTATTTATTATTATTATTATTTGCGGTACACGGGCCTCTCACTGCTGCACCCTCTACCGTTGCAGAGCACAGGCTCCGGACGCGCAGGCTCAGCAGCCATGGCCCACAGGCCCAGCCGCTCCGCGGCATGTGGGATCCTCCCAGACCGGGGCACGAACCTGTGTCCCCTGCATCGGCAGGCAGACTCTCAACCACTGCGCCACCAGGGAAGCCCCTATTTTAATTTTTTATTATTTATTTTATTTTTTCCATGAGTGATTTTAAATCTTGTTATTTCCATCACAGGCAGACTGTGTGGTCTCATGAGCAAGCACAGCCTTGGGGGCTTGCACAGGTGAGGATTTTGATTCTCAGCTTTTCCCCTTATGAGCTGGTTCATCAACTTGGACAAGTCACCTGGGGACAATAACATAAACTACCCGGAGCTATTATGAAGGCAGGCTTAGATATTTAAAACATTTTCAGAGTCACTGTCACATTTCCATCTCCTATTATGAACTTTCAAGCTATTTAATTCTTTAAATTTGTAACATGAGTTGTGCTTAATTCTTATTTTTATAAAATTCAGACATAGTGTATTGACTATTAACAAGTGAGCACACATTTTTGGAATGACAATATTAACAAAGGTCTACTCCCTCATCCTGTGAGGTCCCCAGAGGTACTCTGGATCTAATTGCAGGGTAGAGGAAGCCAGCCACACAATTTCAGTTCCCAGGTGCCCATGAGTTTCTGGTATCCACTTGCTATAAGGCACACTGCATTCTTCTAATGACCTATCCCTTTGCTCATACCCAAGCAAAGTTTTACTTCTTGCACTAAAACAGCCTAAAACAGTTAAATCAAAGTTAAATAAAAATTAAAAATGGTTATCACACCATCTAGCTCCTTACCTGTTTTGCACTGGAATTATATGATCATAGAGGGGGAAATAATCTGATATGCTTTTAAGGTGGATAAAAGATATTTAAATATTGAAAGACATTATTCAGAAAATTAGTATTCATTTTAGCACACGATAAGGATATTGTGCATAGAATCCCCATATATTCATCTTTGGACAAAAAGAAGGAAGTATTTCTGTTGCTGAAGTTGTATATACTTTTCTAGAGTAAAAACTTTATACTAAGCTTTTGTAGAAAATCAGAATGAATTAGTACGGTGTATATGATAATCTACTATGTCATCGTGCCAGAAGTTTGACCAATTCCTTTTCATGGAAGTTTGAAAATGTCAAGTTCGTTTTTAAACCCATGGCTAGTTTCATCTACTTTAAACCAAAAGTGACAAAATAGGAATTGACTGGGGGGAAAATTCTGCAATCCACTGTTCTTAATATTGGATAATCCATGTGAAGCAGGTTTACCACAAACTGCTGTGACAGAACAAAGATGACAGATAAACTCCTGTGACCAAATTAATTGGAAATAGGTGCCTCAGACTTGTGATCCTATTTCAGTTTTTGAAAGAATTATATGCACCTTCAGAGCATGCCACGTCTAAGGATGATTAGTCCTTGTACCTCTGGCATCAGGCTGATATGGCATGTTGCCAAGTGTCTCAAGAGAAAGCTAAAAAGTTCAGTGGAGGTGGTGCAGACTGTGTAGCTATTCCAGGATTACCTCAGAGAACATTCTGGCTTTTCTGTTGAAAGCCTGTCAGAGTTTGATATCTATTCTCTTTGTGCCTATGATGTGTGTTTTCAGACTGCCCTAAGTGGACCTTCTTAAACTGGTCTCTTGTTTTTTTTCACTCTGCCATACTGCTAAGAAACGTAATATAAAGCAACTTTAGGCATTTTTTTTTCTTTTTGGTACGCGGGCCTCTCACTGTTGTGGCCTCTCCCGTTGTGGAGCACAGGCTGCAGACACGCAGGCTCAGCGGCCATGGCTCACAGGCCTAGCCACTCCGCGGCATGTGGGATCTTCCCAGACTGGGACACGAACCCGTGTCCCCTGCATCGGCAGGCGGACTCCCAACCACTGTGCCACCAGGGAAGCCCTAGATATACATTTTTTTATACTGTTAAATTTACTTCTTGCCTTGTCAAACCGACCATAACTAAGATAATACATGGAAACCTGAAATAAATAATTATTTTAATAGAGAGGGTTTTTGTTGGCATGTTTAATTCTCTCATCACAAAAGACATCAATGCTCTCAACTTAACTTTTTTTAGGGCTAAGAAAAATTGTAAGATTAAACACCCAAAAAAAGCAGCTTATTCAAATGTTAGAACAACAGAACACAAGCATAACACTGATTTAGATATATTTATCATTTTACTTGCAATGTGAATAAGGTTACAAGAAGTATCCCTATTTACATTAAAAGAACTCAAACTTCAGTATCATATATTGATAGCCTTTTGAATGTAACAGGAATACACACTGAAATCAAGTAAACTGTTTAAAACAGATCTAAATCACTTAGAATAGTCTATTAAATTATATTTTATTGGAATTATGTTGACAACTCGATAATTATTTTAATTAAAAAATAAAGCATATACATTAACACACTAAACGTTCTAGTTAATAGTGACACATTTAAGAATGTGCAGCCCTATTTATAATAACAATTTTGAAAACTATCAGTCGCTCAAAATTTAACAATATATTCCAGTAATCACATTTGAAGGTGGAAATATCTAACAAATAATATCATTTTAACCTTACTGTAAAATCAATTGTGGGAAAGCTATGTTTATATGGGTGAGCAATATTTTTTCGAATATAAAAGCTACTAAATTTTCCAAAAGTCCATACAAATTTACTGACATCTTAGGTTGAAAATTACTAATAAACTCGGGCCAAAAAAGTCACATAACTGAAACTTTAACACATTTTTTAGCAACAGCATTTATAAAAGGATGGCTGGATATGATCCGCTCCTTTGAGAAGAGAGAGAAGGAAAAACACAGGAGTCAAATTTAAAATATGTGATAGCTCATACACTTTAGATATTTTGTCTGTACAATACTTGATTATTTGAAAAAAAAAGTGGCATTAAGAGAACTGTATTTTCTAAGTGATATATAAAAGCCAAAACCACATAAATAGTGCAGATTTCCAGCTTTTCATAACTGCTACTGATTAATTTTTTAACCAACACTCATCTTTTCTTAAAAGAAAACAATATCAGATTCATAATGATCAGGCAGATAAGTAAAAATTTTTTCTCCAGGTGCTAAAACCTATCCTGAAAAAAAAAATAAGATTTTCATTTTAAAAGAATAATAACAATCAATTACAGAATGAAATCTACTATAAGCCAGGTGGTTTGTATAAGTTCTTTATGCCCTCCTTCGTAAATTCTTCAATTTTTTTCAGGTGAGAAAAAAGGCTCACGTATATTTAGTAGCCCAAGACACATACCTAATAAGAAAGTAGTAGTGATTCAGCCTGAGGCCTGCTCATGCTCTTTGCATGTTGTGTGTCCAGAAAATAAAACCCGTCTTCGGTGGGCATCTTGTTATCGTTTTTAAGGAATGTCTACTATAAAGATATGCAAAGCCAAGAAATGTAGCATAATTTAGCACATGTTGAATAGATGCTCTGCCACCACAGCTGGTTATGGGAAGACTGAAAAATGGGTTTGAGTGTCCTTAGGAATGATTGAAAAGCTCTGGTCAGGCCAAGCAATGACTAAATCTATACCTATTTTAATGATAAAGACAACACTTTGATAGTGTTTAATTCATCATGGATGGAGTAGGTGAAATTGAGTTGATGCTGATAGCTGAGAGAATTATTTTCTAAACTAATTAAATCTTTTTGTATAATATAGGCTAAAAGAGAACACTGTTGGATTTATTTTTTTATACCTACATGTTTGAAAACAAACAAAAGTTAACTAATGATAATTTTAAGTCACCAATACAAACACAAATATCGTCAGGTTTACTTTAGTGCACAGAGACAATTTTAATATATTTCTTCTTTTTCTAAAAGAAAAATAATTAAAAAAATAAAGATCAAATGACAAAAAATTCAAATGTCCTCTTCATAATATATGCGGTATGTAATATAGCTACAATATCCTGAATTCTATGATTAGTCTGAAACCAAGTAATTCTATATCTAGGAGTCTAGCAAGATATCACCTTTCAACTCATTACCACTTTTTTCTACTGCAGAAACAGATTAATCTGAGAACTTACTGGTCAAACACTTTTCTTCCACTTTTGAAATTTAAAAAAAGAGTTTCAATCATTTTCTCCTGAAGATGTCATATAGGGTGCTGACACTTTCATAAGCAAAAATCAACACGTTTAGAGCACTGAAAAATTGATATACGTTGAATATATAGGCTGCTACAAATAGTCCTTTCCTAAGTGGTTTAGTTTTAGGAGTAGTATTCTCATAGAGAACCAAAGAAATTATTTTATAAAAATAGAGCAATGCATTTAAATTAAAGATCATTTCCTATACATGAGTGAAATATCAAACACACAACCAGTACTATTGATAATAGACCAAATTTGGAGGTTTAGTTTTTAAATGTAAAAATTTTGCTTAAATGGATTAAAAGAATAAAATTTCTCATCTAGATATGGTACTATATTTGAATTTTTAGACCCATTAATTAAACGTAAATTGAAAAACAGCCTGATGATCTGATCTTTTGTTTAGTGTAATGTAGGTAACTGCCCACCTGGAATTTAAGCCCAAGATAAATTTTCTCTTAGACAGCAATGAAATTTGAAAAAGAAAGAACTTTGGACAAAGAAGTCAACTCTTGATTACACCTGAGAATAAAGAGGATAATCCCAAATGGCTATTTAACCTCATGTCATGTCTATTTGCCCATGCGGGTGTTGTCATCTGAACATATAACTAAGAGTGTATTTCCTATATTTGGAGTTTGTAATATTTCTAGATAAATAATGACATACTGTGATCCCTTGAATTAAGTTAATTTCTCCACCAGGTTCTCCCTGTTGAAACCATTCGTAGATCTTTACTCAAAAAGGACCACGACTGCTGGGCTCCAAGAGAAAGCTTTGAAGTTCCTTTCTGTTCCTTTCCTAACCCCTCTTCATCTCTCTATGGAAGAGGAGTGTGGATCTGAAGTTGGATTCCAGGACGGTAATTGAGCAACATGTTCTAGGGATGAAACTTTCAAGAGATAAGAGCTTTTCTGTACCAGCTGTGGTGGTTGCTTTCTTCCGGCATCCTCCCATGAGGCTCTGCTCAGCAGTCTCCCTACCATCCCTTTTCCTTCAGCATGCGCAGACAGAACTGGAGCTATTGCCCCAGGGAGGACAGGCGGGTGAGGGTGCGGATAGATGTGCCTTTTTGTTTCAATGGGGTTATTAATTCTAAGATTGCTGTTTAGTGGCAGGAACACCCAGGTGGTCCTACAACCAGGAAAAAAGGAGTCCTCCATGTTTTTTTTTTTTTTCTTAATTAGAGTTCTGTGTTAGGTTTGGGGCCAAAGGTGGTCATCATCATTTATTCAGTTAACAATTAATTATTAGGTGAGTAATGAATAAGGGTGCAAACTCTGGGGTTAGTCCTTGTAAATCTGAATTCTAACTCTGTCACTTAAAACCTGCATAAATTTGGGCAAGTTATTTATTTGTGTCTTCATTTTCTCATCTGTAATATGAGAATAATAACAATAATAACTCCCTAGTTAGGACTGTTGTGAGAATTAAGTTAATAAATGTGGAAACCCTTAAAATAGACCTCACACATAACAAGTGCTCAATAAATATTATTAATAATTTTTAATATAATAAATATGAATAATGTTAAGTCTTGCTTGACAAGCAGCTAAGCAAGGGAGGATGCAGACGGACATGAAAGACAAGGTCCCTGCCAGGGAACCTGTCTGCTGGTATTGGGCATGCATCTTCTTAGGGACTGATAGGATCTGTCTGCGTCAGGATTCCTGAGGTGAAGTACCATCTTAATAACCACCTAATTGTATCCTTATATCAAACACCAATTTTCAGAATGAAGCCAGGATCAAATCTGAGGCTAAGTGGCTAAAATCTTTTTTATATTTGAAGAAGCCCAACTTTATACTTCAAGGTTGACTTATATTAACGAAAGATTTTAAAAAGCGATAATGTTGATAGGCATATGAAAGTAAGACTTCCTGAAGATGAATTGAAATGTACATGACTGTAGATAACTGGAAGCCAAAAACACAAAGAACGTCAGCCTTTCTTCTCAGCTCCTTGTGCCTATCTTCAAACGCGGGGGCTTGCTTTCTAAAAGCCTCTGTTCGGTCTGTCTAACATGACTACACAGCTTCTGAAAGTAGAGATGAGACTATAAAAGGCTGAGTTCAAGGAACAAGGCCGAGGTCTCATGGTTTGTAGTCCTGGAGGCCTGAGAAGTGTTGTGGAAAGCAAGTATCATACACATAGAAGATGTATATGTTTCTAAATCCACATTTTTTTTTTTATTTGAAAGAGGATAATGTTCTCTGGAGCAGTGATACCTAAATCTAACTAATCATAAAACTCACCAGAAAAACACTAAATAACATTAACAAAAAGCTACAGAGCTCTGCCTACCATCCTTACACCCTTACACCACTCCTGCCAAGAGTCAGATTTTAGTAAGTCTGATACAGGGGTATTAATTTGTACTCCCCAACGCCCCACTTCCCACAAGGATACCCAGAATATTTGAAGGCAGTACCAGGATTGCATGCACTCATCTCGATCTGATCTTTAGAATCATCACTCAGTGCCCAACTTCCATAGAGACCTGGTTTCATCGGTCTGGGGTGGGGCCTGGCGCTGGTGTGTTAGAGAGCATACCCAAGTGTTCCTAAGGTGCAGTGAGAGCTGTGTACCAGGAGCCCTAGTTCAATGCTTTCCTGCTGAGCCTTTTATTGCAAAACTGGACGTGATTTCTGTGCTTCAAAGCAAAGACCAGATGCTACTGTCATTACCAGAAGGTGTTACCTGAGCTCTTACTCTGCATAAGCTACGGCACTGAGTGAAGACACAAACATAACTTGTTACATCCTAACCAGTGATGAAGGCAAATTACAGATAAGATTAAAAAATTAAACTCCAGGATGGCAAACGTGCTATGTAACCTTCATCCACTTCCCCAGAAATAACCTGAAGGCTGCTCTTTCAGATCTAAGTTCCTCTTACTACTTTATCTCTTTCTGCTTTTGGTATTTAGATACTACTGCTTATGCTGGAAGAAAAACAATCCTGCATGGTTTATCTGTTATTTTACAATATCCTGTCATCAGCTTGGGAAATGAGGCATCAACATAATTTATTTTCAGGGGCACCTTATATAAGACACACTTTAACATATCTAAGCATATCACTCCATTGTTTCCGGTACGGAGATTTAATCACAATATTTAATGAAATAAAAACTAAATCAGAATTTCTTTCAAATGAAGGGAGAGGAGAGATGAAATATGACTTCACCTGTTTACATCTAAAAATACTGAGATAAAATTATACACACAGACACACGACTTTTAAAAATATTAAATTGGGGCAGGTATATAACCATGTAGGCAGGTATATAACCATGTAACGCTGGGATTTTCCTTATGACAAACAAGAACTAGGAGGAACTACGTACAAATCATCTCTCTTTATGCAGTTTAATGATCAATAGATCTAGTCAGACTAGGAAGAAATTAACTTTCTATTATGGAAATATAACATATTACAAATATCCTGCACTAACATGAAAAGTATAGTATTAAATTCAGAGCACGGTGAAATTTTCTATTATTGCACATCAGACAAGAATACTTTGTCTCCTGGAGACTGGAACTAGAATCCAAAAACTGTTGGCCTTGAGAAAGATGTATAAACAAAGCTATGACTCTTCCAATTTTTATCATTTTTTAATGTTAAAAATCTTGCCATTATTAAGCGGATTTTGAAACAGGAAGAATTTTTCAGGTCAGTTCTAAGAGTGCTTTGGGGGACAAATTTTTAAAACTTTTTTATCATGGAAAATTTTCAACATACACAAAAGTAAAAAAAATAGTATAATGACCTTCCACGTATTCATCACCTAGTTTCAACAATTAACCCATAGGCAAAATTGTTTCACATATATCTCTGCCGACTTCCCCCACCCTCATGGGCACACTGACTGGATTGTTTTAAAGCAAATGTCAAACAGCATGACATACCATTGGAGGGGGAGGGTGTCAGCGTTTCATCAAGCGATTATCCAGCACCTGAATAATTAGGATTTTGCTTTCTTTTTCAAGGCATAGCTCTTACACTTTTTTCATTCCTAGAATTTTTTTCTCTTATGTCTTAATACTTTTATTAGCTTGCCTGGACAAAAAAAGATTCTTTTAGACTCACATGGTGAGATGATGAGTGATCATTCTTTAGCCATGCGTTTGTCTGATGTCTAATCTGTGGCTCTATCAAAAGAATCATCAGGTAAGAAATTAGAGGTGCAGGGATTTTCTAAACCCCCATTTGCAAATATGTTCTAAACAAAGTTATTAAACACATGTAGTTTTTCTGACATTTTCGATATATCAGGAAAGTTCAATGTCAGTGCAGCCTTTACTTTTACATTCATTTGACTAAGCAATAAATACTCTAGGCAGATGTTTTTCATGTATCTAAAAGTCAAGGCCTGCATAATTAGGAACATTTCTTATGTTTTCCTTTATTTAATCTGATATATATTCTAATATATATTTTCCCGAGGGTGTCCCATTTTTACATATAATATCTTCTTTTAATATAATGCTTAGCTTGAAAAAGTGGGTATGTGTTATTGTTCTTCAGGAATCTTCCTCTAAATCATACTCCTTCATATTATTGTACTATCCCAAATAGATAAGTTATGGCAGTACTAAAACAAAATGTGCTGGTAAACCAGAATTTATACCCGATAATGCCACAGCCAACCAATTTTTGAATAGAGCCCATCCTAACGGATGAAGCTCACTTCAGACTAACATCCTTTAGCTCAAGAATGCACGATCCCTTCAGTGTCCTATTCAGGGCTGTGGTGCAGAGACTGAAGAGTAAGAATTAGCTAGTAGAGATTTTCCAAATTATGTTAAAATTATACTAAAATCATCATTATGATTAATTCTACATATTTTAAAATACATTTTAAAGGTAAAGACGAATAACCAAGAAAGCTTGGAAGAGGCAGAATAATGCTGATTCATAAACAGAATAAACACTGATTCATAAAGCTGGATTGTTTCTCTGACTATTCAAGGAGGTTTCAAAATTATTTCCAATAAAGGCCAGGGACATGGTATCACAAAAATTGTTTTTAAAAAGAAAAGCTTCCATTTTGATGCCAAATAATTCCAAATGTTACCAAAAAAAGCAATGAAATCGTGTGTTTTCTTAATATTGCATTGGTTTAAGTCAGAAGAATTTGTGGTAGGGCAAAATCTGTGTGTGCGTGCGTGTGTGTGTGTGTGTGTGTGTGTGTGTGTGTGTATTAGCTTCCCTCCCTCCCTTTGAGGTCACAGATAATTCATTTATGAACCATTTATCTTCAGGCTGAAGATAGCATTTTAAATTGAATATTAAAAAAAACATAAAAGACAATAAGCATACTAAAAAACTTACTTAGATATTTCTATAATGTTACATATGTTTAAAGAAAAATGTTTTTTTAAGTAGAAAAGGAGGCAAAATTAATCTATACTGTCAGAAGGAATGATACTGATTACCCTTGGGGTAGGGTAATGACTGGAAAGGGTAAAGGGAGGGGTGAGGATTGTGAGGTACTGGAAATGTTTGTTTCTTGATCTAGCTGCTGGTAATATGATGTATTCCGTTTGTGAAGATTCACTGAACTTATATGTTCACTTCATACTATACTTAGAGGTTTTTTAAAAAGCAGAAAATGAATTAAAATAGTATTAGACCATTTTTCACACTGTAACACCTGTAGTATTTGCTATTTTATGTATTAATAAATACTTTTATATACATATAAAATATACAGAAGCGGTTCTTCTAAATAATTTCAATGGTGTACAAGGCCAAGTTTTTTTAACCTGATTTATTTAAAATATATGCATCTTTGAGGTTTTAGGAATAATTTTGAATGTGACACAGCCTCCATTAAGAGTAAAGATGGCTAAATAAACTCTTTAGTATAGGATATTTAAACTATGTCAGGTGAATGAAAAGAACCAAAAAACAAGGATATATTCCTCATCAATTCCAGTAGGCCTTATCTTAGAGACTATAAAACTTCCCTTACTTTTTAGGGAAAAAAATCATCTGTCCCTTAAGAGTTTGTATAGGTATGTATTAATGTAACCCAAAGCCTTATGAACTCAAATTTCTGAGGGGTTTATAAATTATTCAGATCTTTAAAAGAGTTATTTTTGAAAAATAATGAGATGTAAGAAATTCAAGTAGTCTGGTCCCACTTAAAGTTTAATTTAATAATATTATCAAATAAAAATAAAGAATATTAAATAAATAAGTAGTATTAAATCAATGAGTATTTAACTTAGTTCTGTGAAACCTAGTAAAAGGCCTAAAACTGCTATTACAAAAGACGGTGAAAGTTCTGGACATGGAACATGGAAAATGAAAAAAACGCAGACATGGAAAAACGCAGGCATTAAAGGAGTCAAAAAATTGAAATCTGCGACTGATGAAGTACCGTGGGGTAGTTGAGTCTGGAAGAGACAGCCCGCCAGAACAGATTTATTCCTTTAGCTACAGTTAGACACTCAGGTAGAAGAAGAAGCTACTTAATTTTACGGTTAACTTATCACCAAAAACTCAACAACTTGAACCATGTTGAAATGCTCACAAACCATTACAAATTCCGAATGTTCTCATATCTGCCGTGCCTGGTTTTCACCTTTGTTCATATAACGCTGCTCACTCTGCGGCCCAGTTTTCCTGCTCAAATCCTTCCTTCCTTCTTCCACCAGTCTAAAATCTTCATCCTCTCCAAAATCTCCCCTGATCACACTCCAGTGCTCAATTATCTTTTTCCTTCTCTAAATTCCTTTGACACGGCTTAACTCTTATGTAAGCAGTGTTTTATGAATGAAACTCTCATTTTTTCTGATGGGGAAAGTAAAGAAAGGACAAATCCTGTCTACTCCATTTTCTCTTTGCATCTCTACGACAGTCCGATTCACAGACAAAGAAATTGGGACTCAGGGAGACTGAATAATTTGCTTGTCTTCACACAGATATTAAGAAGCAAGATTGGGTTCTGAACTCGGGCCTGCTTGACTCCAAAGTATTAAAGCCTCTGCCTTCAAGCAGATAGTGATTTGGGAAGACAGAGAGAATCATATTTCACCATGAAACCTCTCCTAGAAAATGGACTGCATTACTAAGTTCACTACTCCTAGCACATTACCTGAGACAGATGTAGATAAAAAATATTGGAAGGAAGATAAAGAATTTGCTCATGTTCGTACACACTGTTAGTGGCAGGACAGGGACTAGAAACCATCTCCTGGCTCCTCTGCACCACACTCAAGAGAGTTCAAGGATGAAAGATTATATCTAAGCAGGCAGCACATTGCAGTGGAAAGAGTACCAGATTTAGGGGCAGAGAGATGCGGGTTTAAATCCTTTCTCTACCATTAATTTATATCCTTAGGCAACTTTTGAGTATATTTCCTTATCAGTACAACAATAATAATACAGATATTGAAGGTCTATAATGTGAAGACTAAGGGATCCAGCATATGTTAAATTACTAACAAAATACTCAGAGCTAGTCTCTCCGCTCCTCCCAATTTATATGTAATATTAAAATGCTGAACTCTGGTATTCTACTGACACCACATCATTTCCAAGGGTTCATCATAAAGCACAGCCCAGAAATCCGACGGATGTCCTCTACAGGGGATCCACCCCACATGGGCTTCCCATGACCCCTCTAGGCAGCCTAATGAGAAAACAGTGCTCCTTGCTTTTCATTACCCAAGAATATTAAAGAGATGGCATCTTGAAAACAATTTCAAGAATTGACTATCATATCAACTAATACAGGTTTCATTACAAGAGGGCAAGGAGTTATGAAGAAGATGGTTTCCTTTTTATTTGTCTGATTTGTTCCTATCTGTCTTCCAGGATGTCAGATGGATAGTCTGCTCTATTTATAAATGATACTACAGCTGAGAACAAAGGATGAGGTTATAAAAAGAAAGAAAAAGCCTCAGAAAGATGAAGGAGGTAAACTTAAGGCCTATTAATTAGATGTATGAATTAACACCCTGAGTCACCAAGTCAATAAAATAAATAAAATCCATTTTCAGTGACTGGTTGCATCTTTGCCACAAAGAAAGAAAAACAGAAGTCACACTGACATCCATTTTTCTCATATTACACTAATTTAGAATGAATTCAGAAATGGAGTTTTACATTAAAGATAGTTAGTCTAGAGCTGCACTCTCCAATATAGTAGCCACTCCAGCGATTAGTGCACTTGGGCACTTGCAACATGGAGAGTCCAAATTGAGATGTGCTTAAAGGGAAAATACACACCAGATTTCAAAGACTTCATATAAGAAAAAAGAATGTAAAATATCTCGGTAGTAATATTTTTAATTAATTGCATGATGGAATGATAATATTTTGATTACATTTTATTAAGTATATCATTGAAAGGAATTTCACCAGCTCCTTTTCACTTCTTTCAATATGCTATTAGAAAACTTTAAATTACATATGTAGCTCAAATCTGTGGCTTGCATTACATTTGTATTGGACAGTACTGGCCTAGAATGAGAATCAAAGATATTTGATACTCAGGCAAGTGACAATACATGAGAAATACTCTCTCTGACTCAAACAGAAGGGGTTGAACTTCATTAAGAATTCCATGTGCAAACTGTTTCTTGAGTCACAGATGCTGATGTGATTTTATACAGTAGGTATTTAGCATGTTACATTGCTACCTGAAATGTTTTTGCTCTTTAGGATTATGATCTACCAAGATAAGATTTAAAGAACTTAATTGTAAATATATACTATAAATATAAATTCTAATACATAAATATAAATTCTAAATGACACAGATGTCACTAGAATATGGAGTTCAGTACATATATATATGTATATGTAAAATTTTTGAGGTCAGAAAGTCAAACAAAAACCTTGAGAAAACTGAGATTTGTCATTTCTTTCCTAAACTACTCCAATATCTTTCCTGTTATCACTCTCTCCACTGATCTCTTCTCAGTGCAACTCATCCTCACACCGCTGTTAGAGTCCTCTTTTGGAAGATAAATTGGATTTTATCACTTTCCTCCTCAAACACCTCCAATAACTCCCAACATTTATAGCATAAAGTCTAAAATCTTTAGAGTTAAAGCTTGCCAACATCTCACTCCAAATTAACTTTCCACTTTCATCTTTGAGAATTCTCCACCGCAGGCGAATGCCTCGCCCTCCCCGATCATGCCAAGCTTGCTCATAGCTCTGCTGCCCCTGTCTCCCTCCTTGTCTGCTGGTGAGCTCTCCCTGCCTTCAGTGCTACCCGCAGGTGACCTCCAGGAATCTGGTACATGGCTATCATCATATATCCCACTCACCGCACTATACTGTACAGGTCTAGCGCTCCTGCCAAGACCAGTTTGATAGGGAGTAGGATAAAGATAAGAACCTAGTGTTGTCGTTTTTTTTCTTATTCTTTTTAAAAATTATTATTGAGATATAATCAACATATAACATATTAGTTCCAGGTGTACAACATAATGATTTGATATATGTATATACTGTGAAATGGTTACCACAATAAGTTCACTTAACATCTATCTCCACACATAGTTACAATTTTGTGTGTGTGATGAGAACTTTTAAGACTTACTCTCTTATCAACTTGTAAATATGCAATGCAGTATTTTTTTTGATGTGTTAATGTAGGTTTATTTTTTATTATTATTTTTAAATTTTTATTTCATTTTATTTTTTTATACAGCCGGTTCTCATTAGTTATCTATGTTATACATATTAGTGTATATATGTCAATCCCAATCTCCCAATTCATCCCACCACCACCTCCCCTGCTTTCCCCGCCTTGGTGTCCATACGTTTGTTCTCTACATCTGTCTCTATTTCTGCCTTGCAAACCGGTTCATCTGTACCATTTTTCTAGATTCCACATACATGCGTTAATATACGATATATGTTTTTCTCTTTCTGACTTACTTCACTCTGTATGACAGTCTCTAGGTCCATCCACATCTCTACAAATGACCCAATTTCATTCCTTTTTATGGCTGAGTAATATTCCATTGTATTTATGTACCACACCTTCTTTATCCATTCATCAATGGGCATTTAGGTTGCTTCCATGTTCTGGCTATTGTAAATAGTGCTGCAATGAACATTGGGGTGCATGTGTCTTTTTGAATTATGATTTATTTTACCTTTGTGTCCCCAGTATCTAGTACAGTGACAGACATGAACTAGGTGTTCAATAAATATTTATTGGTTGAGAGAATTATGTTTTTTTCCTCTATCACCTTAGGCACTAGCCACATAAGACTCTCACGTTTCTGAAACATGTAGTACTTTCCTACATGCCTACTGTCCCATCACAGCTTGGAATGCTTTTCTTTTTGAAATTTGTTTACTTTTGGTTTTAGTTCTATCAGAATAATACATGTTTACTGTTAAAAAAAATAATAAGTTAAATGCTACAACCAGCAGTCTCATGCTGTACGTGTCCTCATTTCCAAACCCTACTTCCTGAAATCAACTACTTCCAACTACTTAGGTCTTTTTAAAATTTTTCC
Source organism: Globicephala melas (assembly GCF_963455315.2). Taxonomy (NCBI): domain Eukaryota; kingdom Metazoa; phylum Chordata; class Mammalia; order Artiodactyla; family Delphinidae; genus Globicephala; species Globicephala melas. Next base: position 87,710,980 of record NC_083316.1, read on the forward strand.
CTTCATTCTTATATTTCTCAGGCCTTGTTCTCAAGGAGGACATAGGCAAAAGAAGGCAGGTCTATCTCAATCTTCATGCTCACTAAAATGTCTTGCAGAGTACTTTACTTTACATATAATAGATACTCAATAAACCCTTGTTGCTTGATTAAATGAATGGATAAGTGAATATTCATGCTCTTTGGTGCTTGAGCACAAACTACTCAACAGTCTGAATCAGAGACACCTTCATATACCACAGTCAAAGCAAAGTAACAAGTTAAAATGGGGTGTCAATTAAGAAGTAGGAAGGAGATAATGAAAGGCAAAACAAGGTGGGTGGAAAACACGAAGTTCTCCAAAGTTAAAAAGGTCAGGGTAGTCACATAATAGAATGTGAATGAAATTTAGATTCAGATAAACTTAGATTTGCCTTCTAGCTGCATAGGCTTGGGTAAATTACAGAATTTTCCTGGGTCTCAGTTTTCTTATCTATAAAATGGGGATAATGCTCCTTCCTTTCCAGATTTGCCATAAGTGTATGGTATGCTCTATAAATGGAAGCTGCTTTCTTATTACTGGGTATGTATATGGGAATAATAATAACAATAACAACAACATCACTCTGGAAACCTTGAAGATGAGGCAGACGGATGGTTTAACCAGAAGCTTCTTATACACTTTTTTTTTTTAACATCTTTATTGGGGTATAATTGCTTTACAATGGTGTGTTAGTTTCTGCTTTATAACGAAGTGAATCAGCTGTATGTATACATATATCCCCATATCTCCTCCCTCTTGCGTCTCCCTCCCACCCTCCCTATCCCACCACTCTAGGTGGTCACAAAGCACCGAGCTGATCTCTCTGTGCTATGCAGCTGCTTCCCAGTAGCTATCTGTTTTACATTTGGTAGTGTATATATGTCCATGCCACTCTCTCTGTCACAGCTTACCCTTCCTCCTCCCCATATCCTCAAGTCCACCTTCTAGTAGGTCTGTGTCTTTATTCCCATCTTGCCCCTAGGTTTTTCATGATCATTGTTTTTTCTTACATTCCATATATATGTGTTAGCATACGGTATTGGTTTTTCTCTTTCTGACTTACTTCACTCTGTATGACAGACTCTAGGTCCATCCACCTCACTACAAATAACTCAATTTCATTTCTTTTTATGGCTGAGTAATATTCCATTGCATATATGTGCCACATCTTCTTTACCCATTCATCTGTTGATGGACACTTAGGTTGCTTCCATGTCCTGGCTATTGTAAATAGAGCTGCAGTGAACATTTTGGTACATGACTCTTTTTGAATTATGGTTTTCTCAGGGTATATGCCCAGTAGTGGGATTGCTGGGTCATATGGTAGTCTTATTTTTAGTTTTTTAAGGAACCTCCATACTGTTCTCCATAGTGGCTGTATCAATTCACATTCCCACCAACAGTGCAAGAGGGTTCCCTTTTCTCCACACCCTCTCCAGCATTTATCGTTTGTAGATGTTTTGATGACGGCCACTCTGACCAGTGTGAGGTGATACCTCATTATGGTTTTGATTTGCATTTCTCTAATAATTAGTGATGTTCAGCATCCTTTCATGTGTTTGTTGGCAATCTGTCTATCTTCTTTGGAGAAAGAAATGTCTACTTAGGTCTTCCTCGCATTTTTGGATGGGGTTGTTTGTCTTTTTGATATTGAACTGCATGAGCTGCTTGTAAATTTTGGAGATTATACACTTATTGCTGAGGCTTCACCAGACTAGGGTGGAAACAGAAAGAAGCAGTTACACTTGGTAATGGAAAGTATGTGGGGAGGACATGAGGACAGGCTCCTTCTAGCAGCACTGTAAAGGCAGAATTCTACTTACATCTATATGTTAATCATCTTTTTGTTTGCTTGTTTTTTCCGGAGAGTCTAGCAAGGAAAATCAAGTCTCTTTCTTAGATGGCACACTCAGAAGCACAGTAACAATATTTCAGAAATGACAATGGATATGTGATTCCTGCTAAAATTTAATACATATGCTTGATGGAAAGGTAAATTTCATAACATCCTATACTAATGTAATCCATACACTGAATAAAAATTCTATCTTCAACTTTCTATTAAGAGAGATAGCCAGAATCTCAAGACAATAAAATCGAACTAGAGGGTATCAAATAGCAGAGCCTTAAATTGCTCTCAGCATCTCCATGATGATTCAGTGCATTAATGGTAAGTGATTGGTTAAAAGCATTTAAATCAACCTTACATCCTTGAAATTTTCCATGAACAAAAACAATATCCATTTAGAAAGATCTCGCAAAAATGAATTTGTTGTAAAGAAAAAGAGAAAGAGCACAATAAATTATTTTAAAGCATTTGGCTAGTGAAGTAACATCATCTGCTAGGTGGAACAGAACATAAGCCCTTGAATCACGAAGTAGTCATAGGTGATGGGTAACCAAAAACACCTGTGCTCACTTCCATTTACTATGGACACATGGAATTATGAACTAGCTGATGCACATAATCATTAAATTGATCTGCAAATATAAAACCTCAAATGATTGAGGTTTTATATGATATTTTATATGAATGATGTCCTCATAGCCCTAAATAACCTAAGAATAGAAGGAAGAAAAATTCTCTTCATATATGGTAGTAGACTTTGTTAGTTTTGCAATATTTTTATATACAACAACTGTAACTATTTACTAGCTACGATCTAATTTAGAGAAGAGAAAACCCCAAGCAGAAATAAGGATGGTATGTGTGGATGTTTTTATGTTTGTAATGAAAGAATGACAAGTCAAAACCAAGTCTCCAAAATGGAACTAATTTCTAATTAAATGACTTCATCATTACAAATTTTTAAGTTAATGCTCATTATAATATTAAATGCTCATTATAATAACAAAAGTAGAACTTAGGTAATCTGAATTTAAATATTTGAGTAAATTAAAAATGTATCTCTTTCAACCTAATTCTTTGGCTGAAGGAACAGAAAAGAAATTAGTTTCTTGGGGTTAGCTCTCCTATGTCCTAGAATAAAAACAAACTACAAACAAACAAAAACGTCCCCTTTCTGAATGAGAATCTGACCTTTGCTTAACTTCCTAGATGTGTTCTCCAAAAATGGTACATTAACCATGTTGCTACGCAACATTGCTTATAGTATCAATGATCCCCTAATTGGTAGACAGCATCTGTCTGGTTTAAGGGAACTATAAATAACTGGTGGGGACACCACTGCTTAGATTCCCTGAGTACACTCATTCTTGTAACTGGACGTGTAACTGTTAGGGATGCTAGATGCTATGCCTATTGGTTGTTTTAAAAGATTATTAGTTCTCCGGGGTTTGAAGCTTCTAAGCCAGAGTAGTGCCCACACCCATGCAATGTGGATCTCATCTCCTGGTACTTATGCCTTCACCTGGTTGGTGAAAGAAGATGTTTCCTGGCTGCTGGGTGAGCTGTGGAATGGGCTGCTGCGAGGTCTCCCACAGAAAAGGACCAGCTGACACTGCCCTATGGCAAGCTGAGGTCCCCATCCTTTGCCCTTCTGAGTAGACTGTGCCAAGTGCCCCGTGCAACAGCTAAATGTCTAAGTGTTTAGTTGAACCTAATACGACCTCATGGTAGGCAAGGCGCCTAAATGTTTAACTTTTAGTATTGCTTTTGGTTTTAGCCCTACATGTAACCCAGGATAACAATACTGCTAAAGTCATGAACAAATTAACTTTAATAACATTTTAATTCATTCATTCACCCAAGAATATTTTAGAAAGTTCATCGTAGCTGCTCTGTGATAGATTGTAAGGTAACGAGAAGACAAATAGGGGATACAATTAAGTGGCCAGTGCAGTTATCAGTGGAGCTGGCTCCATTCGAGATACATTTTGAGGGTAGAGTTGACCTGGCTTGTTAATGCATGTTGATGAGGTATGAAGAAAAGTGAGGCATCAGAGACACCTAAGTTTTGGCTGGAGTAACTAGGTGAATAGTGATGCCCTTTCTGAGTCAGAGAAGACAGGTAGTGCTAACAAAGACGTGGTAGACATGGTGAAGAGTAAACAGCCTTCCACTCTGCATTTAGATTAACCCACTGAAAAGTAAGTACTTACATAAGCCAGTTTGGGGAAATGGTGCTCTGAGAATAGTGATAATAAGGATCCAGTTTTATAATCAGCATTACATACTTAATTCTTTTTACAGGGAGCAGGAACGAATAAAGAAGAAAAAGGAGGAAAGGCAAAACACATCTTTAAGTGTGCAGCACATCATGTGTTAAATTGAAACAACCCCAAAGTTCAACTTCCTTCACTGTTCAAGGAGAAAATCCTTTACTATGTACTTCACGATAAAGGATTTGCAACTATATGGTGCTTGAGAAATATGCTATTGCTATAATTTAACTCACTGTATGTGGGCTTCAAGATGCACAGTGGCGTTCCAAACCAACTTTTAAAGAAAATTGCATGGAATTTTCAAGACATCAGGAGCGTTCTTAAAAGTTATGCAGAGAAAACGGATTTTTGATAGTTATGAATTACATTTAGTGCTGCCAGACTGCAGGGAACGCTCTTTTTGCCTCAGTATGGTAGAATTACTGTTGACAAAGTTTTAATTTAAATTTTTAAGGGTTTAAATGGAAGAATATAGGTCACTGAATTTTCATTCACTGTGTGAGTATTACTAGCGGCAGAAAGCAGGCTTTGTTAGTAAGGGTCCAATTTTGGGCCTGGAGTCCATCTTTTCTGTAGTAGTTAGTTGGGAATTGAGTATGTGTTAGCGAGCATAATTTAGCTCTCAGTCAGTCAATCAGTGGACTGAACACGCACAGTTAGAAACCTGCTTGGCACAGAACAGAAACTCGGTTCAGAAAATACTAAATGCATCTGTGAGACAGACTCAAGTCCGCACAAATCATATATTACAATCACAAGCTGGAAGGGATTCGATCTTGCCTAGCAGGTCGTAGATTTGGATAGACTTGTAATAGTCTGAAAACACACTACACAGCTCCAACGTCTAATTCTAAAATTTTCAACTGGTTTCCTGAAGTTGAAAAAGACGAGGTAAACATTTGTAGAGCCCACTGCATGTAAAACTTGTTTTAAAGAGGCTTGCGATATATCAGGAAACCTTAAGAAATTACACTAGGCATCTAATTTAAATGCTGTATCTTAAAATAACTAATTTAAAGGTATATGCTATATAGGCTATTAAAAATAAAAATCATTTTCTTGAATAAAAAGTTAAAAATTCTATGTTTTCATATATTTGAGAGACTAGATTTCAAATCAACATTCTGTTTAATGAAAAGATGAAGTATGAGCTATGTGAGAAAAGCGGTATAATTATTGAAAGGCTTTTTCCACATAATTTGCCTTTCTGCATAATTTGTGGGTGGGTGGGGGATCTTTCTCCAGGTTTGTACTGTGTTTGGTGCCCTGTTTGTCCTCAGTGCCCCCAGCTCTAGAATCCATGTTTTCCTCCACAGATTGATGAATGTGATGGATAATACTGACATGTGTAGCACATACTCATGCACATTCCCTGAATTTGCTCTAAGCCCAAAATACTGTGGAAGTAAATTTTAGGAGAATATGCCTATGTGGAGTAAAGGACTGGCCTTCACAATAATATATTTTGTAAGCATGTAAATAATTAGTAATGGTATACTGGTAAGTACCACACCGAATGCTCTGACAACAAAGAAGCCACAAATTATGTGCAAATTTCAGCATGCCTGCTAAACTTATCTCTCTTTCTGCCACTCAAGAAGAAATTACCAGAGTCCAAGTGAGTGAAAAGAAGAAGTCACTGAATCTGCTCTAATTTCTAATTTTTTAGAAAGAAAATCCTTTGCAAACCTTGATTGCAAGGTGTGTTGTAATCCCGAAGTTGAAAACGAATGTTTTAGAGGATTTCACCCAATTTCTTATGTAAACTAGTGCAGAAGGTATGATTCTCATGAAAAGCCAAGTACATTTGCCTCAACATAAAATAGGACTGATTGAATTTCAAACTCTTCATTTATTTTGTAGAGCTGAAATGTTAAGTTCCTTACTGCTGTTCAAAATTGGCTTGAATCTTATTTATTCTGATATATATGTATATATATCATATATATACTATTGTAATATGTATGTGCTATTATCAATACATAGATATAACAGTAGTCCCTCCTTATCTGTGGGGGATTCGTTCCAAGACCCCCAGAGGATGCTGAAACCTTGGATAGCACCGAACCTTACATATACTATGTTTTTTCCTATACATACATGCCTATGATAAAGTTTAATTTATTATTTTAGGCACAGTAACAGAGTATCCAAATTGCCATCATCACTACTCTTGCAACTTTGGGGCCATTATTAAGTAAAATAAGAGTTCCTTGAACACAAGCACTGTTATACTCCAATAATCATCTGAGGACTGAAAGGGCTACTATGACTAATGGGTGGGTACAGTAAGCAACCTGGACACACTGGGCAAAGGGATAATTCACCTCCTGGGTGGGATGGAGTGGGACAGTGCAAGATTTCATCACGCTACTCAGAAAGGCACAAAATTTAAAACTTACAAACTTTATTTCTGGAATTTTCCACTTAATATTTTTGGACCAAGGTTGACTGTGGGTAACTGAAATCATGAATAAGGGAGATTACTGTATTCTCATTCATTTAAAAGAAGTTTTTGGTTACTATAGGATATAAATGATTTAAAATTTCAAATATATTCTCCTCAAGTATGTTCAGAAAGTGTTATTCTAGATGGTTTTGTCTTGGTCATGAGCTGCTTCCTGCATGACTGTCTCATCCTCAGTACCCCAGAGAAGCACCTCTGGACTTCAAATCTCCAAATCTGACTTTCCAAGGCTGACTTCAGAAAGATTCTCAAACAGAGGGCAGAAGAAGGGGCTGGATCCTATGAGGGCATTATTGTGATTTCAAATCTAAAAGAACAGAAGAATCCTTTATGAGAGGAAGTGAAATATCTTCAAAGCAAAACTGCTTTCTTGGAGAAGCTCCTAGAGCCGTATGTGAGGAAAGAGATAATAGAAAGAAAGAAAATGGGAAATTTAACCTAAGAAAGTGATAGAGATGATTAAAAATATATTACAAGTATCACTCATCAAACATTACTTAGCTAGTTTTCTACATACTTTTTTTTTCCGCTTCTAAGAATTATTTACCATATAAAATATTTTTGGCAAGCAAAATTTACATTATACCAGTATGAAGGTAGTTCATTTAAAAAAGCCATACATATTAATATATATAAAATAGAAGAGTACCATAACTCCCTGAAGACAGAGAGAACTTCTTTGTTTACTTCTTATTTCTAATTTTTAAAATCTCCTTTTCTCTGCCCATACTCAGTCATTCTCAATGAAAGACAAGTTGCTTTCAGGCATTGGGCATGCACTGCATACAGAGGCACATAGGCTGGATCAGTCACATCAAACTCAACACAACTGTTTGAAAAGTCGAAAAGTTCAAACTATTTATTTAATGTCATGCAGATAAACCCAAGAAAAGGAAAACATTTGACAGACAAATTCTCATTGACTGAGTCTTAAAAAGCCAAGGCAATGTTTTAGGATATGGGCTAAAATGAATAGTTTCATATTCAAGTTAAAAGTAAGTTTGACTTAATTAGGAAATTAAATTAACCAAACTACCTTTCTGCCTCAAGTGAAAGTTCCATTTAATATCTATCCTAAAGTGAAATCATAAAGGGAATCTATTCGATTCTCTTACTCCCAAAGATATGAGAGGAAAGGAATATTAACTCCTTATTTCATAGATAATAAGATCAACACACTGGATTTGATGAGCTTGGGAAGGTTGGCACCTTCTACCTCAAGAACAGTGTCCATTTTGTATCAAGGAAATCCACCAGTTTCCTGCTCTTAAGCAGGTCACTGACTGAGAGGTCTAGTTTTTATTTATACTTTGAAGGAGATGAAATAGAGCAGTGTTTTACAAACTGCTAGTCACTCTAGTAAGCGATGAAATAACTTTAGTGAAAATCCAACAAGCACTTTAAATGCAAAATGTATTTTTCACAGTAGAACAAGGAAGTTTAAAAGCCCTGAATAAGATTATGTAACACCATACAGTCTGAACACTTTTCTACGTATTTCCAAATGGGTCCAAGAGGTCATATTTTAGGACTTACTTAAAACAAATGCAGAATATCTGAGACAAAATTAGAAGGAAATCCCCAGAAAATTGATGGGGTAGCTAAAATGTAAAAGTACCTCTCCTTCCCAAGTTCCACTCCTAATTTCTCCAAAAGCAGAAAATGTGGGTAGAATTAAGAGAGTGTTGGATACAGGCATACCTCGGAGCTATTGCAGGGTAGGTTCCACACCACCACAATAAAGTGAATATTGCAATAAAGCAAGTCACACGAATTTTTTGGTTTCCCAGTGCGTATAAAGGTTATGTTTATACTATAATGTAGTCTATTATGTGTGCAATAGCATTATGTTTAAAAAAACCAAGGTAGATAACTTAATTAAAATATACTTTATTGCTAAAAAATGCTAACCATCATCTGAGCTTTCAGTGAGTCATAGTAGAACGTCAAAGATTACTGATCACAGATCACAATAAGAAATAAAGTAATAAAGGGAAAGTTTGAAACATTCTGAGAATTACCAAAATGCAACACACAGACACAAAATGAGCAAATGTGTTGGAGAAATGGTGCCAATAGACTTGTTCGACATAGGGTTGACACAAACCTCCAATTTGTAAATATCGCAGTATTTACAAAGTGCAATAAGGCAAAGCAAAATAAAATGAGGTATGCCTGTGTAAGGAACTAGAAATTTCTAGTGTGTTGAGAATCCCTAAATGAGGATTCTCTAAAACCCAGGGGGCTGATGTTACTGAGTTGTAATGGAAAAGTTGGACTTGTGATGAGATCTAAAATAGGTTTTAAGCTGGAGGCTTAAAATACAGAAAATACTGTGATGTAAGATTCAGAGAGCAGCATAGACTTCGAAGATACATTTTTTTAAAAAGCCTAATTCATTCAAGAACCAAAGTTCTTTAGAAAAACGGCTGATGCCATGTCTCCAGCATGAAATGCACAAGATGAGCCGGGCATATCTTGACATAATCAGTCTATGTCAAATGGACAGGGGAACCATTTTGAAGAAGCTTGTACTACCAAAAGGTAGGACAATTTGAGTTATCAATTTAAAAATAACTGCAATGGATTATTGAGTTTATAATAATACTTAAACAAAAGCAACAACAACACCTCATTGGTCACCTTGGAAGAATAATGGAAATGAAATTAGCATTTTAAAAACTGGTAAATAAAGAGAAAGTATCATTCCTTCCTTTCCTATATAAATTGAACTCAAGTAAACCAAGAAGTCAATAAAGGAAAGTTGCTCTTAATAATAAGGAAATCCTGCTAATAAATAAAAAGAGAAAGAACTTCTGGTAAGGTTTAATCCTACCAGTGTTAATGGATATAACAATGTGAGACTAATTTGTGAAAGACATACAGTAAAATCAATTAGTTTAATGTTTTTTTTGTTTTGTTTTGTTTTTTTGCGTTACGCGGGCCTCTCACTGTCGTGGCCTCTCCCGCTGCAGAGCACAGGCTCCGGACGTGCAGGCTCAGTGGCCATGGCTCACGGGCCCAGCCGCTCCGCGGCATGTGGGATCTTCCCGGACTCGGGCACGAACCCATGTCCCCTGCATCAGCACGCGGACTCTCAACCACTGCACCACCAGGGAAGCCCTAGTTTAATGTTTAATTTATATTTTGCTATGAGCATTACTATCATTTTCTAATGGGAAACTTGGTGGACGTTTGTTTTGTTTTGCTTTTCCGTTGTTTTTTTTTCCCCCAAAATAAATCAGATGCCAAGTGTCTTAAGTAGGCTAATTAACCAGTAAATAGTGAAGGAGATTTAGTCAAACACACAGCTGGGGAGGGCATAATTATCTTAAATTATCTTAAAGAGAAGGTGAGACCCTAAGAGAGCACTTGTAGATATAATTTACTGCTTTAGAAGGAAGAGATGCAGCCCTTGGGTTTTTACCCCCTTTCAGCTCCTACTTCTCATGATATTTCAGAAAATGAGGAGCACTGATGCTAAACAGCATAAAGGAGGCAGAGAGCAAAGCCACATTGAAGAGAGATTCAATTTTGACTTCTCAGAGGACATTCTCGGAAGAGGCTCTCCTAAGGGAAGAAAAGTAAGGGGCACCTGATGCAGGTGATGACTCTGAGGCCCCGGGAACTTCTGAGCCCAGGTTTAAGGAAGAACTTAAAGAAGAGAACAATTGCTTATGTTTTTGAGAATGGTACAACTGTGTATCTTTAGAAATATCTGTACTTTAAAAAAATGGAATAAAATACCTAGGAATAAACCTACCTAAGGAGACAAAAGACCTGTATGCAGAAAACTATAAGACACTGATGAAAGAAATTAAAGATGATACAAACAGATGGAGAGATATACCATGTTCTTGGATTGGAAGAATCAACATTGTGAAAATGACTATACTACCCAAAGCAATCTACAGATTCAATACAATCCCTATCAAACTACCAATGGCATTTTTCACAGAACTAGAACAAAAAATTTCACAATTTGTATGTGGAAACACAAAAGACCCTGAATAGCCAAAGCAATATTGAGAAGAAAAACGGAGCTAGAGGAATCAGGCTCCTGGACTTCAGACTATACTACAAAGCTACAATAATCAAGACAGTATGGTACTGGCACAAAAACAGAAATATAGATCAATGGAACAGGATAGAAAGCCCAGAGATAAACCCACACACATATGGTCACTTTATTTTTGATAAAGGAGGCAAGAATATACAGTGGAGAAAAGACAGCCTCTTCAATAGGTGATGCTGGGAAAATTGGACAGCTACATGAAAAAGAATGAAACTAGATCACTCCCTAACACCACATACAAAAATAAACTCAAAATGGATTAAAGACCTAAATGTAAGGCCAAAAACTATCAAACTCTTAGAGGAAAACATAGGCAGAACACTCTTTGCCATAAATCACAGCAAGATCCTTTTTGACCCACCTCTTAGAGAAATGGAAATAAAAACAAAAATAAACAAATGGGACCTAATGAAACTTAAAAGCTTTTACACAGCAAAGGAAACCATAAACAAGACCATGGTTCTGAAGAACCTAGGGGCAGGACAGGAATAAAGACGCAGATGTAGAGAATAGACTTGAGGACACGGGGAGGGGGAAGGGTAACCTGGGACAAAGTGAGAGAGTGGCATGGACTTATACATACTACCATATGTAAAATAGGTAGTGGGAAGCAGCTGCATAGCACAGGGAGATCAGCTCGGTGCTTTGTGACCATCTAGCGGGGTGGGATAGGGAAGATGGGAGGGAGATACAAGAGGGAGGAGATATGGGATATATGTATAGCTGATTCACTTTGTTATAAAGCAGAAACTAACACACCATTGTAAAGCAATTATACTCCAATAAAGATGTTAAAAAAATGCTATGAAACATGTCATTTGGCATTAACTAAAATTGCTTTTAAAGGATCATTTAAATGAAGAAATTATTTCTATATGAAAAGCAGAGAAATTTAAGAAGTTATCTGCACATAATCCAGTAAACGATTTGGAGTGAGGAGATTATAGTTCCAGTTTTGTTAATTAATTAAAACCTGTCTGGGCTCAATTTTCTCATCTATTAAAAAAGTAATATTTCTGCTTCCTTCATAAGCTTTTGGTAATAATTTAGAAGGAGAGTATAGGAAAAAATTTTAACTCATGAAGAATTATATACAGTTTTGAAATAATTAAGAAAACATTTATTGAATACATGAATACACAATATCAACGAGAGTCTCTATCTTCCAGCTAGGGAATGTTTAATCATAGAATATAACTGATATTTGGTGGCAGCACAACAAAGTTATAGTGAATAAGCACATTAAACCTATTAAGTTCTATAACTATATAATTAGATCTCATGGGGTAGCTGCTTTGCGACATTGTTTTTTTACACACAGATGGACAAACATGGTTATCATGGGATTCAGTTTCCTTTGTTTAAGCTTTGACAACCGGGAAAATCCAACAAAGCTTTCTAGTAATAAATACTACTAAGTATATCACTGACCTATGAGTGGTTATCCAAGAGATATTTAACACTGAATCTATACCATATGGTTATTCACAGACAGTGTGAACCTGAGGGTTTCCTAGCCGCAGTTTCCACATCTCTAGGCTTGAATACTAACAGTCCATATCTAAGGGGATTAAATGAATAATGCCCCACAGAAAATATCCAATAAATGGTAACTATTCTATTATATTATTATGAAAATGTACACTTGACTTCTGTCAATTGAACTGGGTACTTGATTAGTAGTTAAAACCCAAAGTAGTGTTTCCTTTTATATATGTTAAGTGAAGTTGTTACCATGGGAATGGTGAATAAGACAGGAAAAGTCTAGATGAAAGTTGGAACTTACCCTGAATTTTCAACTAGAATATTTTCATAAGGTTTCTTCAAAATTTGCCTGTGTGTGCACGTAATCACTTTGGATGATTTCTGCTCTTTCTTTAGATTAACCAATGCATACAAACTCATCCATTCAGACACCTGCTCTTGCTCTGAGTCTTTCCTAAGGCTGTACTACCTCAAATGCCCTTGCTTCTCATATCTGTCCTCCCATGCCTCCTCCAACAAAAATCCTTCCCCAAAGATTTCAGCCTCTTATGACCTTGTCCTCCTGAGCCCCTACATCTTGTAGGGCCTATTTGTTAAAAAAAAAAATTGACACCATCATGTTGCTTAATATGTTGGAAAACATTTTCACTGCTTATGTCTTCTTTCTCTATGTAAGCGTATATACTTCTCACCCATCTCTGTATTCTCCTCAGCACCCAGCTAGTACACATACAGTAAACATTTGCTGAATGAAACAAAAATGGAACTGGTCCAGTATAAATCCCAGGATTAGAAAGAAATTTAAACATTATGTACGTCAATTCCTTACCTAGTGCTTCTATCTTTCCATATTCTTTTCGAGAGATTGTCTCGGTGTGAATAACTCTTGTAATAGAGGACTCACTACCACTCAAAATTTCTATTTTTAAGAAGTTTTAAACATTAGAAGATTGTTTATTTTGTGGGATACTAGAAATTTAGTATTATTGCAGTTATCTTGGTGTTTATTGTAGTCCCCTTTAGATCTACTCATTGCTGATACAATACTGATAATGGTCAATAATGACACTATTTATATTACACCATATTTCAAGGAAAACAAATGCTTAGTCTGCATACTTAAGGGTACTAAGCAGTGGGGGTTAAAAATAGGAACTCCAAAAAATTACTTTTCATGTGATTTGGGATAAATTTCTTTTATCTGTAACAGGACTCCTTCATAAGATTAACACTAAAACAGCTAATTAATACTAAAATCAAACACTCTATTTTAGAAATGCTAAAAGCAGTTGAGAGAAGGAAAGTGGGAAAGTTAATATTTTAGCTAGTGATTCGGTTGTATATGGAAATTGAGTATTTGGCTATAAAAATTAATAAACTAAATAATTTGCAGCAACAATATTCATGTATTTGGAGGTGTAAGAAAGTTCAGGGGCAAGCACAGAAACCGGTCCATTCGTCTTTTACATGTAAGTTAGAAGATTCCTTAATCAAAAAAAAAGAACCCTATTATATAGGAAGCTAGAGATGGCCTTTGAATTGGTTATGGGAGACTTTTCTTAAAATAAATGTCTTAAGGGCTTCCCTGGTGGCGCAGTGGTTAAGAATCCGCCTGTCAATGCAGGGGACAGGGGTTCGAGCCCTGGTCTGGGAAGATCTCACATGCCACGGAACAACCAAGCCCGTGAACCACAACTACTGAGCCTGTGCTCTAGAGCCCGTGAGCCACAACTACTGAAGCCCGCGTGCCTAGAGCCCGTGCTCCGCAACATGAGAAGCCACTGCAATGAGAAGTCTGCACACCGCAATGAAGAGTAGTCCCCGCTTCCTGCAACTAGAGGAAAGCCCACGCGCAGCAACGGACACCCAATGCAGCCAAAAATAAATAAATAAAATAAATAAATTTATTAAAAAAAAACCAAACGTCTTAAGAAGTGCTTCTCGGGCTTCCCTGGTGGCTCAGTGGTTGACAGTCCACCTGCCAATGCATAGGACACGGGTTCGTGCCCCGGTCCGGGAAGATCCCACATGCCGCGGAGCAGCTGGGCCCGTGAGCCGTGGCCGCTGAGCCTGCGCGTCCAGAGCCTATGCTCCGCAACGGGAGAGGCCACAACAGTGAGAGGCCCGTGTACCGCAAAAAAAAAAAAAAAGGAAGTGCTTCTCAATACATTTGAGATGAAAGTCTATTATGAAAAGTCTATTATGATAAGCATGGTTATTGTTCAGTCTTTTATTTCAGGGTTATATAGCTGCAGGCTTAGGATGACCTAGGAAATAGGGAAGAAAGTCAACAATTTCTTTGCTGTTGAGCGGAAAAAAAAAAAAAGCATTTAGAAAACAGTTATAATTAAATACCAATTTTTTGGTTAAAAATCATGACAATTACTGAAAAGAAAGAAAAAAGAGAAAATAACACTTGCTAAGTATAACAGTAGACACATAAATACAATAGTGAGGAATTCCAGGAATGAAAGAATTAGAAGTGGAGAGAAATAACTTTTAAGATGGGCATAAAAACAAGGTGAATTTGCAACAGTAGAAGATTTAGCAATTTAGTACTATTTTGTTAGAAACAATAAAAGCTATCTATATTTAAATGACAGAATGGAGAGAAAGTGAATAATCAACAGTAAACAATAAGACATTCTTTTTGACTTGCAACTGTATTTTCTAAAGTTCTTCTCTGTCACTTTACAACTATTAGAGTTATTCCTGCTGACAAAAGGAGTTGAATCTTACCCAGCAACCTTGGAGCAGTCTGAAATACAATTTGAAAATGAAACAAAACATAAAAGGAAAAGAACCAAGAATTAAATATTAAATGGAACATCACTGTATGTAATGCATACCTAATAATATGAAAAATAAGATGGTGTAAGAAAGAGCAAAATTATTTTTGGTATAAGATTTTTTTCTTGAATAATATATCAGTGTTGGTTTGGCAAGAAAAAAAAAAAAAAAGAAACACTCCTGATACTAGTATAACCCAGAATGCTTCTTGGGATCTCTTTTTGTTTCTTCAGTGTGCTTATTTTGAAAATGTATCCCAGATCCCAATTTGGATTAACTAATAGCCAAAGAGGTCTGGTATTCCAAGAAGAGGTAGCGAATGTACAACTTATTAATCTTTCAATAGCGTCAGAAGGCCAACAAGGCTGGGGTGAGGCATGGGTTAGACCAAAGCAAAGATTTATGGCTGCTGGCACTCCCTGCCATTCTTCTTGTCTGGAAGAAGATGCATTACCCGTTTTTTCTCTTTTTTTTTAATAAGCAGGCCAGCCCTGTCCTCTGGATCCCAACAGGGTGAAAGCTCCAGGAATGCAGAAACTACATGTCCTGCCTCTAGCACAGAGCCCAGCACATAGTAGGTACTAAATCAATATTTGTTAACAGAATGAATATATATCACGTCTGTCGTGTGGCAGACCAACTGAAATGACATCTCACATGATAACCACTGGAACAAATGACCTCCTTGTCTTGGAAGACCTTTTGCCCAGAGCAATCCAAAAGCTTTTATGGCAAGCCTTGGGGTTAGGTTTAAAAGGCCCAGATCAGGCAGAAGCGCATTGGCAAGCAGAGTAAGGGGCAGTCAAAGACTGTCCTCAGAGAGCAGCCCCAGGGCCTGCAGGAGTGACGGGAGAATGTGGAGCGGCCCAGATGAGCCTGTGGGTTGTCAGAGACTTGTAGGCCCCAGACATCGATGTCAGTAGTTGAGTGTTTACAGTCCTCTTTAATTAAAAGGTTATTTGACAACTTGAGATGGGAAGCAAAAAGATATCCTCTAGAGTGTATTTCAAGGGCCCTGAGGAGTGCTAAATAAAGTCAAAGGAAATGTGATAACAACCCAGAAAGGAACCTGGGTCCTTTTTACAACTGCTCCCTGACACAGGGTCACACTGGTAACCTTCACTACGGAGATGCTAATGGAGATACGGGCTTTATTCATCCATCCCATTTACTATACCACATGTTCTATGCCTTGCAGCTGGAGTAAGACTGGCTCTGACCTCTGTAGGCTTGAATGATACAAGTTGTTTTCCCTTTAATTCTAAGGATACACTGTTCTGAAGGAGGAGAATTTTCAACAGAAAAGTGTTTGAAGGTGAGCAGAAAGGTTGGCTGGAAATTATTAGTTGATAAATTATTATAAGAACAAAAAACAAAAGCATACGGGAAGCCAAGAGAAAATTATCCAAACAAAAATGAAGGTAACATAGAGAAGAGATAGGGAAGAAACCTAAGATAGGGAGACAAATTAAAGATTTTATACTTTTTGCTGCATATTTCTTTTTTTTTTTTTTTTTTTTTGCATATTTCTTTTTATTCCCCGCTAATAAGAATCTGGTTTAGATAGCTTAGGTGTGGAAGTCAACTAGGCATGTATAGACTAATACAGGTCAAACTTCTAAATAATGACTCCCATAAACAGAAAGCCACACTTGGAGGAGGAGGGCTAATTCTTCTTCAGAAAAAGAGATGATTCTATAATTATAAAAACTGCCACTTAGTGAGTGTCCACTATGCCACCAGGCACAACACAGATGTTTTATATTCATTTCCACTACCTTTTATGGTGTGTATTATCATGTGCTTAACAGATGACAAAACTAAGAGGTTAAGTAACT
The DNA here is from genome assembly GCF_963455315.2 of Globicephala melas. NCBI lineage: Eukaryota > Metazoa > Chordata > Mammalia > Artiodactyla > Delphinidae > Globicephala > Globicephala melas. The sequence continues at coordinate 87,727,781 of NC_083316.1, forward strand.
TGCTCAAGGTCACAAAGAAAAGAAGAGGCGGGGCTTCCCTGGTGGCGCAGTGGTTGAGAGTCCGCCTGCCGATGCAGGAGACGTAGGTTCGTGCCCCGGTCCGGGAGGATCCCGCGTGCCGCGGGGCGGCTGGGCCCGTGGGCCATGGCCGCTGAGCCTGCGCGTCCGGAGCCTGTGCTCCGCAGCGGGAGAGGCCACAGCAGTGAGAGGCCCGCGTACAGGAAAAAAAAAAGAAGAGGCGAATTCTAACCTACTTCTCTCAGTTTGAGTTTTTTCCCCACGATACTACCTATAACATTTATTTGTTTAGTGACAGAAGAGTGACAATATTAGATTTCTCTTTAGGGAGCAATTTCCCAAGACTGTATTTTCCATTTAGCTGTGCCTGAATTATTGATTTGTTTATAATTGTTATCCTTTACCATAAAGATCTATGTTCAATCTGGGGAATAAGAAAACTATTAGAATGATAGTTTTCTTCATGACAACTGTATCATATATCAATTAAAATGAACATAACTGGGCTTCCCTGGTGACGCAGTGGTTAAGAACTCGCCTGCCAATGCAGGGGACATGGGTTTGAGCCCTGGTCCGGGAAGATCCCACATGCTGCGGAGCAACTAAGCCTGTGTGCCACAACTACTGAAGCCTGTGCGCCTAGAGCCCGTGCTCCACAACAAGAGAAGCCACCGCAATGAGAAGCCCATGCACCACAACAAAGACCCAATGCAGCCAAAAATAAATAAATTAATTTTAAAAAAATGAACATAGCTTCCTAACAGCCTGGGCAGGTGTTGCTAAGTACTATAATACTACACTCAACAACTGTGAGAATCTTGAGAAAAATTACAAATGATAAGCCAGGAGAGCTGCTGTTTCTGAATCAATGCATCCTGCAAAAACACTTCAAAAATCTCAGGATACAGTACTGAATGCATGTACGAACACAGCACCAAAGAAAAAGGAGGTGAGGAGAAGACTAGCTAGAATATGAGCAAATAGGAAGCAGAATTAGGGAGTAGTCTCTTGAAGGATGAAATTCCCCTGGTATCAGGTGTACATCAAATTTCACAATTTCTAAGTAGCCTCAAAAATCAAAAAGTCCCACAGAATATGTCTTTAATTATCCAGTTAAAGAAGGAAGAAAGCATCTGCTTTTCCTTCTTAAAATTTATAATTAACACAGGGCAAGGGATCACAGCCTCCCCTAGTAGAGCAATGACCTCCAATAACATACCGTTTCTCTGGTTACAATGAAGAATCTTTCTTGCTGTCTTTTTGACAAAAATTGTTCACGTGTTATTGGCATGGTACCAGAGGAAAAAAGATGCACTGAGCTGAGTGTTTAGTAACTTCTTTTAATTTTAAAATCAAGTAGCAATTATAGTAAAATCTCATAAACTATTGACCTTTCCCCCTCATCCTCAACTGTGCCCAAACATTTTGAAAAAACAGAACCAACAGATGCACAGAGACTTTCATCACAAATCCTTAGAACACCTAAAACCTCACGGAAGAAGGAAGAGAGACTAGGTGGGGCAGAGAGCTTGAAAGCTGGAGGGACTGAGGTATGAAAAAAACCGTGATAGATTTCATGTCTGGGTGGAGTAAGGAAGTCCTCAAAATTTTCACTTCTACTTCCTCTCAACTAGACTAGATCAGTGGTTCTCAACTTTGGCTGACATTGACAACACTTAGACAGGTTTTATTGCCTGGGCACCACCTCCTAGAAATTCTGATTTAATTAGTCTTGTGTAAGGTTCAGGCATCTGAATGCTTTAGAAACTCCCCAGGTGATCCTAATGTGCAGAGAGGGTTGAGAACCGCTGACCTAAATAATTCAGAGATAGGAATAAATGCAAACCACATGGGCAAAGTTCTAACTGTTTTCACCTCATCAGGAGAAAAAAAGTCCTGAGATCTCAAAATATCAGAACCTGAGAATATCACTAAACAATAGCAATAAACAATAGCAATAAACCTTCCTTCCTTCCAAGGAAAGGAAAGGAGGTAGAAGAATTTTGTGTGAACCTTTTCTCTGTCCCACTCCTGTAGGAAAGCAATTTTTCTCAGCAGTATACATTGTGCTAATCATTAGACTAGGTACCAGGTACACACAGGAGCATGAAGTCAATTCACAAATGAGGAAACAGCCTCAGAGACGCAAAGGAACTTCCCTAAGGCCAAAGAACAAGGAATGAAAACAGAACTCGATCCCAGATCTGTCCCAAGTCCAAAGCTTTTTCTCTTTTCCGTATCTTCTGGAACACTTCTTTGCACTGGCTAACTTAACTGGTACTGGGACAGAGTGTAACTTTAGCAACATTTTCCACTGCAGGGCCTTGAAGAGTTCTAAGGAACTTAATCCATAGCTCTCCTGGCAATTAGCAATCTGACATTGACAGCAAACAGGTAAAAGGGAGAAATATAAAGTAAGGTTGGAGGGGCAGGTAGGAGACTAATGGTAAAGGATCTTGAATGCCAAGTAAAGAGTTTGCAACGTATGAATGTACTAGTTAATTAACAAATCTACAGGTATGGAGGATATGCCCTGTGTTGGGCAGAGAGAACACTCTAAAGCCTAGACAATAGGGAGATATTGGAGGTTTTAGAGTTACTGTATCTAAGTGGCAATCTAATATGCCAAACCAGAAAACAAACTACAAGTAAAAAGAAAATATATCAAAACACTCCTTTCTCATGGTGTAATTAGGAAAAAGACAACAACCCAGAAACATTATAGATAAATCCATGTAAGACATTTACCATTCTCAAAAAATAAACTTTGAAAAGAAATTAGGGTTTTCAAGCCAAATCCTTTATGTTATTTTTTGTTACAGCTTCCACAGAATTTTTCCAAAGGATGAATTTAGTAGCTGATAAAATACAACTCTCCCACCCAGGGCAGATGGTCAGTATGACATCTTAGGATTGGAGTCGGTTATTAGCATATGTTGGAGTTAACAATAAAAAACGTAATGTATTATTAGTTCCCTTCAAGGCAGAAAGCATATTCTCCAGTTTAAAGGAACAAATTTAAAAATCAGAAAAGAAAAATGGAAGCCATTTTAGTCTCCCATAAAGCCAAATAATTAGTTAAAATGCTGTATTTAGATTACATATGCAAATTAATAGGAAAAAATATATAAAGCTGAATGAAAAAGGAAAGGCTAGCTTACTTTTCTTTATTACTCCAATAGGATGATTTCATACTTTTCATATTTTTAAAAAACAACTTGCTTTTCTCCACTTTAAAGGGATATTTAAAATTAAGATAATTTAAACTCTTACAAACAAATGTATACCCTTTACTTCCTGTATATCTGAACTTCCTATTGGAAGTTTCCAGCGTTTTAAAGAATTTAAGGCATTAAGAAGGTTGGCATTTGGAATGGCACAAGAATGCATTTTACATGACATTAAGCAAATCAACTCAATGTAATATTTACTTTATATTTATTATATCAAATATGTAATTATCCTAGTATTTATTTTCATCATACAGCAACTTTAGCCATACTTTTTAATCCTATGTGAGTGTGTATGTGCATGTGCACATATGTGTGTATGATTACATGTGGTGATAAACTGATATACATGTTCATTTTTACTCTGGTTCCATTTTCATGATTTCTTGATTCGGGGGGGGGTGTGATCAGAGACTACAAGTAAAGATAAAACTCATAGTCTCTATGAGTTAGTAGCTTTTGATTTCTTTTAAAAAAGCTTTCAAAGATCTTGTACCTTTTTATTCTTGAAAATGATTAGGACAATGGCTCATTACATACCATAATCTGTGATTTTACAGGACACCAAATACAGCTCTTTCAGGTTTTGTCCTTCCTTTGCAATGACCTCCACACACCTAAAACACATACAAAAAATGGTGAGTTACACTAATGCGTTTCAAGTTAAATTAGCAAGAGTTTGGCCAGGACGGTAACAGGAAGAGGTCAGCGTTTGATGAATGCCACAGCTCTCTCCTTTCAACAAACCTCTTTCAAGGTGTTTCAGGAAAAGGTATTATATTCCCTGCTTTAAACTCAAGTGCTCTAATACCTAAATGACTTTAATTAAATACATTTATGACTAGCACATCTTTTAAAACCAAAGTGATGAAAGAGAGATATTCCTGTAAGAGTAGTGTTACATTTGGTAATAAAGGATTAGTAAACATGTGCTATATAATGAACATATGTTATTTACATAAAAAATAATGTAATTAAAGTGTAGAATATAGACAGATGGTTATTATAAAAGAATGGTAATATTGCTCATTGTTTAATTATTAATGATGGACTTTGATAACACTGAAGTACACATTTTGTGAAATTTTATTCAAAATAAAAATGTTTTCAAAATCTGTAACACTGATTAAAGATGAAAGAAAAATCGTACACATAAGAACTTTAAAATCTTTTACTTTAAAATGTTTTACTCTTAACATTTTAAATGAATTGTTGCATACATATAGGCCATATTCATAATATAGATATAGATATGTAAGATTTAAAGTCTTTTCTGGTTTCATTTCAGTTAAAAGGTTTTTGAATGGTGTACTCTGCTCTAATGGCCGTAGTGGAACATGTAGTACAGAATTGAATGAACTTTGAAAACAATGATTAACAGTGTGGCTCAGTCCCCTGAATTATCAGAAAAACCTGTACAGTCAAACTGACACATTGGCAGATGCATCCTTCAATGCAGCTCCTGTTTTAATCTTTATAAATAACTGTTAAGTAAAAGGGTAAAAGCAAAAAGAGTCATTAACCTTTTCTAGAAAGTAAGGATCAAGTAATTTGATACCTATGTGTGTAATCCATCAAAAAATTACTGAGTATCCATCTCTGTCTTCCAGATATTTTATTTGCTGTCTGGCTTATTTGTAAGTATCTTCATAAAATGTCAGGAAATTTTATACAATTTTACTTCACATAATTTATTACTGAAGGTTAAATTAATTATAGAGAAGACATATTTTTCTTTTAAAAATATTTTTATAGAATATTGTTTTAATGGAATGATAAACATTTCTAAGTTCCTCAGAATAACTGAATAGACATTTTTTTGGCTATTTAAAAAAAAAAAAGGTATATGATAAAAATGGGTAAGCTCTTCCATGGTTACAACAGAAAACTTAAAACAGTAACAATGTAATTATGATTGATACAGGTTATTATGAAGGGAAATTTTTAAACCTAATTCCGTGTCATTTCGCTTTACTGTAATATTTGAATAAAGCCATAAAAAAAGGGAAAATAAAACATTACAGGCAACCACCATGTTTTACATATGACTTTAAAAACTAATTTTCACATACTAAGGATAAAATAAAGGTCCTAGATGATTATATTATAAATAGTTAATAAAAAGTCTACTTTCTACTGTATCGAATATGCATAGCTCTCTGTCCTCCTCCATTACCTACCAAAAAAGTTAGCAGATCCAACATTTTGTATGACCACCACAAAATGAAATAAGTTAGTGCAGAAATAATGTTCATATCATTTATTTTGTTTTCATGGTCTTTTCAAATAGTTCAAAACACCTGATTTTACATCTGATTATGGAAAAACTCTAAGCAAATACAATATTCTATTTGTGTTCCTGCCACTTGATTCTATATTAATAGGTATGCTACAAGCACACGAGAACATTAAAGACACACAGAGCAGACTACAGACAGCAAACACAAATTGATTTCAGTGTACAAGCCAGATCAAATGCTATTTCATAGGCAACAAAAACCGGTATTCACATAAAATCAGATAATCAATCACTGGATAAAAACTGTCCTAAAACTGATGAAAGGCCTTGAGCATCAGGTTTCCTCCCTACATGACAGAGAAAGTTATGAATAGATATTACACATATATTTAGCTTACTCAAGGGGCAATAGCCAAGAGAAAACATGTGATTAAGAAATAAAAAACAGTACAGTACATATCTTTTAGAGGAAAAAAAAGAGAAACATAAGAGAAAAGCACTTTGCTTTTACAAAGGATCACCTAGGATTTTTGTTCTTTTGTTTAAATGTTTTTTTAATTAATTAATTAATTATTTAAAAAATAAGGAACGCTTCATGAATTTGTGTGTCATCCTTGCGCAGGGACCATGCTAATCTTCTCTGTATCATTCCAATTTTAGTGTATGTGCTGCCGAAGCAAGCACTTGCTCTGTTTTTAAAAGTCCAGTCACGGGCTTCCCTGGTGGCGCGGTGGTTGGGAGCCCGCCTACCAATGCAAGAGACACGGGTTCGTGCCCCGGTCCGGGAGGATCCCACGTGCCGCGGAGCGGCTGGACCTGTGGGCCGTGGCCGCTGGGCCTGCGCGTCTGGAGCCTGTGCTCCGCAGCGGGAGGCGCCGCAGCGGTGGAGGGCCCGCATACCGCAAAAAGAAAAAAGTTCAGTCACATAAGGTTTTCCAAATACTTTTAATTACCCTGTAATCACAGCCAGTGTGCTAGAAGTTATGCACAACGTAAAACTATTCCGCAAATAGGAATTCATGGAGGAAAAAAAAGTATTCCCTGGAAGATTTTTGGCAAAAATTTTTTTTTAATTTAAATATCACATATTTCATGGATGTGATATTTGAGAAGTCCCAAGTTCTGTGAACCTGGACTGAAACTCAATATCATATTAACACACAAAATTGAGTGGTTCAAATAAATAGGTAAAATAGCTGTTTTTTTGAGAGTTGAAAATGGAAGTGGTTTATATTATCCTGTTACTGCAAATTGGTGAAAATGGAACCCCACATCAGGTCCCTGGCTAGTGTCTTAAGTCCTGTGATTCGTCTAGGCCTACCTAGTTTCCCAGGCAGCTTGTAGTGATAGCAAGTCATGATGAGAGACCACGCTGGTGACTGTCCTTTCCTTCTAAAACTTTTAGAGTCCATTCTAGAATATATTTACAGGAGGTACCCTAACACAAGTCTGTTGACCACATTTACTCTAAATCTACTCTGTTTCAAGAGTCTTGGCTTTAGTTGTGGCCTTTAGTGTATTAACATCAGAGAATTTCCCAGTTCACTGCATAGACTGTATGCAGGCAACAAACAAGGCTTAGTAATTATTTACACCTTGACTACAGGTATTCATGTAAATTTTTAAGGGGTATTAAAAATGATACCCAAAAATGGGAGGAATGTTTGCAAAGTCATGGTCTGTGAGGAGAGTGAAAGAACCAAAGACCACATTTAAAACCTTTGCTTCTCCATCCCCTCTCCTATTCACAGATATCAAATAGGAAAATATGCATTAATCTCAGTGATTAATTATAGTTTTGTCCCTAGGGGTAAGCCATGAATTCCTAAACTCAGAATCCAGAATTCAAAATTTTCCCATTATCCCCCTACCCGTCCCCACCATCCCTAAGGATAAACCTCAGAATACCATATGACCAACATTTTCTATGGGTCAGTGCATTCGAAGATTTTCTATTTCATGCATGCAACCTAAGGAATTACGAAACTTGGGAAAAGAACAATATCCTTAGGGAAAGTAATAATCTGTAAGATTATTAAGAACAAATTCATAATATAGGAATATGGCATAGTGGAAAAATGCAGAAGAATATCAAATATTGTTAAAGTAGCCCATGAACATCAAACACAAGCCTACTAAACCACCTTTCTGAGTTCTGAGAAACAAGAGGAGACATGTTTTAACAAGAGTGAATAAAGAATCAGAAGACATACATTCTATTTTCACCTGCATGAAACCACAGAACAACCCCTATCTTCTTTGAAGTCCCACATCATCATTCTTTATAAAAATGAGGGCCTATATGAAAAATTTATCCAAATGAAATGTCCTAGGTTCATTTAAAGATATTTTAGTTCATTCTGAATTGCCTCCCCTCAGATTATTTTCTTGCTTTTATGTTTTGGCAGGGTTCTGAAGAGAATTAAAAAATTGCAACCACTGTAAATTCCTGAGTAACAGCTGTTGAGTACATATATGTATAAACTCCGTTAGAACAGTGAAAAGGGCCAGAAAACCTGCTCCAAAGTGTCCAAAGCGTCCAGAATTATTTTTTATAATAATGTGGTTTTATGCTCACTTGCTTTTGATAACGTTCTAAAATGCACCTAAAACATTTGATGAAATATGAAAAACAGTAAAAAGGTACTTTTGTGATCAATATAGGGTTTGTTTTTTTTAAAAAAAGAGAAGGCATTACTTAGTTTCAGTGGAGGGAAAAATCTGTCTCCCTAGCAATAGATTCCTGGTAACCTGATTTATGTGAAGGGTAAAGGTTAATGAATTAAGCTGTGTAAGCTTCAAAACTATCAAAGGAATTCAAAAGAGCCTTGAATTATAGAAAACAATGGCCATTCTACATACATACCAAATTTTTATGTTTTTTGTCTCCAACTCAAAAGCTGGAACATGGCATTAGTGACAATTGAAAAGAACTAATGAGGAAATATGACTACATTGCTTGCAAAGAGGAGTGTCCTAGGAGACCTTGTTACTGTTTGTGATGTGTTTCAAATCCAAATGAAGCTAATTGGAGCTGCCAGACACTGGTTTGCAAATCTCACTTTAAAGGACAGGCTCAATCACCTTAGAGGTGTGAAAAGAAATGTCCCCATTAGAGATGCATTAGTATGTGGCTTGGTGAATTTCTAAATAAACTTTAGGATGTTCTTTCCTAAGTCACTTTTATATTTGAATAATAGATATATCTTCAAGCAGAAGAAAAAATGCAACAAGACAAAAACAACCCTACAGATTTAAAACAAAAAGTATGAACAGTGCTATGAAGTAATTGGCAAATAAGTGCAACGGGGAGCTAAGTACGTTTAAAGTCGAATAAACACGTAGATCAAACGTTAAAACTCCTTAAATACAAACACATCATAAAAGTGATCTATTTGGGGGTTTTAGAAATAGAACTTAATTTTCATCGTTTCCTGAAACTAGACAAACCAACAAGCCACTCTGTGTTATATAGATTGTAAGTGGGTAAAAGCAGAAGAGCCTGCAACACACACACACACACACACACATACACACACACACACACACACACACACACACGAAAAGGAATAAAAAGGATTTACAAGATCTAAAGAGAGAAACAAGGGAGCAAATTTGGTCCAATTCTCTGCTACAAAAGCTCATCCTGACTAACTCATATACGGGTCATTTAAATGATAGCAGAGGTCACCAAAACACAATTTGGCGTCTTACACAAAGAATATTGATATTTGATTGATTTTTCTAAAGCCCCAAATCGAGTTTTACTGACGTATAGTCTAATCCCAGTGCAGCAAATGAATGGACATGATTTATAGGTATACCCTGCTTTCAGAATGTGCACTATATAACAGATTTCTATGTTAAAAAAAGATAAATTTACAGTTAAACATTTACAAGATGAATCAATTCAAGAATTTACTAACAGTACCTTTCCCGTTATATGTGAATATAATTTCATTTATAAACATTCCATTCATAGGTACTTTTTTTAGTAACACGACACCTTAACATTACATAGCATTCAGTGGTTATTTTTATCTTTAACTTAAAGAAACGTACATAATGACAAATGAAAGCCTATTTCGAGAAAGTGATACATGGCATCATATTGATACGTTAAGCACCCTTTGTATTTCATGGTACACTTTCTTGTAAACGTTCTTCTATTCCATCCCTTTAACAGCACAGTATCAAATGTATGCTTAAGTCAATTTTTCATGCAAACATCTAAAGATAATCTCATAAAAGAGATGTTCACTGCAAGAGAGATTTTTTTAAAAGGATGACTTGCAATTAAAATGCTAAAGTGTTCACTCAAAACACAATATGTCTCAGGGGCAAAGACTAGGAGTGACATGCAAAATGTCACCAGCTCCACCAGTTACAATTCTCTTGGGATATTCATTAAGTTCTCACTTACCAAATGTTATTCTCTGGAAAGCCAAAATCTGATTAGTGAATCCAAGATTAATTTAGGTAGCTGCTACTTAAACAGTGGAAAACTGATGCCCATTTTGTCACACAGAGATAGTGAAAGATTACACAATGAGAAGAGTGGTTGGTTTGTTTGTTTTTAATAAGATGTACCACAATAAGTGGCCTGAGATGTTATTGAAACGTAAATTCTATGGGTTTACATCTCTGCCAACAGAGGTGTTACACCTTTGGAAGAGGTGGAGCAGATGTTGTCATCTGCTGATTCTGTCTGGACCACCTTTCCCTGACAGTCTCTAGCATTAGGTAGGTTTCCTAACTGGAGAGTAAGTAGGAGTCAGCACTGAAAAAGGAGTAATACAACAGCAAAATAATATCTTCTAACATATTTAGGAGTGACCATCACAAACCAGCTCTTACGGGAATATTTTGTTCCTTTATTTATATAGAAAAACATGTTTAATGTAATTTGAATGTTTCTTAGAGAACTTTAAAAATGTTTTTCAAATAGAATAAAGCCTGCAGTATTTTTTTAAATGCACATTTTCCTTAAGTTACTAAGAAACAAAATGGTTAAATGTTTTTCCAAAGCAAGGGGGCAGGGGAGAGGAAACCAAACTAACACATTTGGATAAACTTGGTTCTGGCTTTAATATTTCAGATACATTTATCCAAAAGTCTTGTTTTTAATTTTAGCCGTTGATCCATCCTTTTACCGCAGCTACACTAAACCATTATATAATTACTTGAGCTAACTTTTTCTAAGCGTGCCTCCGAGTATGTAAGAAGCAGAAAAAAAGATTCTAAGCTATTTCTGATTTATTTATTTCAACAAGGTTTTATTAAGTGTAAATTATGTGTTAGAAAAGTTAAAAGATCTAATCAGAAAGCCACATTATTATAAAATGATACCCATAATACTTATAACCTTGATAGATCAACTACTATTTATTTTTGCTGCTATGGCTGATATTAATGTTCATACCCAGCAGCAGAAAAAGCATATCACTGTCTCTATATCTACTGAAAATCAACTGAAAAGAGTCATGTTTCAGAACTGAAGGAAATGCTAGAAAGAAAGGGAAGGGGAAAATTTAAAGGTAAGACTTCCTAATTCAGCAGTTTAGTCATTCTTCAATGGAAAAAAAAAATGTAGTTATTTTGAAATAGGAAAAGTTAAGAAATCTCTTCCATCCTTAAAGGTTTTTGGGGTTCCATCAATTTATAGCCAATATCTCTGGGGGAATCCAGGCATTGCACAATGTTGATACAGTTAAGACTGGTGCTATCTTTATGGCATTCTGGCATATTTTAAGATAGAGGGTGGAAGAGAAGATTTTATTATCCTACATGTAACAAAAATTTACCGTCTGGAAGCAAAAGCCCAGGCTCTGAAAAAAAAAAAAAAAAACAGGAATATAAAAACATATAAAACTATGGTCCAGTTCAGTGAATTGTGATCCATCAGAGGCCATTCCTTTTCTGAAAAACAAGCAGGCAAAATTCTGGCAGTTCCAACTCCTACCCCATCCTACAATAATAAATAAGAACTTTAATGGTAAAGCTAGAAATATTTCAGAGACTTGTTAGGCTTCCAAACAGCTAACATGAAATTTAGATGGAATATTAAACATACAATTGATGATAATCTCCCTGCCCATCTCCACCCCCATTACACTTACTGCTTTAAGTATTGATGAGAAAGTCTCAATTCAACAGACATCATATATTTTAAGCTCACCTTTAATTTAAAATGGACAAGAGAAAATTATTTTAGTGGACTATAAAAATATACTGAAGATGAGATTTCAGGCATTATTCAGGAAAGAGTTAAGTACTTCCTTACCCGAAGACGCCACAAGTCGGCTTTGTAGTGACTAATTACCTCTTTAACCTCTGTACTGGGGGAGCTGGCCTGTGCTTCAATACCAGTTTTGTGATAGAGCCAAAGACTGATGTTCAACGGAGACCTCCCATGACCTGTGTAGCCAAGGAGTTAACTCAGACAAGATGCTGACAAAAGGTTTCCTTCTCACTTGGGAAGGCACAGAATCTCTTTTTGGATAAGCCAAATTCTCAGAAGACTATAAAACACAGCAGTAAAGACAATTATAAAAGTCAAAAGAATGGTTTCACTTTAGCTAACAATGATTCCCAACATCCCAATGTACCACTCAAAATTTTGTTTGAGAATGGTTTTAGCAATATGAAAAAACTATATTTGTAAAATGCAATGAAGAGGGCACCTAATTTGATATCTTTGAAAGCTTATAATTAGATAGCTGTAGTAGGACACAAAGAAAGCAGGTCAACATTCTCCGTTCCAAATGTTTCCCACATGCTTCAAGCATTCATATTCAGGAAGCCTGCACTCTGTCACTAATTTTTAAGCTTAGCAAATTTCTGGCCCAATCAAAAGCCAATAAAAGAATTTTTACAGGTGATTTTAAGTACAATTATAAAAAACTAATTAATCCTGTAATTGGGAGAAGAAAATGGTGAAGGCTTCTTATTAGTTTCTGAAAAAGAAAGTATGAGGAAGGAGTTCTAGGTTAGGGAGTGGGAAAAGTATAGGCAGTAGGAATAAAGTTATCCACATATTCATTCAGAAAGACCAAAGGAGAAAGATCACATGGCACTGAAGAAGACAAGGACACTACATAAACTTGACCTTATTGATGCTTAGCTAGATTGAACTCTGAACGCTTTGAGGCTTAAGGGTCTTCACTGCTGAATTCATAAAACCTACTTCCAAAGCTCCGGGACTCCCATTACCTTATTCCTATTTTCTTCCATATCATTACATATTAATGTCATGTCAGGGGTGAAATAATCTTTGCTTTAACATTTACAGGTAAGAGAGGCAGCGGGTCACCTTTAGTTGTTTTGGTACATTATGTTTACACGGAAAGATAACTTTCTTACTTAGTAAAAAGAAATAACATTTACACTTCTTTAAAAATAAAAACGAAAGAAACAATTCATATATTTCTACAAACTACAATAAGGGACATTAACCAAGAATCCTCTTATGAAAAGTATGCAGTTTACATTTTTAATCCCAAAGGAAGAATGACAACTGATTTCAGTTAATTTTTATTTATCTGAAGGATAGAGAAACAAAGGCCTCCCCATTTCCTTCTTAAATAATATTCAAGTAAGTGCAATAGAATGAGATTTTAAAATTCCAGAGAAAGGCTATTGAACCTTACTTAGCTTCACCTGGCCAGTTCAATGATACTTGACACTATAAAGTCCATTTGCCTGTAAAATATACTTCTAGAGGATTCTTTCTTAACACTTTAATTTATCCATCAATGACAAGAACTGATTATCAGCAATTTAATTTATATTCAAAGTGCTATGTAGTATAGATATCCACATGTATATAAATACACTTATAAATACAATTCTTAACAAATACTTTTCTCTTCCCAATCAACAAATAACTAATTGTTGTAAATCAACAAATTATCTCAATCAAAAAATATCTAATTGTTGTAAATGCACATAGTAAAGGAATTTTAGCAGCCTAGCCCCTGAAATGCCATGATCACTAAAATTCAGGTTGCTTTGCTTGAATTAGTCCTCAGTCTATTCCCTATGAAGGGAAAACACATCTCTTTGTTCTTGGAGAAAGTGGTGGAAAGCTAATGAAACCAGTGCTAAGACTGATAGAAACCATAGGGGGGAAGCATTACCCATTTTCTCCTTGCAGAAAGTTGCAAAAGCAAGACAGTAAGTAAGCATGGAGAAAGAAGACAGCACATTTCACAATTTGTTTCAGACAGCGGGTACCTTACAGGCAACATCATGTCTGACAGCCAGCAGGAACAAGCAACACTCCCAACCCCAGTCCTGTTTTATGTTATTTTTAAAAGGTAAATCAGGGCTTCCCTGGTGGCGCAGTGGTTGAGAGTCCGCCTGCCGATGCAGGGGATGCGGGTTCGTGACCCGGTCCAGGAAGATCCCACATGCTGCGAAGCGGCTGGGCCCGTGAGCCATGGCCGAGCCATGGCCGCTGAGCCTGCGCGTTCGGAGCCTGTGCTCCGCGACGGGAGAGGCCGCAACAGTGAGAGGCATGTTTCTAAATGCTCCGCTGTTGATTAGTTGTTGATTATTATAGTTACTGTTCTGTCTGCATAATCAACAAACCATGTAGCAAAATGGAGTAACAGTATTAATATTTCTGCTCTACACACAAAACACTTCTCTCATGTACCCAAGTAAATAAAGAAATACATTCTGATATTCTGAGGAAGAAGATTGAGGTGAGGAGAGGGGCAATTGATTGTTTTCTAAGGTTGTTAGTGGAATAAAGAGGCAAGAGCAATGCCAGGCGTCTGAAAGGGACATCAGGTAAATGTGCTTGGAGTCAGTTGTGTGTTCCTATGGTTGGTTACTGGGGGGTACCATGAGTGCTGCCCTGGTAATGATAGAATTTTATAAAAAAATTAAGAGAACAATTTCCTTTTTGTGATCCGTTATTGAAAGGTAAGTGCATGCTCATCAGACACAGGACACTCTTTGGCCATTGGGCAAAATTTGGGGCTTTGGGAAAATTAATGGCAATCCAATGCCACATCATACTTTGAAAAAGGTGAAAGAAAATATAAAGAGTAATAGTATAAGCAAGTCAGTGACCATGATATATACTCAGGGACACGTCAGTTGAAATAGTGGCTGTAAAGAGGAAAAAGAAGAAAAACAATATATACAGAACATAACAATATCTATATAAAATAACATTTTATATGTAACATATACAATAATACATTCATATATTTCATAATTACTAAGGAGCCTAAATTCATTTCATGTGTTTACTTATATCCAGCCTTATTTCCCTAGAAATGCATACAAAACTACAAAAGAAATGTTTGAGAGGGGCAAAGAAGGTAGAAAATATGGATAGTAAATAATAAAGTTAGGGATATACTCACCCTGAAGGGATTGATATGATTCATCCTAAAAAGCTTCTACAAATGGAATAACATTTTGGAATAAACTTTCAAGGAACCAAAGTAAAGAGGGAAGTATGATTATTTATAAGATTCATAATATCAGTGAGTTAAAAAAATCTGATCAAAACAAGTTACAAAAAGACTAGATAGGCTTGACATATCTCTGGGGAAAGGCTGAAGTTTCAAGAAAGTGTTAAAATATTTGGAATCATTTGGAAAATTTCCTCCCATTTCTTAATACCACTGTGGACTTAATTCACATGAAAATGGCCTCTCAAAAAGCTGAAAATTTAAAAGTATATTGCACATGATTAATAATATAATGCAATAATAACAGAGATGATATTTAGCTATATCAAAATTTTACTGAAATTTAATGTTTCTTGTACAAAATCAATCAGTCATGGACCGCAGAAATATGCTTCCAATGCTCACATTGTCAAAGTTTTGTATGTGTGTATGTGTAAGACACAGTCCTGGGGTTCGGAATGTAATTGAACTTCTCTAAGTCTTTTCTGTAAAATTCTGGAAATTACAATACCTATCTCCAAGGATTTTGCAAATGTTACATTTCACAATGTTTGCAAAGGTGCTTTCAGTTATTCAACAAACATTTACTAACCCTTACTCTGCCCCTAACTAATGGATACAAAGATGGAAAAGACAAGTCTCTTCCCAAAGGGAATTCACAATCTTGTCAATTTTAACATCTTCCACACAAATAAGACAGGGTTATTTAGGATCGAATAGAATTTTCAAGTACATTTCTTAGAAAACTAGCAATGTGGGACTTTAATAGTTGACATATGCAAGAAAGAAATGTAAGCTCCAATAAGTTCATGTTAAATCGATTTTTTTCCTTAGTAAAAAAATGAATGTAAAGCACATAGGACAGCACCTAGCACACAGGAAGCAATTAAATTTTAATTATTATTATTTAGGCCCTAGCACAGAACTTGGCACATAAAAAAATGCCTGTGGTAGGCTGAATAATGGCCCCCAAAGACATCAGGTCCTAATCCATGCAACCTTTAAGTGTTACT
Source organism: Globicephala melas (assembly GCF_963455315.2). Lineage (NCBI taxonomy): Eukaryota > Metazoa > Chordata > Mammalia > Artiodactyla > Delphinidae > Globicephala > Globicephala melas. The sequence continues at coordinate 87,743,712 of NC_083316.1, forward strand.
TTATATACACTTTATACTTTTTTATGGAAAAAGGGTCTTTGCAGGTGTGATTAAATTAAAGATTTGAGATGGGGAGATTATTCTAGATTATCTGTGTGGGCCCTAAATACAATCACAGGTATACTTACAAGAAAGAGGCAGAGGGAGATTTGACATAGACAAGAGAGGAGAGAGTAATATTACCCCAGAAGCAGACTGGAGTGATATGACCATAAGCCAAGGAATGTTGGTAGCCACCAGAAGCCAGAAAGAAAAGGAATGAATTCTTCTCTCCAGAGGGAGATTGACACCTTGATTTTGGCCCAGTGAAGCTGATTTTGGATGTCTGACCTCCACAACTGTGAGAGAATAAATATTTTTGCTTTCAAGCAACCAAATTTGTAGTAGTTTGTTACAGTAGCCACAGGAAATGAATATAGTGCCTAATAAATGGCATTAAACGAATCACTGGATTACACATGTGGCACCAAGAAATATGACTTATAAAGGTAACAAACTGGGGCTTCCCTGGTGGCGCAGGGGTTGAGAATCCGCCTGCCTATGCAGGGGATATGGGTTCAGTCCCTGGTCAGGGAAGATCCCACATGCCACGTAGCAACTAAGCCTGTGCACCACAACTACTGAGCCTGCGCTCTAGAGCCCGTGAGCCACAACTACTGAGCCTGCATGCCACAACTACTCAAGCCCGTGTGCCTAGAGCCTGTGCGCCGCAACAAGAGAAGCCACCGCAATGAGAAGCCCGCTCACCGCAACTAGAGAAAGCCCGCGTGCAGCAGAGAAGACCTAACTCAGCCAAAAATAAATAAATAAAATGAATAAACTTATTTAAAAAATAATAAAGGTAACAAACTAATTGCAATTAAGATGACATAATCAGATAAGACAAAATTTTAAGTTGTGAAAGGGAGAAAAAAAGAAAACCTTAAAGAATCCTACCAAATCTTCAGCCTGAATTAGAATAAGTTCCAAAAAGGTATGTCTTCTAAACTTTTTTAGAATAAACACTCATTTTTGCACAATTTATTATCGAAAATTTGAAGCATACCGAAATTTAAAGGAATTGTTCACTCAAAGCCATTATTCACCATCTAGATTCCATAATTAACATTTTTCTACATCTGCTTTATCTCAGATGTATCCCATCTATTTCTCTATCCACCCAGGTATCTATCTATCCATTCTTACTTTTTAATGCATTTTAAAGTTAAGTGCAGACATCAGTACATTTCACCCATAAATACTTTATCATACACATCATTAAAGTTCAATGTTTATAATGGTTCTCTTAAAAAAAAAAAAGTTTTACCTGCTGTGAAATACACAAATCTCAAATGCAATCAGGTTTGACAAGTGCATATACCTGTCTACCTTGAACCCCTATCAGATCTAGACTATTCCTAGCACCCCACCAAGTTCCCTCATGCCCCGCCTTCCAGTCAATGCCCATACCCACCCACAAAGGCAACTACCATTGTATATGTTTTGTTACTTTGTTTTATTTTACCATAGCTTAGTTTTTTTTTTTTTTTTGCGGTACGCGGGCCTCTCACTGTCGTGGCCTCTCCCGTTGTGGAGCACAGGCTCCGGACGCGCAGGCTCAGCGGCCATGGCTCACGGGCCCAGCCGCTGCGCGGCATGTGGGGGATCTTCCCGGACCGGGGCATGCCCCGTGTCCCCTGCATCGGCAGGCGGACTCTCAAACACTGCGCCACCAGGGAAGCCCCTACTCTTTTTATCTTTTAAGAAAATACACAATAATAAAAGATAGCTAGAAACTGATCAATATTTTAAAATTTATTTGTATATTTCCAGAATTTTTTTAATGCACATGATATAAAAGTACACATACATGATATAATTTATTCATTAAACAGACAATGCTCGCTGCAGACTCTTTGCAATAGCCTTCTGGCCCAGATGCAACATTCCATCTGCTTGTTCTTTGGGATATCTTCAAGGGATATCTAATTCTATCTCGTCTATCATCTTTATTCCAAGCACCTGACTATCCAACAATAACCAGATAACTTCAGGAAAGGGATCTCAGACGGTTCTTAGCCTTCAACGTTATATGTTGTCTTCCACGTTATCTCTCATGAGTTGAACTAAAAGTTAAAAACCAATATAAAATCAGCCCCAAAACTATGATCTCCTTGATAAGCATCAAGCTTTTCATTTAAGGTTCCTACCCTAACTGAATATTTGGTGAAAGACATTATATAATGTTGTGCCTTAAAAGGTAGACTGCTTATCCAATCACCAAGAGCATTTTTTAAAATGTGTTGCCTTAAGCTGGGTTAGGATTCTGGCACTAGTCAGCATATAGTAAAAGCTGGATACCATGGACCTTTCAGCAGAGTTTTCCTCAATCTGGCAAAAAAAATAATGGAACTGCCTTTCTTTTAGTGTTACTAATTATCTAAGTGAATTGCCCAATTTTAAGTAACACACAGTCTGCTGATTTTCATAGCTACATATACTGCACATAAAATAAAAGACGTCACCAAAACATGCTGAAAACCATGGAAGTTGCAAATGAACATAAAGATGCTTAGTACTGCTGAAGAGACAAGGTCAGTGTTTTTCTCCGATCGTAAGTAAACAAAGAACAAAACAGATCAAAGAAAATTTAACCTGACAGTTGATCTTTTTTCACTCCATTGTAAATTTTATTTTTGTCTCACATAAAATGATTCACCTATGATCGAGATGATTTGTGTTAAGCAACCAAACATTAGGTACTTAAAGAACTCTTTGTAAACAAAGCCCCCAAATAGGATCAAGGAAAGAGTCACACATCTCTTAAAGGATTTAGTTAAGGTTCAAGACGTGCAAAAGTTCGTGAACAGCCATATTAACATCGCCAAGCACAGTATAGGTTTCTATATTTGAGGATATCTATTAGATCTGAAATATCTTTTTGATATATAATATAAAAATAATGAAGATATTAATAGCATTGGGCATATTACTATAAACCTCACATGACCAAAGTCTGATATTCAATGAGAGGAAAAGATATTATACCTTGATTTCAAAATGTAATATGTAAAAATATAGTAAGAATTATATAACCATTATATTATTTTTCAAAAGATTAATATTTAAAAATAGAAACCACTGAGAAATAATTGCAGTTACTGTATGAAAGCCTTTAAAAGTTGTTTTATACTTTTATATTATTCAATTACACCATATAACTTTTAAGACATTCAACCTAATTCTTTACGAAGTAAACTTTAAACACTGATTAGAATCAATGTCTGTAAATCCCTACAAAGGGAGAATAAATGCATGTTTATTGCAAAAATTAATACAGAGCCCAAATCTATGAGTTTGGAAATCTCTCTTAATAGCTAGTACAACCAATGTCAAACATTAATTATAAAGAGATATTCAGAATTATTTGGGGTTGAAAAAGTTTTAATGGCCAGCAGGTTGTATATTCATACAAACTGGGTACAGCCACATTTGTTACTGAGCCTACCTTCCAACATCCATGCCCAGTCACCCTGAGTCTGGTCTTCAGCCAAACACCTAATTCCGCTATGCTTGGAATCTTCAATTTTATTGGCTTACCCAGGCCAGATTAAGGCATGTAGAGGCCATGAGTCCTGGAAAAAAATATGGTTCCTCTTCCATCTCTAATTTCATAATAATAATTTAAAACTCCACTAAACTGCAAAATTCATGAACGAAAGACCAAAGTCTAATTTTAATCTTTTTTTCTCAGATTGTTGATGCTGTCCTTCTGGGGGTGATACACTAGGCATGTGCTTGGTCTGCTTAATGGTAATCCAGCAGAATGCCAGACTTGTACCAACCTACTGCGATACCCTTCACTGAGAACCTCTGTGCCCCTGTTTTATGGACCAAGATGATTTTGGCACATTTCTTTTGTTCAAATTTTGTCCCCCATTTATTTCTTTCATTGTAGCTTGAAACCCTAGATATTGACTTCTGGCCCCAAAATTCTACATAAGTCTATCTGACTGCCCACTAAACAGAATTATTACATAGATAGTTTCTCAAAACACTAAATTTTTCATGTACTTAAGACCTTACCAGAATCACAAATAGGCATCCTAGCCATAGTCTGTGTGGCTGAGTCAGTGTTTTAAACAAACCTGTGAATATGAGTGTCCTTAGATCAGACATGCATTCTTCAGTTGTTACAGTCCCCACTATTCCCCAATGATTACATTTGACCCACTTTACTCAGTTACATTCTATGTTTGGTCAGACTCCAGCAGTGGACTCTTCTCAGACTGACAGTTGCTCTTGACTCCTAGTTTTTCCTCCCTCTGTTGTGACCACTGTATGAAGTATATGTCATCACCCTGACCTGACTTCGAGTCTGACCTGACATGGGGCCTATGTTTTACTCATCCTTGATGAGATGCTCGAGACAGGTTTGTTGAATGAATGTGTCAAGGATTGGTACACACTGATAAGACAAGTCATGCTCTTGTATATACTTGGAATTCTGAATAAAAATAGCAAATGTACCGCTTTTAATAAGCATATGTCAACAAAGCAGAACATTATTTTTAGGCACAAGGAATGAATTACTTGCAGTTATAAAGAGAAATATCTAGGTAAAATCTGTCTAATAAAAAGGATGAAGAGCATGTATTAAAATATAGAGGGACTTAAAGGGGAAAAAACTGTACATGAAGATAGGCAGACTTTAAAATATAAATAGGATAAGAATGTGCAAAGGAAACATAAAGTGGATTTTGTTGAATTTCCCTTAGTAAACATATCTCCTACAATAGTTAAGCCAAACTGATTGAGAAGACACTAGAATACTCATCGTTATGTAAGCAAAAGAAGCAACAAAAACTGTAATAATTTCTTTCGTAAATGCTATGGATTTTGAAAATTACAAACTGCCATGAATTTCAAGGAACTCACTTTATATTTCTTGATGTTGCAAAAGAAATGTTTACCTATTTACCTAAGGGAAGTAAGTTTACTTTCTATAAGTTCCACTACAGGAAAAGGAAAATATCACAATTTGTCAATGTAAGAGTAAATATCACAGTAAGAAAATAAATACGGGTTTTATAAGGTATTATTTTCAAAGAAGGTTGATGTGGTAAACAACATAGCTCAAAAGGATTTTTTATTTAAAATATATACCCTTTAACATTCATTTGCTTATAGAATTAAGACAGTACGTTTACTGGAGGGGTCTGGTACACACCTAACTATTTTTAGTGTAATTTAGAAATGTCACTGCCTTCAAGAGGCAGAATAGGTGCTCTGGAGCACAGACTCAGTAGTCTCAGTTCCAGAGACCAGACCAAATCCAGGCTTGGGAACCTCAGCAAGTTATTTAGCCTCCCTGTGCCTCACTTTCCTTATCCGTACAGTGGGTGTAATAAGAACATCTACTTCAAAAGGCTTTTGTAAGGATTAAAAGAAATGATATATATAAAGTGTTTAGAACAGTGCCTTGCACAAATTAGATGATACATATCTTAGCTATTATAACTTAATTTAAAATTTCCATTATCTCTAGCTAATATGTGCCTCCTGATTTAATATAATAAGAGCTATTCAGCACTCCAGCACTACCTATGCAGTATATTGCCCCCAAACCAGGAACCTAAATTTAATCAAGACTCTAATTTATCTATCAATTTATAGACAATATATGGGGGTGGGCAGGTAGCAAAACATATTGAATGGCATCATAAGAAGACAATCAGCTAAATCCAGTATGAAAGAAATTTTGCAGGACAAACAATTCATGGTCCACAACAAACGACTGACAGGCAAAAGAAGAGTAGTAGTATTCATTAAAAGAGACCAAATGCAACATGTAACCTAGTTTGGATCCTAATTCAAATAAATGAGCTGAAAACAGGCTTCAAGGAATTATCATTATGTTCGTTAGTTCGTTAGTAATAATAGTATTGTATGTGTGCATTTAAAAAATCTTCATCGGTTAGAGATAACTGAAGTGTTTCCAAATGGTAATTTGTCCAGAATTTAATTTAAAATACTCCAGGAAAAAGTAAGTTGAGGGGATCAGTCAATGAAATAAGAATGGCAAAATGTTGGTAATTGCTGAATTCAGGTGATGGGTACACAAGAATTCATTATATGATTCTTTCTATATTTATGTGTGTTTAAAACCTTCCACAATAAACATTAAATTTTAAAAATTCATTATCTTGTGTGTTTGCCCTCAAATCTACTTTGCCAATCATATTTGTTATTCTGATTGTGCAATTTAACTAAATGCTACTAAATTTAAAATTTTAAATTGTGCAATTTAACTAAATTAAATGTGAAAGTGAAAAAGAATTATTTTTATAAAACTACACTAAATGCTTCACATATATTTGATAAAAGTAACTCATTAAAAATGATTTTAATTAGGTATGAAATGATTTAAAAGTTTAGGAGAATCAAACATCTTTTACAACCATAATGGTATGAGACTAGAAATCAACAACAAGAAAAAAATTACAAAACCCACAAACAACTGGAGTCTAAATAACATGCTACTAAACGACCACTGGGTCACTGAATAAATAAAAGAGGGAATTTTAAAAATACCTTTAGACAAAAGAAAATGTAAACACAAAAATCCAAAATCTATGGGATGCAGCAAAAGCAGTTTTAAGAGAAAATTTTATAGCAATACAAGCCTACCTTAAGAAACAAACAAACAAAAAACTCAAATAAACAATCTAACCTTACAACAAAAGGAACTAGAAAAAGAACAAACAAAACTCAATGTTAGTAGAAAGAAAATTATAAATATCAGAGTGGAAATAAATGAAATAGGGACTAAAAAACATTAGAAAAGATCAATGAAACTAAGAGCTGCTTTTTAAAAAAGATAAACAAAATTGATAAGCCTTTAGCAAGGCTCACCAAGAAAAAAAGAGGTAAGGCCCAATAAATAAAATCAGAAATGAAAGAGGAGAAGTTAAAACTGACACCACAGAAATACAGTGGATCATAAGAAATTATGATGAGCAGTTATATACCAATAAAATGGACAACCTAGAAGAAATTGATAAATTCCTGGAAATGTACAATCTCTCAAGATGAACCAGGAAGAAACAGAAAAGATAACAGACTGATTACCAGTAATGAAATTGAATTAGTAATAAAAAAACTCCCAACAAATAAAAGTCCAGGACTAGACAGCTTCATACGTGAATTGTATCAAACATTTAGAAAAGAGTTAATGCCTAACCTTTTCAAACTAATCCAAAAAATTGAAGGGGAAGAAATGCTTTTGAACTAATTTTACAAGGCCAGCATCACACCAATACCAAAACCAGACAAAGAGAGCACAAAAAAGAAAAAAAAAAGAAAGAAAATCACATGCCAATATCCCTGATGAATATAGATGCAAAAATCCTCAACGAAATATTAGCAAACTGAATTACAATACTCTAAAAGGATCATGCACCATGAGCAAGCGGAAATTATGTCAGGTATGCAAGGATGGTTCAGTATCCACAAATCCATCAATACGATACACAACATTAACAAATTAAAAAATAAAAATCATATGATCATCTCAGTAGATGAAGAAAAAGCTTTTGAAAAAATTCAATATCCATTTATGATTAAAAAAAACTCTCAGCAAGGTGGATATAGAGGGAATATTCCTCAACATAATAAAAGCCGTATGTGACAAATCCACAGCCAACATTATACACAACAGTGAAAAGCTGAAAGCATTTCCTCTAAGATCAGGAACAAGACAAGGATGACCACTCTCATCACTTTTATTCAACATAATATTAGCAATCCTAGCCATGGCAATCCCCAGACAAGAAAAAGAAATAAAAGGAATTCAAATTGGAAAGGAAGAAGTAAACTGTCACTGTTTGCAGATGACATGATACTACATATAGAAAGTCCTAAAGACGCCACCAAAAAAACTGTTAGAACTAATAAATGAATTTGGTAAAGTTACAGAATACAGAATTAATATACAGGAGTTCAGATAGTTTATTAGTGTATAGAAATAACAAACTATCAGAAAGAGAAATAAAGAAAACAGTCCTATTTACAACAGCATCTAGAAGAATAATATACCTAGGAAAGAATCTAAGGAGGTAAAAGACTTGTACTCTAAAACTATAAGAGACTGATAAAAGGAAGTTGAAGACAACCCAAACTAATGTGTTTATGAATTGGAAAAATTAACATTGTTAAAATGATATTACCCAAGGCAATCTACAGATTCAATGCAATCCTTATCAAAATATCAATGGCATTTTTCACAGAATGAGAACAAATAATTCTAAAATTTGTATGGAAACACAAAAGACCCCAAAAAGCCAAAGCAATCTTGAGAGAAAAGAACAAAGCTGGAAGTGTCACGCTCCCTAATTTCAAATTATACTACAGAACTACAGTAATCAAAAATAGCATGGTATTGGCACAAAAAGACACATAAATCAATGGGACAGAATAGAGAGCCTAGAAATAAACCCCCACTTATATGGCAAGTTAATCTATGTCAAAGGAGGCAAGAATATACAACACGGAAAAGACAGCCTTCTCAATAAATGGTGTTGGGAAAACTGGGCAGCTATATGCAAAAGAATAAAACTGGACTACTTTCTCACACCATATACAAAAAGAAACTTAAAATGTATAAAAGACTTAAATGCAAGATGTGAAACCATAAAATTCCTAGAAGAAAACATAGGCAGTGTGCTCTTTGACATCCGTCTTAGAAATATTTTTTTGGATCTGTTTCCTCAGGAGAGGAAAACTGAAGCAAAAACAAACAAATGGAACTACATAAAACTAAAAAGCTTTTGTACAGTGAAGGAAACTAGAAACAAAACAAAAAGGTCCCCTACTGAATAAGAGACAATAGTTGCAAATGATATATCCAATAACAGGTTAATATCCAAAATATACAAAAAAACTCACACAACTCAATATCAAAAATAACAAACAACCTGATTAAAGAATGGGCAGAGGACCTGGATAGACGTTTTTTTCCCCCAAGAAAAGGCATACAAATGGCCAACAGACACATGAAAAGATGTTTAACATTACTAATCATCAGGGCAATGCAAATCGAAACCACAGTGAGATACCATCTCACACCTGTCACAATGATAGTAAAACAACAAATAAGTGTTGTTAGAGGATGTGGAGAAAAGGGAACCCTTGTGCACTGTTGATGGGATTGTAAATTGGTGCAGCCACTATGGAAAGCAGTATGGAGATTCCTCAAAAAATTAAAAATAAAACTGCCACATGATTCAGCAATTTCACTTCTGGGTACTTAATTGAAGAACACAAGGACACAGATTCAAAAAGATATCACCCACTATTCACTGCAGCATTATTTACAATAGCCAAGAAATGGAAATAACCTAAGTGTCCATCAATAGACATATGGATAAAGAAGATGTGGTATATATACACACAATGGAATATTACTCAGCCATTAAAAACAAAAAGAAATCTGGGCTTCCCTGGTGGTGCAGTGGTTGGGAGTCCGCCTGCCAATGCAGGGGACGCAGGTTCGTGCCCCGGTCCGGGAGGGTCCCACATGCCGCGGAGCGGCTGGGCCCGTGGGCCATGGCCGCTGAGCCTGCACGTCCGGAGCCTGTGCTCCGCGACGGGAGGGGCCACAGCAGTGAGAGGCCCGCGTACAGCAAAAAAAAATTAAAAAATAGAAATCTTGTCATTTGTGATAACATGGATGGATATAGAAGGTATTATGCTAAGTGAAATAAATCAGGCAAAGACAGATACCATATGTTCTCACTTACACAAAACAAAAATATAGATCCAGAAAACAAACACGTGGTTGCCAGAGGGAAGTGGAGGTGAGGAGAAAGAGGTGAAGGGGATTAAGAGGTACAAATCTCCAGTAATAAAATAAATAAAGCAACGAGGATATAATAAACAGTATGAGGAATATGGTCAATAATAATCTAATAACTTTGTATGGGGACAGATGGTTACTAGATTTATCATAGTGATCATTTCATGATGTATGTAAATGTCATTAATTAAGCCAAGCAAGCAAGCAAAAGCAAAAACTTAAAAAAAATAAATACAATGTTTAGGGAAAGGTCTTTAAAATTTAAAAGGATTCTATTTATATTGCTTTACAAGTATCCTTCTCACCCCACTTTAATGTACTGAAAACTGGAAATCACCAATGATGCAATTGGGGTGTAGTTTACAGAAGAAACATGACGTGACTCCCATCAGCATGCTCTTATACAAATAAAATGCCTTGGTCCTTCAACAGAATACTCATGAATAAATGGGCATTTATATAATTTTAAATTATGCAAATTCCTTGAATATATTATTTTACAATGCTCCTACCTTCACTCTTTAAATCAACAAATACTAATCTCCATCAGGGCAGAAAAGAGGGCTTTCACTGAGTTACAAGTTTGCTTCATTGTTCTTTAGTAAGTTTTGGACCCCTTTTTTGGTTAACAGAGTCCAAAGGTTATTTATGTTTTAAAATCCTTTTCAAATTATTATTTCAACTATTTAGATTGATTAATTCACAATATAAGATTAAAGTGCTATAAACTGAGAAAATGATATGATGTTTTAAAGTTCAAATAATGAAAATCCTATGGCCCAACTATTGCCTCAATAAATACAGTCTAGAAGCTAGAGGCCTTTCCAAATTGCAAAAAGCCATGTTTTGTATTTGACCAAAGACAAAATATACAATAAAATGTACTGATATCAACTAGACTTAATAAATACTATAACTGTGACAATTTATTTATATTATTCCCATTTGGCAAAAGAGTTGGCAGTAGCTTAAAATGCAAGAAAATGTTCATTTTAGCTAGTTAATAAAACAACAAGATGACTTTGAACTTTGCTCTGAAAGGAAAAGCAGTGCTTAAAATACGCTTTCTTCTGAAAGCCAAGCTACGTAAAATATTCAAAGTCACTATTATAAAGTTCCAGAATTTAAATATCTTTTCTCTTAAAAATTATCATTCTTCATTAGTACAGTTGAATATCAACACAAGCATAATTCTGAGTTTGATTCATACACTTTGGGGACAACAGTATAATCACAGAAAGCTAACCAAAATCCTGGCCTGTGTGTTCTAATAAACTGAAGTTGGGGAAAAAAAAAAAAAAGGATCTCGATAAAAAATATTTTATCATAGATTTGATTTAAATATAGCCCCCATCTCAAAGCTGTTGGAAACTGAGACAAAAGCAACAAATCAGCATAAAATGAATATATAATTAGTGCCTAAAGCCCCATGCCAGAATTCCTCATCATAAATTAAAAAATGACATTGTTTAATTGTTTATTTAAAAATAGTAAAAATATTGAAGCACCTTGGGAAACAAAATAGAAAACTTTATATTACAGTTTCTCTAAGCCAAACTTTCAAAATATTAAAAAATATTTAGGTCTAATAAAATCTTGAATTACAAATAAGCGCTTATGAGTCAGACTAATGCCTCTTCAAAAACCAGCGGACTATATGACTGCCCTCTCAGAGCCACTGGAAACAGTCACCACTATGAGTCTCTGATCATTTGGAGCTTCTATTCTCACTCTAAGAGCAGTTTATTTATAAAAAGGTAACTGTGGACTTAGTTGTCAACTTTCATACCTTGTTGAGGGGAAACAGATACACATGTAGCAACAACACAAATTAGCAAAACCATTCTGGAGTGTAGTCTAGTATTATTCACTCCATCATTTATATACTTATGGACCACCACATATGCCTAGGGATACACTGGATCCTAGAATTCCAGGATGAACAAAAACTAAGAAAGCTTTCAATGAATATGTCCTGTGACCCAGAAATCCTATTACTGCAAACACAAATAGGATAGGTTAAATAAATTATGGTATACAGATGCAGGTATGTAATAGGATGATACATATTTTCCTTGACATGTAAAGATGCTCAATTATTATATTAATTGCTAGCTATGATTAAATACTTCTAACTCAGAAAATATATATTTGTAAAATATTTAAAGATTTTTTTCCTTAGTATTTTATATTGAAAGTCTCAACCTGAGAATGTTCCTCCTTGCAACAAAGGAGGCTCATGTTTAACCAACTTTCATGATTGAGTGCTAAGTAGGAAGGATTTCTCATACCATGGTGTTGATACAGTGCTGTGTACAGAAATGGAACTTACAGAAATTCACAGCGTCATACACTCTACAATAAACACCTGATCTATGATCTTGGGCAATGTCACCAATTTAAGCACATCTTAGATGGAACACAGTGTTACCAATGATTTACATGTTTTGAAATCTTTTCTCAACAATACAATTTTAAGACTTTTTCTGTCTACACACTTAACTCCTACAGGAAATTACAAAATGCCCACCTAACAACTGGCACTTGGAAAGTGAATTATGAATAGATGGCTGCAAGAGACAGAATAAGCAGCAAGGCCTTTAGAGACATACCTGGTAATCTAGATCTCTCTCCTAAATATCCAGTAAGGAAATGGAGATTTATCAGAAAAGACAGGTAAGCTATCTACTACCCAAAAGCATTTTGCAAATGTCTTCAAAACCATTAGCCTATTCAAAGAGGTCAGATACACAAATGAAAAACTTAGGCAAAAAGAGTTTGACATAATGTAAGATAAACATAATACATGTCTCACAATAAATTTTAAAATCTAGTTTTTTAAAAAAAAGGCCTAAGCTTTTTGTACTAAACTATCAAAATCTCCCATCAGAAATTAATTTCAGATTGGGACTGACATATATACACTAATATGTATAAAATAGATAACTAATAAGAACCCGCTGTATAAAAAAATAAAATAAAATTCAAAAAAAAATTTTTTTTAAAGAAATTAATTTCAGAAGAAAATGCTTTAAAATAACTTGAACAATGGGAATTCCCTGGTGGTCCACAGGTTAGGGCTCCACGTTCTCGCTGCCAAGTGCCCGAGTTAGATCCCTGATCGGGGGAACTAAGAGCCTTCAAGCTGTGCAGCATGGACAAAAAAATACATAAATAAAAATAAAATAACTTGAACAAGATTTCAATGCCAATCATATCTTTGCGTTATGAAATTCAAAGATTTAATAATGACATATCTTAAATGTGACAGAAGAAATCAGTAGTAGGATTTCTCAAGTAAGAATTTACAGCATTAGTTTCCCACAGTTCTAAAATGTAGTTTTTAAGTCAAAAACAGATTTTTCACATCTTTCCCATTTAAGGGTCCCAAAGACTTATAAATTTTTAACTCCATCTCCCCAAGCTCTATAAATTCTCTTTTTGTAGACTTTCTGATGCATGGATTTGATCTATATACAATTCAGCTAAAAATTAAATGCACAATCTTCAAAAACTCTAAATCTTTTACAGTTGTGCAGTTGAAGATGAAAGAACTTGTACACAAACGTTTAAATTATATAAACCTTCCTACGTAAGATGGAAAACAAGAGGCTCAGTACTGTTTCTTAAATCCGTCCTAAGGGATTCTATTAAAATAGTATGCTCTTACAACAGATCCCATTACAGCAATCCCATTACAACAGATACCGCACTGGAAACAAAAAGGTTCCTTTGTCAAACTAAAAGTCAATAATAATTTTACCACTACTAAAAATAAGTAACATTAATTGGTACTTTTGAAATTAACTACAGCTCTATTATCTCAGTTTATACTTTAAAACACCATGTAAGGTAGTTTTATCTTCATTTGATTTCATGAGGGCTGAGTTATAGAGAAATTAAATCCTGGGGCCAACGTATATGTTGGGATAGTTAGTAATAAATTAGTAATGAAATGAGACCAGGTTACTCGCTCCTAGATCTAGGACCTCTCTGCTAGACAATGAAAGAATTAAAGTAGCTAACATTAGTGAACATTCATTAGCTGGTAATTTGCTAAATATTTACTTATTTAATTCTGTAAAATACAGCTCCATTTTACCATGTCCATTTTACAATGCAGAACAATGGCTCAGTCTGAGAGTTAGATCTAGTAAGGGGCAGATTTAAACTGAGGTCAGCATGAGTATGATTACAAAGTTCATGTTTTTTCCCTACAAGGAAAAACTTAAAGCTAGAAATAATTCAGAAGCTAAGATAAGCCTAGTACTAGAAGCCTAGTACTTGTCTACATGGACACTTTCTTACATGAGAAAGGGGAGAGGGGAATGAACTCAAAATACCAGGTAAATTTGGGCCTGATCTGCAGATTCTTAGTATTCTGACATTCCTACAGTTCTGCCTAACCCTGAACTCATAGCCCAATGCCTTCAGGCGCTCCTGCAGAAGCTGCTCCTGGAGGCCAAAGCAAAGTAGAAGGGCAGATTTTAGGAAGAGGAACACTCAACTATATCTGAGGATCATTTAGTTGAATATGTCTGTGGATAGACTGAAAACAGCCAAAAACATCGTTTCTCAGAGCATAGAGACTTTCCACACAAAAAAGGGAGACTTCACTCAAATCAACTGGAAAAACACTGCATTGTGGAACCCTCAGATCCTTGGGTCACAATGCATCCAAGCACAGAAAAAGCTTTGAGCAGTACTGCAGGACAAAGGCTTATTTCATTTGGCTTGATCAAGTATTTCCTAAGGGTAAGACCTATTAATATTCTAGGGAACAGCTTCTGATATTTCAGACTTGAGTCTGAAAATAATCTATGAGTATGAAACACACTGTGCTTTTCTCTTAGGATAATTACTACAGAGTGAAATCTTTAGGGCATTATCTCCAAGATCCACACCTCTAGTACATTATTCTAAAGGTATAGGTAAGAAATAGCCTCAGGGCAGATGAGGCTAATTGGTGTAATCTCTGGATATTAGAACTGACTGGGCCTTAAAGGTCATATCATTCCTTCATTTACATATGAAGAAGCAAGAGCCCAGAAGCAATTGAGATCCTGCTCCAAGATCCTAGGACCTTGAGAAGTGGCTGCACTGCTAATGAGAGATGGCCTCTCCTCACTAGGGTAGGCCATGGTGTCTTAGCAGCACGGCAAGTCAGAGGCTTCCTATGCACCACGTCTTGGCATTCTCTGCTGGTCTGACCCAGGGCCAACAGGCAGAAGGCTAAGGAGGTGTTCTGCCTTCTTGCTTTGCTGTTTTGTTCTCCAAAGGAACCACCCCAAACATAGACAGGTTGCAATTTTGAGCATGAAATGTTTGCAGTGGGAATATCAGACAGGTGTCTGACATCCTAAGATGTTTGTTTCTAGGCTAATATACCCATAATTTCCCAACTACTGTATTGACAGGCATTTACAACACCCAAGAGTATTTCTAAATTTTATAAGGATAATTTGAGGAAAAAAAATAAGTACTTTTTACCATATCTATATAGGGAGGGATTTTAAAGTGGTTTTCTAGGGGAAATAAATATATAAATATCTTGGAATTCAGCAGGAAATTCTAAGTTGCTTTCTGTGATAAGCGGGACTTTGGGAAGATAGATTTCTGAAAAGGATTTTTGGAAGTGTAACTAGATAGTGAGAGACTAGTGACTAGATAAAGTGCTACTGAGTAAGGGATTATTGAACTCGCCTGTGTGTGATACTTTCTGCCAGGTGAAAAAAGTATATCCAAAAAGTGCTGTGTCCCCTACACTCATGTTAGCGATGGGTGACTGAGAGCTAAGGATATCAAATAATGGGTTGGTCGAACAGCAGAGGAACGTCCACGTGATCTCACTGTATCTCTTTACCATTTATAACGCAAACCAGATTAAATTCTTAAGTAATATAGTTACTGAATCAACTCTAATAAAAGCCCTCATTTCCTCTAACCTCCACATTTAAACCTCTAAATTCTACCACCACTCTCTCAAAGACACAGTCTTCTTTGGTTTTAATTTTTCTCCTTCCACCACCACCTCCACACCTTATGCCTCCTTTCTCAATGTAAGTCAAACTTCCCAGTCATCTCCACTCCCCACGCATGCATTAAACTAATCTGAACACCACCACCAAAAGTGCAGGAGAGAAAAAGACCTTCTGAGTCCTCATTCCTTTGATTTTCTACATCCCCAGTCCCCTGCCCCACAGACCAGTGCAAGGCAAGTTGAGAATCACAGACCTACATCCAGACATCCTTAGAACAAGATGGTCTTTTAAAATTAATATTTAAAAAAACTGCCTATTTTCTATTAATCTCTTACTCATGCTTTTATGACTAATAATCCACATTTGAATTCCACTGAGATCACTTATGTCTTTGGCAAAAAAAAAAAAAAAAAGGGAGAGAGAGAGAGAGAGATTAAATGAGGAAGGGGCTCGTTCCTGAGAACCAGCCTCACCTGCTACACTGACTAGACCCCCCCCCCCCCGCCCCGTCCCAGCCATAGGCTGCCCTTTCTCTGGCCTGCTCAACCACAGCCACAAAACTCTAAAAAGTTTGACCCTGAAAACACTCTTTCTTTCCAGCTGAGTTCTTTTTATAATTTTGAATTTAAAGACATGAAATGAATAGTCATGTTCATGAAGTTTCCCTCTGTTAGCGCTCACTTTTGTTTTGGCACCATTTCCCCTGACTGGACCATGACAAAAATGTGCTAGTACCAATTTTTACTCTCCACAATTGTGTCACTCTTCAAGCACAGCATATAAACTGATATCCAGGTCAAGAAATCCTGAGTATTTTCACGGATATATATTTAATTAAAATCACGACTTTCATTGTTGCAGGTGTGGGCTTCCTGCAGTCATTTAAGCTCTCTAGGCTTCAGTTTTCCTACTTAGAAAAAAAAAAGCCAGGGGAAACACTACTTATGCACAAAACACTTTGAGCTCCCCAGATGAAAGCCAGAATATATAAGTGTGATGCATGTTTATTGCCTCTTCTCTGATGAAAAGTGGCAGCCTTCTGCTTGAAATGGGATTAGAAATTCTGACTATAACGGAGAAGAGAGAAGCACAAATGAGTAACAAGCAGTCAGAATAAATAAAACTGAAAAGATGGAGAGTACTCCTTTTACAAAAGGAACATCAGTTGCAAAACTTGTGGTTTAATTTGGTATGCTTTCCACTTTTAAAAAATTGGGCTCCACTGCATGTATAATGAGCTACAAGCAGAAAGAAGGTACATTCAGTAGTACATGAATTAAAAATAACCTTTTCATTTGCTTTTCTGTAGCTTGGCATTCCTATATTATTAAAATATAATGTATTAAAGATTAAGTAAGCATATTAGCCTACAGACATCATGCTTATGTGGCCATGGATATGAGGCTATCCAACATAAAGCTAGAAATCCATCTATATAAAATTCACATTTATCATAGTACAGCTATCAATTAAAAAGAATGCAAACTTTTCTAACAAAGTCGGCTATTCCATCTGGGATAAAAAAGAAAGGAATGAGGAGAGAATCACTAAAGAGAGCCACAAATAATTACAAGCTATTCAGTAATTGGGAGAAAGCTGGATTCTATGCTATAGGAAACATTAAATAAACTCCCTAGCTTAATGAAAATTAATATTCTCCATGTAGGATTTAAAATACTAAGACAATTTTCATATCAACATTTTTGAGGATAATAAAGCATTTATTAAATATTTTTCTAGTATTTATTCCTTTCTATGGTTTAATTTCCTTTTTCACTTTTTCTTTTTGACATGTAATACATAAATTTACAGAATATTAAGAGAATGGACAACAAAGTAATTGCAAAGACATAAACAACTTAAAATTATCAAATTTCCAAAGGACAGGGCTTTCCTTTCATCTCATTATTATGTAAGCAGTACAGGTTCATAAAAGAAAATTTGGAGTTCAGGAAAGTGAAGCGAGAAAAAAAGAATCCTATGAGTCTAATGCAGTCAGTAGTCACTTCTTTTATATTTCCTTTATTGTTTTCCAATACCTAGCTTTTTTTGTTCGTGTGTATTTATCTTTCTTGTATCTCATACACTGTTATATTAGGGATACAATGTTATACCATGCTCTTTTCAGTTAATATGTCAAGAAGCATTTTATACCCAAAGCATGTGTTTCTTTTCTATTTAGAGTTCATATTTCCTTTCAAAAAGTTGCTTTATCAATGGAAAGCGGACATTCCCCAGAACTTGGTCATTTGTCCTACAGACTGTTCCTCAATGGCTTCACAAATGATGGTGATGGTCTTACTTAGAGAGCACTCCAAGAAAAGTAGATGTCATAGTGCACTGGTATCTAAACTTAGAGAGGGGCCAGAATTTCTCCTAGTCAACTATCTAAGAATTTAGCCTCATATTTCAGTTACAGGAAAGCCTGAGGTGTGGTTACGTATAAGGTAAAAGCTATTCAGTAACCTCAGCTTAACTTGGTTTTTAAAGATGTGAGCTGTCAATTTCTCTCTTCAGCAGCTCTTCCACCCTCTGGGCCCCTCAGCCTACTGCTGTTAACATGTAAGAAAATAAGAAGCCCAATCTTTGAACTACTATTCCCAATTTGTCAGATTCACCAGTGAAGGATCTGTGTGTGAACCTGTAAGAATGTATGAGACAGAAATTCCTTCATACTCACATTCATTGAAATGAATAAAATTCTTCCTTATGTTTAAGAAAATTAGGTAAGATGGAAATCACACAAAGAGGAATACTAAATTGAAAATTTGGGGAAAAAACCAAACCTTTACTTTTAAAATGACGTAAAATCAAAACAGATATTTACAATAGATGTGTCTTGTTTTCTCCGTTGTTCTCTTGGATGAAAGACAATAGTGATTTTTTTAAAACAGTTTGCTATGAACAAAATTTATCATCTACTGATGCCTTATTTCTCAATTTCTTTCTCTTATTATCTCTCAGAGATAAATGGCAATAACAAAGACATTAAAATGACACTAAGAACAGCGTTTTATAGTTTTAATTATGTTTTTCTGTTTTTGCAATAAAAATGATGTGGTATGTTTGCATGTCTTATATATTGAGAAGCAATAACACTGTTTAAAAATTCATAATTGTGAAGATAATTTTTACTTGATATTTTAAATATGAAACAGATTGCTTCTGGTCCCTAATATTATAGCCCTGTTTACTAACATATATTGTAGGCACACCTATATTTATGTCAGTCGCTTACTGTGCTTTTTATTCTGTTCTGAGGTATTCTGCATAGAGATAATATTCACTTACGAGTCCATCAAGTGTTTTCTCTTTCTGAGAAATAATTTCACAATTTGTAATATAGATAAACGAGCACTCATTTTCCCAACTTCTCTTGGGATTTGAGCTCAGTCTAGTCTATGAAGTAAAAACTGAAGAGCTGAAATGAAAATCTGAGACAAGGGAGACCGCGGATGCGCAGTGAACGACATGTGCCTCCAGCCCTGCTACAGTCATGGAGGAGAGGGGGCATCTGAGGGTGCCCAGCGGAGGCCTGGCAGGCCTCTCGGGGGCAACACTTCATCTAGGTCACTGCAGTCAGGACCTGGTCCTTACCTTCGCACTCCAGAAATGATTTTGTGCTTTAATTAAAACTGAGAAGGCTCTCTGGGATAAACCCATGAAAATCAAATTCCTATAGAGTGCTAATTTATTAATTTAGAATGGCACATTACTGTAATGCAAGCTGGATCTCTGGCCTTGTCAGATGAGTGCATTCTCACCCACACAGAAACTGACAGTACAGAGTTTGCATCATGGACAGAGTTAAACCTAAAGGGCTTGGGGATTTTATCTCAGCGTTCCTAGGCTTAATCTGTTCAGAGCAGTCTTCCTACAGCTTCATTCTGTCAGAAGTTCTCAACTGGGCCGCTGCTTTTTAATTTTAACTTTTTAAACATAATATTAATTTTATTTTGTTTTTGTTTTTCTTTTTGCGGTACGCGGGCCTCTCACTGTTGTGGCCTCTCCCGTTGCGGAGCACAGGCTCCGGACGCGCAGGCTCAGCGGCCATGGCTCACGGGCCAAGCCGCTCCGCGGCATGTGGGATCTTCCCGGACCGGGGCACGAACCCGTGTCCCCTGCATCGGCAGGCGGACTCTCAACCACTGCGCCACCAGGGAAGCCCATAATATTAATTTTAAACATTCTATTTACTTCTAGATGGGCATTACATTTAAATGATACAACAGTAAGATAGTGAAAATGAAGTCTACTTCCTTCTTCTATTCCTAGATGCCCAGTATCTTTCCCTGGAGGCCAGCTACACTACTAGCAATTTCTTGAGTAGCTTTCCAGAGATAACCTATGTACTTATAAATATATTCCATATGTGTGTGTATACATATACATGTATCTTACATATATATACAGATACATATGTATCTGTGTATATATGCAATTTGTCTGCTATAAATACCATATGCTATTCTGGCATTTTTTTTTTTTTTTACTTTCCATATACAGAACTTTCTAGTTTTAAAATGCACATTGGACATATGAATAACAACAAACATCCTTAAATATTATTTCACTCATGTGAGAGTTTATCTGTTAGATAAATACCTTGAAATGGAATTCTAGGTCAAAAAATATGCACATTTTTAATTTGAAAAGTACTGCTAATTTTTGGTCATATTTTGTAATGGTTAAAACTTGGAATTTAAAAACACAACATGGCAATTAACTTCTTGCATGTCGTGACCATAGAATGGTTTACTGTGAATTTTTACAGAAGGGAAAGACAATTCAAATTCAATAAATTTTGCTTCTAGTCACCCTCTTATCCTCAAAGGTAATAATTCAAGGTGTACGACTGATTACTGAACCCTAGAAAATAGGCCATGAATTACATGAAATATATGCCTGATAGGTGGGAAAGCAAGAAAAATAAATGGAGAGAACATGAAAGAAAAGATTTTAGACTTGGGGTTCAAAAGGTTTCCCTTTTCTAGTAACTTTGGAGTTTCAGGGCAAAACTCCTCTCAAGCAAGAGGTGATGAAAATACATTTTTTTTAAAGTGAGAAAAGTGAAATAAAACTACCAGGGCTGTCTGAATCGGAAATTCTAACATTACCAATACAGTCTCATATGAGGAAGGAATGGCTGTCAAAGGAAATACTGAGGGAACCTGGGGAAGAAAGGTTTCTTAAGAGGACTGGGGACTATTGAAGATCAGGTTTCTGGCAGGAATTTTCAGACATCCTTACTGGTAAGAACTTCTTCCAAATGCTAAAAAGGGGAAGGGAGGAAGAGAAAATGCTCATACTAAGTTATGAAACTTCAGACTCCAAACCCAAAATGTCTTTATTGAGAACAAGAGCGATATCATGACATTGATTATGAGGAGGGTTATGAAATCTTAGAGATCCTTCACAGTCTGCTAATACTGTTATTAATTAAATCAATATGTTGGGCTAAAGAAAAAAATATTTTTTAATATCCAAGGTATAGTAACCATTAAAGTTGTTTTTAACATAAAACCTAAATATATAGATTACCTTTTAAATATTTTTAAACTTAAAAAGTCTGGGATATATACGTGGCATGGCCTCATGCATGTATATGACCCTCACTGCCTTATCAGAATACAAAATAAAAGGATCAATCGTAATTATAATTTCCATTCTAAAGTGACTTCAAACAACTTATATAATTCTAGAGAACTATAATATAATCTTTTAAATTACCTATATGTTAATTTTCTTTAATAAATCACAATATAAAATAGGTTTAAGTGTATTATTTGCATCTAAAATTTAAGGACAGTGTCAAAATACTGAAGTGTTCTTTTCATTATCATTTTGGAAGGCAAGTAATTACAATTTTCCTCCATTTTATTATCTTTTTTACAAACTTACATATTTTCACAAAACTATCACTTATTTTATAATTTACCTGAAGTGGGATTTAAGAATTTCTCAGTTTTATTCTCAATTATTCAAAATACAACACATATGCCTTTAGGTTTTCTGATTAGTATATGAAAATAAATGAGATAATTATATCTGAAATTAAATAAAGCATTTGGATCTTGAAAATGAGCACCAAGCATTTAAACATAAAAGCTAAATAATAGTTTAAAGCAAAAATATATTTTACAAATGAAATAATTCAGTTTATCTTCTGAGAATGAATTATTAATTTTCATCTTATATCTACAATAAAGTAAGGTCACAGTATCATATAACTCTGAATCTACACCATGTTTTAAATAGATGTCTTAAAATATATTACCTAGATAATATCTCATGTTTGTTGAATGAATATTCTAAAAGAAATGTGATGGATATCATTAATAATTTATGCAACAGAGAAAAGTTTGTATCATTATCATAACAATATGGATTTTTTGGTACTAACTATATGGAATATTTGAGTCACATAAAATAGACAATATATACCTCATATCATTTTATTGTTATATGTGTCCTTATTTTATCTTCTCTCCAGCAACATATATATCACTGTATTCCTATTAGTAAGCACCAAACCTCATAAATATTAGTTCAATAACTGATCTCTCAGTGAATACTGAATGAATTAATTGATTCTAATATTCAATTTTCAGTTAAAACATGCTAAAGAACTCTTAAAGTAAATGGTAAAATGAGAAAAATTACTATTATACACAACGAGAAAACAAAAACTTAACAGAATTAATTATATTGACTAGAATGTTAGTTTCTGTCATCTACAATCTTGAGGGCCTCTAGATTGCATGAGCCCCTTCCAAGGCCTGGAAGTACTCCTAGCATTGTAGTCACATGATCATAAGTTTTCATAAGATATTTTAACAGTCATTTAAACTATTGCACATTTAGAACCAATTTTTTATTTGTAATTTTGTGTTTGATTTCTTTAGAGGCGGAGGGAAAGTTATAATAGTGGCAGGCTCCACAAACTTGGACCTGCTCCACCATAGTTTCCTATTACACTTAAGATACCTGACACAAGAATTGAAAGTAAACCAACATTTGGACAGGTAACAAAGATTTGATTTACATTTACAAATATCTGTCATCTCTTGTTAAAAAATCAACATATGGCCAATTCTAAGTTATGGGCTAGCACACTACTCTGAAAT
This sequence comes from Globicephala melas, assembly GCF_963455315.2. Classification (NCBI taxonomy): domain Eukaryota; kingdom Metazoa; phylum Chordata; class Mammalia; order Artiodactyla; family Delphinidae; genus Globicephala; species Globicephala melas. Next base: position 87,766,655 of record NC_083316.1, read on the forward strand.
ACAGTTCATCATCTAACAAATCATGTGGTGAGATTTCAATTAGTTATCAGCACATTTTCTCAAATTGCAGTTTTCTTTTCTGGTAATTATTCTTGGACATTTATTGACAGTTAACAGCCGCTCTACTACTTCACTTATTTTACTTCATGTGTTGACATTTCACATTTACTCATATTTTCAGATAGCCTAAGGTACTTGAAGAAAACAGACACTTTGATATTACTTTTTTAATTCTTTATGATTCATTCAGCATGTAAAATATCATCAAGTTGTTTTTGCCTGTGTGATCTTATGTCTCGTTAAAAAATGTGCAGTAATTACAATACACATATAACACTCACTTTTCTGTTAAATATTTTGACATACTTATTCTACCAAAATATCAAAAGTCAACCATCATGAAAGCGCCATGAAATACTTGAGTCAATGTTTTTGTTAAAGCCAGCAAAAAAAAAAAAAAAAAGTTCTCTTTATACCAATAAAACATAAATACTCCTAATTGCTAACAGACTTTTTTTGACAAGTGTTAGCCCAAAATGAATGCTTACAACCTATGCTGAGTAATGGATGCGTGGAAAATAACATTTACATGGAAACGCTGACACAGTTTTCACCAGAAAAAACTACTAAACTTATATATATCAGTGCTAGCTTAACAGGGCAATTAGAATACTCTTGGCCTTGGAATGATGTAAGAAAACATTTAAAGAACATCTGATTCCGCTGAAAATAAGACCATAAGATTTTTGTTAAAACAAATGCCTGAAGGTGTGAGTATGATATTACTTAGACACACACACACACACACACACATACATACACACACACACACACACTACACACATGCCACACACACATACCATGGTCTACAGCAAGAAATATTTTGATCCTTTTCAAAGGACATTTTGTTATTTTGCGGGGGTAGAAGCTAAGAGAAATAAGAAAAACTATATGGAGAACATGCCCTACAATTTACAACTGAATCATGTTTACTACAACTATTACATCATTTGCTTTCCTTTCTTATATTATGCTATATCTACATTATTTTGTAGAGTATGTATTTTAAGAGATGGATACTAAAGATTTAGGAGAACAGGACTTAACAGTTTGACATAGTAAGGCTACTCTAGAATACTTATTTTATTTGGAAAGTAGAAACATTAAGGACATACCTTTTTTAAGTCAAGAAGATAAGGAATATGAGTGACGGCCATGTGCAAAGCAAGAATAAGGGAAAAATCATTCTTAAAAGATAATTTTGTGTTATCTGTTACCGTGTTTTCGTGTATGTGCATCATGCCAACAGTAGGTATAAATAGAAAATAAGAACTCACAGGAGAAAGTTGCAAAGGAAGTTATCCTCATTAAAAAGCTAGATTCTGTAACCGGCAAGTCAGAAAATCACAGAGATAAACTAAACTTCCTGCTGATCCACTGAGAAAAGGAAGATTATTTTATTTTTCCTGCTCCCTCCCTTCACCTAGCCCTAGTGGTTACAGTCAGTCAAGAAAGCTGCCTTCCTTTTCTTGATTTCAAAGGGTGTCGTGCCCCCCACACTGCAGGAAGAAGAAATGAGAGCTGACGACTCCATACATATATCTTTCTAATTTCAAAACCTTCCTCACGCAGATGCCTGAAACCAAGTTCTACAGTGCTGATAAATGATTTTGTTTCACTTTATATTCTAGGCTGCTAGATATAATTATTTTGAGGCTAGACAGCACTCCAGTGGTCAAATAACAAAACTAATCTGCAGACTACTCTTACAAGGAGAATTACCCATCTAGATTAGTTGTTGGATTCTTCCTCTACTGACGTCCTAAGATATTTCTTTGGACACATGGCATATATTTCAAATTAAAATATTACGCATTAAAACAGCAGGTGAAGTAGACGTTTTTCTCCTTATAACAGATTTGTAAATGAATCTATCAGTGTTGGAAATCTCATCATAAATTACTCTGTTCACTATGTCATTCCCTTATATGCATTTAGGCCCTATAAAGCCAAATTCTGCAAAACGTTCAATAACACATCTAATCTTAAGGCTCTGATCAGGTTAACGATAGTTTCCTTCAGGATTGCATTCATCTTCACAGAGTGTGGTGGTCTTTAAAAACCACTGTTAGGTTCAGAGACATTAACTTTTAAAGATACTTTTAACAGTTCTTCCCTATTACTAAAAATCTTACCTTTCGTGCTAGGAAATACAAAGAGCTTTTCATGGTAGCATAAAGAAAGAAACTGCCATAAAATGAAAACTGAAAAACATACTGTTTTTAAGTTACCAAACAGGGTTTATTTAACAAGGGTGTACTTTATCACTACAAAGGCTTTCAACCCATCTCACAAGATGCATCTTCTTTTCCTACTGTTGTTTCTATTGCATAAATCAAAACAGGACTCATTAGGGTAAACCAAACTTCAATTGCAAGGATCTCAGCATTTCTGAAAACATAGATATAAAGATATCCAAGTTAATGTCACTTAATTAAAAATATATAGGTTGCTCTGGACAGTTTTTACTAACCCTGGTCCTTATTATCTGAACTAGTGAGATTAAGATAATTTAGGGCTGAATAGTTCCGAGTGCAGCAGAGCATAAAGGCCTTCTAAAATAGAGAGGCCCAAATCCAGAATACCCACTACCATGTAACTACCACTGGGAAATGCAATTTTAATTTGCAGGAGGATTTTAAGGAAACTCTTCAGGGTAAATAACAGTGAATCCTAACCAAAAAAAAAAGGGAATTCAATAATTTTGCAGATGAAGCAGATAAGACATTGCTACAACACTTTTAAAACCAGCCAAATGCAGTTTCTTGATTGGAAAGAGCTCTCTGAGCTAATTAGAATGCAAAGCACCTTGAGATAAAATTTCACGAAAGATCGATTTGTGAAAACATTTTTTGTTACTGAGATAAAATGCACTACCACCCACAGACGGCACAGCTAGGACAAACTCAGTCGTCCCACTGAAATTCCCAATGTGTAACTTTTGGCTTGGCTGCCAAAACATGCATTTTAATATCCTGTTTCGAAAGTAGGACTACAAGTACTAAGATTTTTATAATTCTATTATACTCAACCTATCTGTATGAAGTTCTCAGGTAAAAGACAATGAGCAAAATCTTTAACAGGAAGTATGTGCTTCGGGACTCAGTAACATTTGAAAAACAAAACTCCATCTGTGGGCTTCCCTGGTGGCTCAGTGGTTGAGAGTCCGCCTGCCTATGCAGGGGACACGGGTTCGTGCCCCGGTCCGGGAGGATCCCACATGCCGTGGAGCGGCTGGGCCCGTGAGCCATGGCCACTGAGCCTGCGCGTCCGGAGCCTGTGCTCCGCAGCGGGAGAGGCCACAACAGTGAGAGGCCTGTGTACCGCCAAAAAAAAAAACACAACTCCATCTGTGTCACATATCTCAGGTGTAGGCTTGAAATTAAACAGAAAACTTCATCTCATTGTTGGCATCTCCAGTTGTGAGGATGACTTAATTGAACTGCATGGATTCCTCTTTGTGCCAATCTCAATCTGGATCCAAACTGATACCAACATGATTCTAAGTCACCTTCCTTATCCACAGCACTTTGGGGTGGAGGTGGGTGCTGAGAATCATTCTGTCCTCCTCTAACCTTGCCCTGACGTCACAGAGGAAGTAGCTCTGAACACATCCTTCCCAAGCCTAATCTCTTCAGTCCCCCTGTGATACTGTGATGTATAATAAGAAACAAATACTTCATCTTCCTCCCTCATTTCTGGCACAGAGCTCCTAAAATGCTTAGACTTTCCAAAGCGCTGAGAGATATAAACGTGTTTTTGTTATGATAATGAGGTGACTTTTGGATCCCATTTAAGGAAGGGGCTGATTGCCAGGAGAACCAACCTTGTCCTTAGAGGATTGGAACTTTCTGTCCCGACCTCTTCCCCTGACCACCTCTGGGAGGGGAGAGGGGCTGGAGGTTTAATCAATGATTTAATCAATGGTACCAACTTAATGAAGCCTCCATAAAAATCCAAAAGGATGGTGTTAGCAGAGCTTCTGGGTTGGTGAACACGTGGAGATTTGGGGAAAGTGGCCCGTTTAGAGACTGCATGGAAGCTCCTCACCCTCTCCCCATACCTTGCCCTGTGCATCTCTTCCACCTGGCTGTTTCAGAGTTATATCCTTTTACTATAATAAACCAGTAACCTAGTAAGTAAAACGTTTCTCTGAGTTCTGTGAGCTGATCTAGCAAACTAACTGAACCCAATGAGGGGCGCATTAGAACCCCCAATATGTAGCCAAATCATTCAGCCAAATGCTTCAGCTGGCATCTGAAGTGGAGGGCAGTCTTGTGGGACCAAATCCTTCACTTTGGAATTTGATGCTATCTCTGGGTAAACAGTGTCAGACTGAGTTGAACTGCGGGACACCCAGCCGGCATCAGGGCTTGTTTGTTGGCGTGGGAAAAATCTCCACACGTTGGAATCAGTAATCAGAATCCTTACCTACCTCATTCCAAACCTGACTATTTTTTTCTTCTTATTCCTCTCTCCCAACCTCAGTCAGCCTTTCTCTCTCTCCTGTGTTTCTCCATGCTCCTTTCTCGAATTCTAAAAGGAACTTCCCTTATTCTGTTTTACCCCAAAGTCATTATCACATTTTTCCTTCCCCTTCATGAATACACACCAAATCAGTTAAACTTGCTGTCCCTTCTGTCTCATCTTTCATTTACTCATTGGTACATTATACTCTAGTTTCTAACCCACAAATAGTAGATTACAAGTCCAGCAAAACTACCTAAGTCACACGATTTCCTAAACCAAAAATCCAGCTTAGGATCTTACCCTAAACAGCTTCCACAATATCTGGTTTTGCCAAATACCCAATTCATGAAGTCGTCTTCTCTTTGGCAGCATCAGATCACTCTTCTCCTATCGTACTGATTGCTTCTTAGTTTCCTAGCATGTGTTTCCTCAGCTCCCTTGAATGGTGTAACCTCATTTATTCCAAGTGATGTGTATATCACTCTTCCCGAATGCCTCCCAAATGCATCCTTGGTCCTGATCTCAATCCCTAATCTTTATGCCTGCAACACTTGTCTAAATAGACTTCAACTGAGATATAACATGTCTAAGACCAGTCATCATCTAGATCCCCTCACACCTTATTTTACCTAACTAAAGTTTAAGAAAGCTTACTTGACCAAATGTAAAGAGTTAAGTAAGAATGCTAAAAGAATTCTTACTAACACCCCCAAACCTTCACAATATGTTACATAAATGAGAGAGTTAATACCGCAAGTTCAAGAATGAGCAAAAGCCAAGTCAAGAACTGTTATAATGTCACGATCTGCAGAAATATTCCTAGAGAGGTTGACAAGGAAGTCCTCAGCAATATCTTAATCTTAATCACCAACTCATTCTTCGTTAACTCTTCTGCATTAGACATTTCAGATGTCTAGCGGCAGGCTAAGTGTCGCTCAACCTTCTCGACGTGAAATATGTTGCATTTAGCAGAAAAATGTTATGGAGCTAAACAAATAAAAGGACCATACCTGAAGTGGAAAAGATTAAAAAAGGTACATGGGATCCCATTCACAAAACTGCTGAAATACATGTGCTTATTTTCTGATAAGCTTCTTTTCATTTACACATGTTTTTGCTTCAGGAAGAACACTTTTAGTCCTATGTCAAGTTACAAAAGTTAGAAATGCCCATAAGGCTATATTTTAATGCTACTTCATAGCAATAGCTGGCTAAATGGCAGAGTAAAAAGGACAAAGTAAAAAATGACAAACTCTGTCTATACTACTACATTTGGAACGTGAAATCTAGGGAGAAGCCACTCCCTTTATTTAATGGATAAAGACTGAACTGCATTGATTTTGAAATTTCAGAGCTAGAGTGGTTATAAGGGTGGAAGAGAAGAGTATTTTAAACATCTATGAACACCTTGCTTACTTTCTGAAGTAGCTATGAAGACTTGAGATATAAACAAATAAAAGAAAATGTTACTCATGAATTTAATTACCATCAATTATAAGGTACTATCTACAGGGATCTAAATTGAAGTCAAAACCTACCATGAGAAACAGTACACGAGAGGAAATGAATGACAACCAAAACTTAAAAATAAAAAAGTAACTAACCTGTTCTACGTGGAAGGCTCAGCAGATGAAGATGAGAAAATATAGCAAAGCTTTATAGCATAAGCTAGTTGCTCGAAAATCCAACATGTTAAGGACCTTATTAAGGAAGCATTCAGTGCTATATTTATAAAGCATTTTCTATGATGAAATATAATGGAATAACATAAATTCGTACTGAGGATTAGGTCAATCTCATGAAACCAGGCACCAGGAGTTTTTAGCTAGGAAAGAAGTATGGGGGGTAAAAATGGGGTGGGGGGAGGGTGACACGATAACAGCTTCTATACTTGTCTTATAATAAGTCATTGTATGACCAGATCATGCAAAATCAAGTAGATTTAAATCATTTTCTTGTTAGAAAAGTAGGACACTGAAAGCTATATGGTTGCTCATTCATTCATTCTTTATCCAATATTTACCTATTACCCATTAACTGCCAGGCTCTGTGCTAAGTAATAATGAAGATGACGCCTCTCCTCACAGAAACAGACAAAACTGAGCAACCTGGTGAGTGCTATCACAGACGTTTGCGAGGGTGCTATGGAAACCTAGGGGAGATGTACCTAACCTAGCAGGTCTCTTTTGTTTAATGGGAAAGAAACGCAGTTAGAACTAGGTCTGGATAAAATGCCAATAGACTGGGTTCCACAGAAGAGGAAGATGCATTCAGGAATAACTGGAAGCAAGGACAGTGAAGTCCTACTTTCTCTGTGTTTCTTTCCATTTCTCTCTATACATTGGCTTCATTCTCTCAGAATCATTGTCTGCACAACTCAGAACCAGGGCTGAGGAAGCTCTGTTTTGAAACCTTACCAGGCTTGGCACTGGACTGGGGATCTTGAGCTATGTTTACAGTTGATCCAGAATAATCACTAAACAAGCCCTCTTAGGAACACTACCTTAGAGATCTGAAGCCAAACCCATTTGATGTCTGAGAAGGTGATGAAATGTGAACAGCAAAGGTCAAGTGGTTAGTCCTGGTTCAGCAGGAATTGCACGCCCTGAGCCTGCTTACTAGAAAGCTGGGTGCTTCCTAATGAAGCTGGTGTAAACTTTACTGACGGCCTTGACTATGTTGCTGAAAAATAATTTGTATAATGATGAGGCAAAGTGATCCTGAAACTCTCTCCACAAGGACCTTTTTAGAATTTTGGACATGTTCCTTAAATAGGAAGTCTCAAGATATAATTGCTGACTCCTGATTAAAAATAAAAATAATATATTTGATATTTGATGTGATGGAAGCCACAGGGTGGAGTTTCAATGTTTTTAAAGACAAGACATTCCTTACCTGTGCTTTAATCCTCAGCATTACAGAAGGACCAGAGAAATTCATTAGAGAAAAATAAAATATCCTCAAACTCAAAAATTTCATCATTATTAACCTCTGCTTGAAAAAGTTAAATGTGCAATTATAGGCTCACTGGGAAAACATAACCAACCTAGTTATAAAATCTGTACGGTTATTTTGTGGGTGCGAGCAATGAGGTTTGAAGGATTATCTCACAGGGGCTGTAGAAGTGGCAAACTTTTCTTGTATTTCTTGTTGCATAAAGCAGGCTTGTCTCTTGTTTACTACCCAGCAGTTGCAATGGGGGTCATTTACACAACAATTATTTAGAAGTAACTCCTTTGAAATGCATTGTGTGATTAATTGACTTGGCTTCAGGAATGCAATGTTGTTTCTACACTGTTGTTCACTTCAACCTAATGCCCCCTAGAGCACAGATCCAATTAAGAAACAAGGCAGGGAGGCAGATATTAAGCGAACTATTTCTGTATCACACAGCACTTCCGTACAGGATTGAACACCACCACCTACTGTCTGCAGGCACTTGATTTATTCAGTGCATCCCTGTGACGCTGGGGTTATAAGTGATGGAAATGAATAGGATTTAAAGTAAATGTCTTAGAGAAAAATTAAAACCAGGTAAATTTAACTTATTAAGAAGTGCGTTCTAACACAAAAGCCTAAATGCAGCTAAAACTTAATTTTCTCTTAGAAATACAAAGGATAACGATCTGGCCTATGGATTATTTCGGTATATAGTGAGAGTAGAATTTTCCTCTTCAATGAGATGTTTCCAATCAAACTGGCATGGGGAAACAATCTTTTTCACAAAGATTTGCATTTCCCATTCTTTAAAGGAGAAATCACCTACTCTGTTAATAAAGGCAAAATCAGGAATCAGCAGAGTCACATACCAAATGCTCACACATTGAGCAGTTAGGGCCTTTCCTCCTCTAACATAAAAGGCACGGGACAGTAACACACAGGGTCTCCTTATAATCATAGGTTCAGACAGTACTCAAGCTTCGCCTGGCAAATAACGTCCCAGTTGTTCCCCCAGGCCCCACTCCGTCTGAGCCCACACAGTTTCCCTTCCCTTTTTTCTCTCTCCAAGTAACTTTCTACTCTGCCTACTTAGCTATGCTCCAGCACCCTCTGGGCTGCAAATTCATTAAGACGAAAAAGCTTAAGTCCAACTCTCAATTCTACATACAAACTGAAGACAAAAGGCTTCCTGGTAAAACAGATCTCCAATGTTTGTCACCAGCATAAGGCCCCAGTGGGTGAGAAAACTGGGGAAGCAGGAAGCACACAGGCTCAACTGTAATTCCATCTCTGTCCCTACTCTCTGACCTTGGGAAAAGTACTCAGTGTCTCCCAGCCAGTTACATATTTACATATAAAGACATATGGAAAATAAGGGTTACAGAGTGTTTCTCAAAGTCCCCTCTGGTAACAAAGCACTAAAGCTGTAATGTAGAAAGAGCAGTAGTTCAACCATGGACTTAGGCTCAGATCGCCTGGTTCAAACCTCAGCTGGGTCACTTCCTAGCAATAAATGCCTGGTCTCTCATCTCTAAAATGGTGACGCATCTCATAGCATTGTTATGAAAATTAAATTACTCAGTATTATCAATAAGTGCCCAGGATAATGCCTGACACATATCAAATGTTCCGTATGTGTTAGCTGTCCTCATTGTCATTCTAAAAATTTCCAACCACAGATTGGTGTGCAGGAGCCACCTGACACTCTGCCTCTGTTCAGAGTAGATAAAATTTCACATAGTAGCAATCTTTTCTTACTTCAAGTTTTCTTACTTCCTGGAAATCTTCCTTTATAATTTGCAATGTGAGCTAAAACATGAGCCACAATGACAGCCCAGAGTGATCCATTTCACATAATAGCAATCTCTTCTACTTATTTCAAGTTTTCTTGCTTCCTGGAAATATTCCTTTATAATTTGCAATGTGCACTAGAACATGAGTCACAATGACAGCCCAGAGTGATCCATGAGTTCCTTTTTGGAAAACATCAACTGATAATAATAATGAAGACAAAAACTGTAATAGGAGCATTATTGTTTTGTCTTCAGTCCCTTTTATAGAATTTATTTCCCAACTTTTGATGAACAGATTGAACTATGCTGTGTCCGATCATCTTTGGCCAAAAGTAATAAGAAAAGATTGTAAAACTAAAGTGAAGAAACTTGAATTCTTACAATACCTAGGGGTAAGTGAAGCCTTTCAGTAGTATCTCAATAAGAAAATTTATTATTTAAAGAAACGCTGTCAATCAGCTACCTGCATTTTTTCAGGAAGGCAAAATTATACATCAGTATTATGGAAATTTTATGGAATTAATGCCTTATTTTGTCTTTGTCCATGACTGAAAGGACAGAAAAATATAAGGAAAACCAATGAAAAATATAACCTCCAAATAATCAATATTTAAGGAGGTATAAAATATGAAAACTCTTTAAATGGTAGAAAACATCTACCTAATGACTGTTTTTGGAAAAGGAAAATAAAGTGAGAAACACTAGACCCCTATCCTTATGGCTTCATACACACACACACACACACACACACATACACACACACACAAACACACAGTTACGATAGCAACTATTTTGATCACACATATAGGGATACACATTTTCCATTCCTTCCCTAGCTCTGTGTATACTCACAAAACATCTGTGTATACTCTCTAGGATTTTCCCACTCGTGAAACAAGGCATCAGTCTCAGAGTTTATGAAACCATTCAACTATAGACACCTTAAAGTATATGGGAAATGTAAATGTACTCATTAAATATAATTAAACACGACCGAAAATATGTATGGCGGAATTGCACCAAAACAGAGCAGGCAGCCATATACAGGGACCTGGGCCTTGAACCCTGACCAGTTGTCCACAGTTTGGGCAGCAGTGTTTAGCATCATCTATATGAAGGATCTGTTTGACACCTCAGCTAGGAAAGGGAAAAAAACAACTTTGAAAATGGAAAATAGTTTCAGACTGATTTTCATAAGGTGGGAAACTCACTGTTTAATCGTTTCTACTTAGCAAATAATTTATCTTTCATATTCTTATAAAGTGGCTTTCTTCTGTGTTATCAGTAAAAACTAACACTGACCTTCCTCCTGGAAGGTTAAACTTTTAGCTTCTGTTTGAAACGCTAGAGTGCCTTTTCTCAGAAGAAATGCTACATATACAGGCAGCGAGCAATGAAAAAGAATACACCATCTCTCCGACCCTTCATTAGTCAGAGAATCTTGCCAACAGCAATGCTACTTGTATACTGTCTCTGCATGAAAAACTGCTTTCAAGGGTAACCTTGCTAAGGGCTATGTCTTGGCAGAAAGAAGCAAACTTTACTTTTCTACCAGTTTGCTCTGCATGAGAAACAGGTGTTAAGGTATGAAACAGGGCTCGGAGCGGCAGCAAACTAAAACTCACCCCAAATAAGTTTCATCTGGAAAAAAAACACATAATAAGCCTGCAGGGCCGACATGTTTTTGCAAAATGCAAATCAGGAAAACAGGTTAAGGGATTAAATGCTCTTTTGCAAAAATGACCATAGAGATTATAATCATTAATTAAAATCATGTAAATAATTTTATGAAAGAACTCTCCCTTTTTATCTCATAGGTTTCAAACAGCCTAATGGTAGAAAGGTTTAGTCTCAGAAGAGATTCTCTAATTAAAACTAGAAATCTGGTATAATTAGTAAGTGTCAGTCTGCAATCTCAACCACTTAGTAAAGGCAGAGAAATCAAATGCTGTTGTTTTATAAAAACTCCAATAAAATCTCTGAGAAAATGAAATTTTTATAGCGTCTACTTCCTATCTATACAATAGGTGTCCCACATGGGACTAGGAACTTGTTAAGTGGATAAATATTTTAACACTTACAATTCATATATGCCAGTTTTATTCACTTTTCTTTCTCTCTGGAGTTTCAACTTGACCCACAAGTCAGCTTTCAGTGATTTAACTGGGGTTTACATTTTTGAATTTTCTGAGCTCCTTGATTCTTTCACTCCCAAATACCCCATTATTATCTCATGCAGAAGTGAACCAGAGCAAAAGAGACAAGATGAAACTCAACATATCAGTTACAAATGTTGATTCCATTGTCCTGTGTAGTCCCTCCACCCTCCTTCCCTGCATTGGATGTTCCAACTGTATGAAAGCTTTAGTGTTTACAAGTTTAATTTATCTTCCTAGTAACAGCTCAAAGAACAAGGGGAATTGGGTTTTCCGCAGCTAAGTTTCTGGTATATAAGTTGGTCTGTAGTTAAGCACACACAAGTTAGGAAAACCAATTACTGCTATCAGACAACAGCACAGTCAGGGATAGTTATCAAAACCCCATGTGTCATCGTTTGTTGGTGGCTTCCCGTCCCTTTTCAATACCCCTGACTTCTCCTGGGAATCCATGGGCTTCTAGAAATAGACTCTATCCCTGGCTCCAGGAATGGACCGCTGAGCCTCGGCTAAGCCAGTCAGCGCCTTCAGTACCTGTGCCCCTACACTTAAGCTCCCACAGTCCAGGCGGGGTCGTCTCAGGACCGCCTGAGCTCTGCATAGCCCCACCAGATGCTCTTTCCTGCTTTGGCCCAGGTGGTACGCAGATGCGAGGCCACAGCTTCTTTTCTACCATCAGAGAGGTCAGCCAGTGGGAGAAGCCTTCTATACCGTGAAGACGACAAAGTCAAGAGAATCCCAGAGAATGGAGCTGAAGCTGCTGGATGAAGAACGCTCTGAAGCCCACCCGCCCTCTGGGCCTCTGTTTACATGAGCCAATAAAGTCCCTGAATGTTTGAATGAGTGGTTGTTCTTGCTTGTAACACAAAGAATCCAAACCAATATAAATGTATACAGGGTATTCAACTCAATTACATGGAAAATTGCAAGACAGTGTGTTAGCGATGAGATGCGCTGCTCAGATTCCTCTTCAAACAAGGACTTGCTGCCAAACATGGGGTGGCGAGAGCACCAGCCTCGGCTGTTGACCTGGACTGTAGGGTCAGCCTCGGCTGTTGACCTGGACTGTAGGGTCAGCCTCGGCTGTTGACCTGGGCTGTAGGGTCAGCCTCGGCTGCAAAGAGACGGCTCATCCAAGCAGCAGCCTATAACAGTGGCTGAGGGGTGGGCGGTACACAAAGACCTGTCCATTTCAGCCCTAAGCAGCACACCTGGACCGGCAATGCTAGTTCCACAGGGTTGGCCAAGACCTTGGCGGCACCAGCATCACGGTTTGAATTTTCCCTCTGCCCAATCCTCCCTCCACACTTCCTTTCACAGTAGTTGATACCTAATAAACATCTTAGACCCCAACCAACCTCCATCTGAGTGTCTACGGCCAAAGAACCCAAGAGTGTCAACTTTCACATTATAACACATCACAACAACATAAGAAAACCGAAGAAAAATATATGTGTGAAACCACATAAGGAAAATCCTCACCAAATCCCTATAAACAAAATGCAAAACAGATTTTCTTCTACCCCACCCACCCCTCTGCTTTTCCAACCTTTCTTTAATAATACAGTTTCCTTTGGCCACACATATTATAGAAACCTTGGTAAAGGAGTAAGGCGTTATTTAACAAATCGGAGTAATACAATTAAGTTGGCTGGGAACCTACTGAAAATTGACAAGGCCTGTGAGCAATGTGATATTTCCCAAGAGTCACCAGTTTTGCTTTTTAACTTTATCTCATTATTGCAATTTTTTATTAAAGGAGATTTGCTGTATAATCTGGGTAAGATTTCAAGTATTTAGGTGATAGGAAATAGATGTTTTCAATCAAAATTTGCTGTGAAGCAAATTTCTTTTAAGTGAATCCCATTTTTAAATTAACTGCCATTGTAAAGTTGGAGATCAACTGTGCAATAAAAAGATCACACCTGGGGGCTGGGCTTCCCTGGTGGCGCAGTGGTTGAAAGTCCGCCTGCCGATGCAGGGAACACGGGTTCGTGCCCCGGTCCCGGAGGATCCCACATGCCACGGAGCGGCTGGGCCCGTGAGCCATGGCTGCTGAGCCTGCGCATCCGGAGCCTGTGCTCCGCAGCGGGAGAGGCCACAACAGTGAGAGGTCCGCGTACCGCAAATAAATAAATAAATAAAATCACACCTGGGAATGCAGGTTTTCTTTAAAACTAATACAATTAAAGGTATAAATAGCTTTGATAAAACAATGATTTAGGGATTCTATTCTCGTTGCCTCATCACACGTCTTCCTCTCTAGTCATCAAAGACGTTCATATTTAAAAATCCGTGGATACTCATCCATCCCTTTTGGTTGTCTTCTCTAAAACACTGTCATTCCCCTGACACTTCTCATACTTCTTTTCTTTACGCGGGCCTCTCACTGTTGCCTATCTCAGAGAATGGTACTACCCTCCATCCTGTACTAAAAAACCCAAACCAAACAGTCTTAGCTACATCTCCCTCCTTCACTGTCTCCCCACATCCAAATCCATCATCAAGTCCTGTTACTTCTGCCTCCAAACTTTTCATGTGTCAAGATAAATTCTTCTTTTTATTTATCTTTTCAACCACTGAAATGTAAAAAGCAGTTTTAGCTCATGAGCTTTACAAAAACAGGTGGTGCACCAGATCTGAACTACAGGCTGTGGTTTGATGACCTGGGTCTTATAAGAAACAAACTGCACACCTTCCTAAGTTTGTATTACATGGTGTTTTAAGGGGTTCTCAAATATCTGGTTCTGTTTTACTTTGTGGGTTGTTACACATTAACACAACACACATACATACAGTCACCCCCTTTTTTCTGGTATACTACAATAACCAGTGAATTAACTTGTGCCACCAAGTTTTGGGGTTCCCCCCCATTTGGGGAGGGGGGCTCTGCTTAAAAGAATCTCTTCTCTGCCATCTTGATTAAAATGAAGACTATCACAATGTGACAAAGCAAACTACTAAAACCAAACAAAGCTTTCCATGTACAAGTACTTATTTGTGTGAATCCAGATTTTTCTCTGAAATGTGCAACCTGAACAAAATACAGAAATAGATTTAAAGCTAAAGCCAGTATTGTTTTGCAACTGCTATGCAAAACACGTAATTTAAAACTAATGGCAAAAATAACAAAAGTAACGAACATTTACTGAGTCCTTACTATAGACCAGCCCGTTTGCTTTTTGAATTAACTTCTTGAGTAAATATTATATACATTTGAACTTGTGTGACAAAATTATAGTTTTTAAAAAGTCACATTTTTCTGTTTTCTATGTTGGCATCTTGTGTACAATTTGGTTTGGAAAAGGAGATCTATTTTGACTTTATTTTTCCTTTAATACACCACCTGCTTTGGCATTTTATTGCATATTCTTGTTACCACTTGCTACTTTGCTGTCTGTTTTATGTGAACCTTGCTTCACCCATCGGCAGGCTGTTAAGTATGCTCCTTGAGGTCAGGCATCAGGCCTTTTCTCCCACTCCTTACACGCAAAATATATATCCTACATACTCCCCTAAAACAGGGTTCAGCCCATAGCAGCCCTCCAAGAAATGGACTGCTGCTTATAAAAGTGAATTTTTAACTTAATCTGTGAGCTCCTTAAATCTCCATTTGCTTAAAATACATTTCAGTTAAATTGAGGTGCATGTAAGAGTTCTTGTAAATATTTAATAAACTCTAATCCTTATATTACATTGCAGATTAGAATAATATCTAGTAGCAAAATAAAAAATTTAGTTTTAGTAACAGTATAAAATAATCATGCTTTCTTTTGTTAATTCATGTGTCAAACTCCTCTGTCCAGAAAACACAACATCCCTCCTCTGTTTATATTCTGGCGTTATCTTTGGCATCTTCTAGGCTGAGAAAAATTGTGACTTCAGACATCAAGTATTTTTTAGTTCCATATATTACTTTACATACTAAAATTTATTTGAATGCGCCAACAAAAATTAACTAGTATCTTTGTTGAGATTAATGATCAGAGTATCTCTACAAAGCCTCCAGTGTACATGTGGACCAGTCCATATCTGGACGTTTTCTAATGACCTGTCACATACCAAGGAAAGGTGAACACAATGACAGTAGCCAAATGACACCCAACACTCAGCCTTGAGAAACTAGAGGGTGAGGCTGGGGCTGTGTGTCTATATTTAAACAAATAAGAAATTTACAGGGAAATTTTTATAGGTCTCATTAAAGACTTTCCTGAAATGAGTACACAAATAGGTCTGTTAAATACCAGAGGGATGAATGTTTCCCAAAGGGAAGAGAAGGAAAATAAGCAGTAAGTACTGGATTTGTGCATACTGTTAAGATGTACTATATATTTCAGAGAATTTGGTTATTTTGTTTTGTTTTGAAGAAAGCAAGGACAAGGAATTGAAGGGCCAATTACAGTATGCTCTCTTTAATCACCAAATTCAATAAATATATAACGAATCTGTGAGATAATTAGAGAATCAGCAATGGAGAGAAGAATAAAACATTTCTAAACCATTTACTCACATAAATAATAAAATATTCAGTTAAATTTTTAACCTTACACATACACAGACTTCTTCGCACCCCTTCACTCCTCTCTCTCCCTCCCTGCCCCAAATACCATGCATCATACATACTTCCAAGTATGTTTCTATGGAGAGTAACTAAAATTCAGTTTTTATAATTTATTAAAATTGGTAAATATTTCCCTATTGAAAAAAATCCCCTTTTCTGTATTTTACATGCCATAATACACTCTTATGATAATAATCCCACTAAAAATCTTAATCTACTTTAAAAAGGTAAAATGCCTTAGCTTAGGGCAGAGAGTTTTCTCCCAGTGGAACTACAGCCCCCTTGAGTTTTATAAGAAAACTCAGTCCTGCAACACCTCCCCTCCCCGCATCTTGTCAGTAATTTACTAAGGAAAAGCAAAACTTTTTAAGAAAGCAAAGTTGAATCCACTGATGTGGAGCATTAAAATGATTACCAAAGAAGATTTCCTTTGAATTTTTAATAAGAAACTCCACCTTGAAATGTATCCAAAAGCTAAAAAGGTAATTTACACTGCTAGATATTCCCTAAGGGTCACTAATGAAAAAACATTAAAGCATACAGTGCTGAGCATCTTAGCATCTCAGAAGAATTTTCTTTACTACCCATTCAGGTTCACAATCCTACTCTGACAGTTTCTAACGTCTTTCGATTTAGTAATTTCACTGCATTTATATTTGCAAAGATTATATGCAGACCTGAGTGAGAGTTAAATGGGTAGATCTGTCTAAGAGTAATGACAATAGAATAAGATTTAAAAATTTTAACTCAGTAGGGTGTCTATGTTTTATTCTAATGCCTAACTCTACTTCAAGATGCAAGTAAATGTAGGATAATGTGGAAAGAAACAAAGCATGATTTTTAAAAATCAAAGCCATTAAGTACTTAGAAAGCCACAAATTCAGGTTGCCAGAGCCAGAACACACCTGCATGCACTATAATCCTTAATTTGAGATGTCCATATGTGAGATGTGCTCCTTTGTAGTTCCTCAATCACTCAAGATTCCAAAATAGCACCAAAAAGTCTATGGTTTAAACATCAAAATTTGTACTTGTACATAGTATGCTCTCTGAAGCTTACAAAGAGCCTTGGCCTCTTAAACTTAAAATGATTACTAGAGCACAGATATAAATGCAATCTGTGGCACTTAGCAGCATGTGCTACTTCAGTCATTATTCTGTGCAAATTATGCTCCCTGCGACCAGTTAGTTAATCAAGAAGCAAGGGCAAAACACGAGGGAAAAGCTCTTCTGCACAAGTTACAAAATCATCTTTCTGATAAAATGCATAAAATTAATTATACATCTCTGTATATCTTATATCCAGAAACTTGTTCAAACCCTGGTAAACTCGGCAGTTCTATAAGGGAGAGGCTACTATTATATGACCAAGTTTCCTTAATACAAATGCCAGTAGGACAAGTATATAACACTGTAAACAGTATGTGCCATTTGGAGAAAAAAATCCAGGAAACCTCTCCTTACTCACTCATTCTATTTCTCTCCTATATCTTTAAAGAATACCAAAACTATTTCTAAATTCCATTCTGTTCATTCACATGGACAATAAACATTTAGAAATTTCTCATTCAGGCATAAAAATGTGTCTGTGGTTAACTAACACAAACAAAAGCTGCCAATGTGCTCCTACTGTTTTATGGGAGAAAGGTCTTTTTGTAATTGAAAATATATTGCTTTCAAAATCTGTAAGGGCTCTCATATTCTGTTCTAAAAATGTTACTGTCTAAACCATTTCTGGGGACTAAGTATTACATGATTTACTCTGATTAGAAACCTTATGGAAGCTGAAACAAAAACAAAAATGATTTTAAAAGCCTAAATTTTGAAAGGCTCATATCAAAATTGATAGAAACTTAGCGTACCAACAAATAAACCGGTGAGTGACCTTCTATGAAAAATCAACTTAATATTTATCTTGGCATGCCTATTTCTTATGCATTTTATCAGAACACTTCAAAACTGGTAGGGAACCAATGCTACCAATCATCACACCAAGGGAAAAAAACTTGCTTCTCTGGGCAAATACGATAAGTGATATATTTAGCTTTTCCAATTTACATAAAAGGAGTCCCTCTTAGAAAGCAAATGTGTCATTTATGACATTCATTTAAAAATCATAACATGTCATATGTTTACATTTGGGGGGCGGGAGGACATGTATTTTTCTTTCTATTAAGTATTTTACACGTGCTCAGAATCCGACTTCTGAAGATCTCTGAGCAACTTTTATAAATACCATCAGATGGCAAAGTTGTTCACCTACAACATGAAAATGAAGGAAGAACTGGGAACAGAAATCAGTGGGAACCTCAGATGCTTTCTCACTTGATATGTGGTATTTATTTAACTTTTACCATACTGTTAGGAAGAAGGAGAGGGGATGGTATTTATGCCCATTATGTGGGAAAACTCAAGCTACATAACATTTAAATAAATTATTTTAGTAAGCTATTAACAAAGAAATTGGAGAACAGAAGTCTCCTCCAGCTTTCACCCTGTATGCTACACAGAATAAATCGAGAAGCTATTCAAATTAACGAGATGAAATCTAACATCGAACTGATTTGATAATTTCCTGACAACTGAGGTCATTTTTCTGTTCAACAAATCTTAACATTTGTTATGTTAGGAACCTTTACGTACAATTTATCACTGTTAATATTAGGCCAGAGGTAATAAATGGCAAATGTAGTTACACTTTATTCACAGTAAGGGCTGATGTGATGATAAATTGCATCACTCATAGAGTTTTCACCTTTAAGTCAGATGCCAGAACAAAATGGCACAAATTCAATTTGTTTGAAAAGAACTAGGAATTTTATGAAGAGAACTGTCTTCTTAGAAATGAGAAAAAACGATAAATCAATTTCCTAGACAGGTAAAATCAATGCTGAACATGGACATGCTGTCTATGACAAAACATAACTTTTAAAAACATAGATGAAATTGTTGTTTAAAAGTTTAAAATTCTGAAGAGCTGAAAATGCTCTGGGTCTGTTTAAACAGTATGATTACCATACCAATCTAGTTATCTTCCTAGATATAGACTCAGTGTTTTAAAACGGTTATGCTTGTTAGCAATTTCATAAAGTTAAAGACTCCAGGAAACATGATCGATTACCGCAACACAAAATATTCTATGATTTTGTTTCTAAATGTTAGTTACCCTTTGCATATGTACAACAATTTATTTAGGCATGGAGAGCCCACATAGGAAGCACTAGCAAAATGATTTTTCAGCTCAGTAAGAAACCATTAATTCATTATCAGTAACACAGCTCCTGTGCAAATGGAAAATATGGTGTTTTTCAGACATGAGCAGGAACAGCTTTTAATTTAGACAGTTACTCACACAGGACAACCTTAGTGTTACAAGGCCCATTTTCTCCAGAATGTCTTTGGTGGCAGCTCAAAATTAACACCAAGTTTATGGACAAACTTCTGTCTCAAAAGACTATCAGAAACTGTGCTTATGCTACCCTGAAGGGAAAGAATGTGATAGAGAGCAAGGTAGAGCGGAGTAGGAGAAAGAGAAGGAGAACATAGTCCACATATTGGCCCAGATTCGGAAATCAGATTATCCAGGAGTAACCACTTGGAAGAACGAGTTTGACATCAAGCAGACAGACAACAATAGGTTCCCCTTATTTGGGGAGTTGGGCGGTGGGGGTGGGGTGGGGTGGGGTTCACGCAGCACCAACACTGTGCCTGGATGTCCAGTCAGCATGGAATGAAAAAGATCAGGAAGTAAGGAGCTGTCTGAACAACCAGGAGGCAGTGTGAAGTTCTGGGTTAGACAGGGCAGGCCCTACAACAAGGGCTGAAAGGCCGGCAGAAGCATGCCAAACCCAAGCGTCCTGCTCAGGTTTCCTGCTGGATGTTAAAGAGCCCTGTAGAATGTACAGGAGAAAGAAAGCCAACCTACAGTGTGTCAGTGATGAGGGAGTGGCATGGATTAAATGCTCCTCTATGGAATACTTAGCCAGTCCACTATTGGTCGAGCCAAATCAAAGTACATATATTATTTAGAAAAAACCCTACCCCTAGGAGAGTGAGTCACAGCTTTAAGATTTTAGTTTTTAACACACAGAACTAAGAAACTCATCTTTGCGTGAAGGGCTCTTTGTGACATTCTGATCCCAGGTTAAAGATTATATCTTCAGAGGTACCCTTCTTGACCACCCAACATCTCTCTCCATCACATTAAGTTACTCTAATTCTCCAAATACCACTTTATACTATCTGATAGGCTTTTTACTTGTTTATCTTCCCACAACCCCTAAAACGAAAGCTTCAGGAGAACAGGAAATCTGCCTATCTTACTGACCACTGGATCTACTAGACACTCCATAAACTCCTAGTAGACTCTACATTAGAGTTTAGTTTTAAAAACTAAACTCTAATGTAGTTGATAAGTGGTCAAACTAAGCCAAACAAAAATGAAGCATAAAATAGTTTGTTATGTGATATGAATAGACATTGGCATACTTATCAGTTACTTTTGGTATATAGTACACCTTTCATTCTCTTAACTGATAATCTGTAATCCAAAATTTTTCCATGTCTACAATGGTATGATAAGTCATAACCACAAAAATGCAATCATTTTCTCAGTTACCTTATGGAGAGTAGGTTACGCCTGGTATGGGCTTACTGCTTATACTGCAATATATTAATGTTTTAGAAGAGTGTTCATCTGTGGATAATCTATATTAGAGACTAATTTAACAATCCTTATTATCTCAAAGATGCTAGCATTTTAGCTAATACACTATTTATAGCATGATTTTTTTTTTTTTTTTTTTTGCGGTACGTGGTCCTCTCACTGTTGTGGCCTCTCCCGCTGCGGAGCACAGGCTCCGGACGCGCAGGCTCAACGGCCATGGCTCACGGGCCCAGCTGCTCCACGGCATGTAGGATCTTCCCAGACCGGGGCACGAACCCGTGTCCCCAGCATCGGCAGGCGGACTTCCAACCACTGAGCCACCAGAGAAGCCCATAGCATGATTTTTATATCCATATCCACCGCTAGCATCCTAAATGCAATCACTAAAGGAAAAATTAATTATTTACATGTCAGAATATTGTTTGCATATCATAAATCCTCGTAAAGTTTTTTAAGGTATCTTCAATTTCTAGATTTTCTTTAGCAAGAAAACAGTTCATTCAATGAAGCCATCATTTTGAGCAACCAGAAATTATTTTTTAACTTTTTATTATGAAAAATCTCAATTAAGTAAAAAAAAATAGAGGAAATGGTATAATGAACATTCATGTATGCACCCCACAGGTCAACGATGATCAACTCATGGCCAATCTTTTGTCATGTATGTGTTGACACTTCTCTCCATTCCCCTCCCCACTTTGAATTGCTTTCAGATAATCCCAGAATTTATGTTATTAAATTTGTATGTCAAAATATATTTCTAATAGATTATCAGATTTTAAATATTCACATAATGCAGGTTTTTCATGGGGTTTTTTGGGTGTCATTCTTCTATTTTATTTTATTTAAAAAATTTTTTAAACTTTTTATTTTATATTGGAGTACAGTTGATTAACAATGTTGTGTTAGTTTCCGGTGTACAGCAAAGTGATTCAGTTATACATACACATGTATCTATTCTTTTTCAAATTCTTTTCATGGTTTTATTAACCTGTTTATACTTTATTAGGAGCCTGTTGGGTTTTTTTTTAACATCTTTATTGGAGTATAATTGCTTTACAATGGTGTGTTAGTTTCTGCTTTATAACAAAGTGAATCAACTATACATATACATATATCCCCATATCTCTTCCCTCTTGCATCTCCCTCCCATCCTCCCTATCCCACCCCTCTAGGTGGTCACAGAGCACTGGGCTGATCTCCCTGTGCTATGCGGCTGCTTCCCACTAGCTATCTATTTTACATTTGGTAGTGTATGTATGTCCATGCCACTCTTTCACTTCGTCCCAGCTTACCCTTCCCCCTCCCCGTGTCCTCAAGTCCATTCTCTATGTCTGTGTCTTTATTCCTGTCCTGCCCCTAGGTTCTTCAGAACATTTTTTTTTTTATAGATTCCATATATATATGTTAGCATACTGTATCTGTTTTTCTCTTTCTGACTTACTTCACTCTGTATGACAGACTCTAGGTCCATCCACCTAGGAGCCTGGTTGTATTATACAAAACTAAAATATGCTTTAAAAGGACACTTAGGAGGCTCTTCTTGATAATTTATAATATCAACAGTAGTTTCAACACAGCTAAAGTAAGTTTTTATTCCTGGCTTCTTCAGGTACCTTCTGGCAGGCTCTGATTACCAAATTTTTATTCTGTTATTAAGAATAAAAATTAGAAATGAAAGGCAAGTTATAATGCCATAGTTTTAATCAATCACTAGAGCTTAATTTTTCCTCCTTTCTTTGCTTTCAAGGTGAAAATATTCATAAGAAGATCAATTCATTCTTGGAATTTAGATGTACTACGACAAATTTAGACATCTCACTACAAATACAGATGGAGCTGTAAACATAAAAGATCAGAACATCAGAATTCCATAGCAAAAATCTGTGGTAAATTACCACAGATTTCAGAAGGAAGACATTTTGGGGGAAGAGAAAACACTGAATGTCTACACTGCTCTCTAGCTTAAAGAATTTGTTCTCCAGGTCTTTGATGTGAATTTCGGAGAGCTACCAAATAAAGGGGTAAGGCTATGTCATTTTTACATCAGCCACTTGTTTCTGGGCATGCTAGGAGGAGAGGCATTCAAGAACCTCTTCAGAACTTTGCTTTCAAAATTTAATTATGAATGGAATAGCATAGCAGGAAGACAGAGAAATTCAATGAGTGTACATAGACCTCTGTCCACAGGCCAAGATTTTATTTCCAAAAGGACACAGGGCCTTCTCATTGAACAATGCCATGGTTAGCTCATCATACCGACACAGGGCTTGTGCCAGGACATATAAGGCTTTCGATGTTCCACTATTCATTACTCCCTGATGCTTGCCAAGGACCAGACTGAGCCCATTCAGTATAAACTTAGTGCTGGGCCCAATCAAAGGACTTCAAGAAAAACATGAACAAGTGTTTTGTATGCAGAATCCAGCCGCTGGCAGTGTCTATTAATGTAACACTGTTCCCAGCTAATTCTCATTTAAAAAATGGCTTTTGAACTAAATTGAGTTACCTCTCTGCTGTATTTTAACATTAACTGACACAAAAAGAAGAAAATGGTTATAATTATTCATTTTAAAATGTACTTCGTGATAGTAATTTTCCAAGCAATCTTCTCCCACGCTTTAAAATGGCACATGGGCAGGGAAACTGGACAACAAGTACCAACTTTTAATCATCATCTATTGCTTTTATTTTAATTAACAAAAAATTTTCAAAACCACTAAAAATATAGAATTGAATGTACAAAGGGGAGAAATGGGAGAAATGGTAAGGATATACTTTGCAAAAATTTCAAAATAGACATCACAGAGGCGAAAAACCCTTGAGAAAATGGTGACAGAGACCCACGTGAATGGGTTCACCAGTTCCCAGGGCATGCACACTCCAGGGCTGGGGCGCTCATTCAATGTGGAATGTGGGCGGCTGTGGCTCAAGTGAGATGAGTTCAACCAGTCTTGGCAGCTTATCCTCAAGGAACGAGGATTAAATACAACTTGCTTCCCTCAATCCCCAGAATGGGTGGCCATTACAAGCTACAGGGTTTCTGTCTCCAAAGAGCGAGATTCATGAAAATGAAATATGGAGAGATAGAGGGGGCATCAGAGAAGCTGATCCCCCCCAAAACAGACTCCTAAGTGGCATTGTATCGATACTATTTTTAAATACTAAAATTTTTAGTGCCAAATCGGTCTCAAATTAGGAAAATAATTTATTACAAGTTTTAATTTCCATTTGGTAGCTTTATTTCCAGCCAAGTTTTTAGAACTGAGGAACAAAAATCAAGAGTGTGGTGATTAAAGACATGGAATGTTGAATCAGACAGAGCTGAGTTCTAATCCTGATTTCACCACTAACTGGGATCTTGGCAAACTATTTAATCTCTCTTAGTCACAGATTCCTTATTTGTAAAATGGAAATAATGCCTACATATTTGCTTTGAATTTGGAGTGTGTGTGGTGATGGGATATCTTTCCCATCACCATCTTTCAGCTTAGTCCACCCTGTTGATCAGAAACACTAGAGTCCAAAGCTACTGTCTTACTGCTGGCCCTCATTATGGTTTTTTTTTTTTTGGTACATGGGCCTCTCACTGTTGTGGCCTCTCCCATTGCGGAGCACAGGCTCTGGACGCGCAGGCTCAGCGGCCATGGCTCACGGGCCCAGCTGCTCCACGGCATGTGGGATCTTCCCGGACCGGAGCACGAACCCGCGTCCCCTGCATCGGCAGGCGGACTCTCAACCACTGCGCCACCAGGGAAGCCCCCTCATTATGGTTTTGCTCTTGTCTATGTTCACCACTGTACTTATGGTACCAACAACAAAAAACACAAGACAAAAAGCCTACATAGGAAGAAACTTCTGCAAACACAGCACAGTGTGTTGTGATTTCCCCCATGTATCAGTAATGCTTGACTGTCTAAAGAATTCCTGGCAGAAGAAATATTTAAATCATATCATTTATAAGACTGGAACTCTTATGACAAAGCAGTTTTCTCATGATTTTTTCCTGCTAATAACATTTACTATTCTAAACACTGTAAAGTCAGAGTCGAGAGACTAAAAGAATGTTGGCTAGTAGGAAAAGGTAAATATGTGATAAATACCACAAAGAAGCCAATCAGGGGGGAAGAAAGGATATTTGCCATCAGAATTACTGGGTACTTTGCAAATATGCGTAACACCTTGTGGAAGTGTGGAACTACTTATTTTTTCTGTCTTTAAAGGTTTTATTTTATGTGAGCCAGTTAATCTGTCCTTACTCTGCTTAAAATCATCAGCTGTGAATTCACTTGGATAGAATTTAGAAAGCAATCAGAGCAAAAAAGACCCGTTTCATCAGCTTTATACAGTTATGCAGAAGGTAACCTGTATTCAGTAATTCAATTTCTGAAACTTCAGAAAACTTCCTGCAACTTACGATTTTTAAGCTGCAGCCATTTTGCTTTCAAGGGGCATGAAGAACTTTCAAATTCAAACAGCGTTCCTTAGAAAAATGCACAAGGCAGGGCGTTGCCTCTGCTTCAAAAACTGTACATTTGTTGTTTTTGTCATTGCTGTTTAAATGATCATTTGCTCAGTTTGGATCCTATCATCTAATAGTTTCAACATAAACTTGCAGTATAAAACACTAGTAATCTAATTTAAGAAAAAATAAAATACAGCATTGGTCAGCAGAGGTTTGTGAGCACTAAAAGTAAAGAAAATGCGTGAGAAGGTTAATTTTGAGCTTTTATGTCATGTCATATATCTTACCAGGAAATCTCACACTCTTGTAGTAAAACTTTTAATTTTTCAAGTGTTTCAGGGAAAATAAGATATTTTCTCTTTCATTTACCACAATGCTTACATCTCCTTCATTTTGATGGAAGAGATATTTTGGAAGCTAGTAGGTCTCTTATTTTATAGTTAAAAGGATAATAGGTCTCTTCTGCAGTTTTGTATTGACTCTATTTAGTTTACTTCTCAAAAAGTTTCCCTTAATTCACCCTTTTTCTACAGTTCACAACCAAGTTGCTCTGATGCTTTTTATTGATTTTTCCTTTATTCCCCTCAAGTTGCCATCCTCTTCTTGCTTCCACGGAGCAAACTGTGCCAGACACTATGTCTTATGCTGGACATTCTCAAATTTCCTTCATCAATTCTATTCTCTCCCTCAGCCAAATATTAATTTTACACATAATTACATTTCTAAATATTATTTTCATTAGAAAGGTTACCTACAATAAGAATAAAGAAATTAATCAATCCTCTAAGGCTTCTCCTGAATTTATAGAGGATCACACTAAGATATAGGCTCAAAATGTACAGTTCAACGAACTATACTTATTGTCTCCTACAGGACATACCTCTGTGCATCCCTGATGACGAAGAACAAAAGCTTAAGATATAGCCTCTGTCCCCCGAGAAGCTTCTTACTTTAGTTGAGTAAGACTAACACATATGAAAATGTTAAAAACAGATACGAAGAGTAAAAGATTCATTCACTGAATGTAAAACATTTTTCAGAGTTTTGGGACAAAGCAAGTGGCACAAAACAACATGTATAGGATGGTCCTATTTCTATTAAAATATATTAAAAATGACTAGAAAGATACAGAGAACTCTGGGGAATAGAAAGAATTTTACCTTTTTCTTCACACAGTTTGGATATGCTTTTTTTTAAAAGTATAAATTGCTTAGGTATGAATTAACAAAGAACTAACAATAAATAAAATGGATTCAGATGGGTGAAGGCTTCTTGGAAAAGGCAGAAAGAACTGGTGTGAACCTTGAAAAACAGGCAGAGAAAGCACACAGCACTGTGGAAGAAAAGTTTTTAGCACTTAGAAAAGATGTAATTTGGCTTCAGGAGATGATTCCGGTAAAGCTGTAGTAGAAAAGCCTGGCTGTTGTAAACTGGTGAAGGCTTTGACGTAATGTAGTTATTAAGCCATTAGAACTTGCATATGTTTCTCAAAGTTGCTTGTAACTATAAAAAAGGTAAAGGATAAAACACAGCTTTCTCTGGGTACATACCCAAGTTACAAACACAGATAGGAAAAATGTGGGGAAAAATTTTAAATGCTAGAAAAGAAAGAGAGCTACATTTAACTCTTAACAATCTGTTTATGTAGCTTCATTTCTTATCCTAGACAACTTGTAAGATTCTTCCCAAAAGGAATAGGACAGAAGAGCTCTGCTTTCAACATTTTTGCTGATATAACTATTCTAAAGTTAACTAACAATTATAAAAACAAGAAAGAAACATAAAGCTTTTGTAGAGTTTATATTCTATTAGAAAAAAGGTCATTAAAGCAAAAAACTTAGTATCTCTCCCTATTTATTTACTTACGAATATGCAACAAAAAGATAATAAAAGTGACGGTGACAGAGAAGGAACAGGAAGAAGTCTGATGCTTTACAATTTGCAAATTAATTTTACATATTATTTTATTGGACAACTGCCAGAAAGTGAGGGATTAATCCTATTTGAAATGGTGGAAAACTGAGGCTCACAGAGGTGGAGTGATTGATTTACTCAAGGTCACTCAAGCAGTAAGTAAGAAGCTGGGCCTGAAAGCCCATTCTTCTAAGTTGAGGGCTCTTTCTACTACACCACTTCGACCAACGCCACCACAGTATGCACCAGGGGAAAACTGAGACTGCAGAATAACAAAGCAGGACAGGATTCTACTTCTTGTAAATATGAAAATAAAATACAACTTAAAAGACATTAACAGGTGTTGACAAAAATGTGGAGAAACTGGAGGCCTCATACACTGCTGGTGGGACTATCAAATGGTACAGCCACTTTGGAAAAGAGTCTAGAGTTCCTCAAAATATTATACCTAAAGTTACCATATGACCCAGCCATTCCACTTCCAGATAGACAAACAGGTAAATAGATACATGGAGAGAAAGAAAAGGGATATATATGTAACCTCCAAGGGAAGTGAAAACATATGCCCACATAACAACTTGTACACATATGTTCATGACAGCATTATTCATGTTAGCCAAGAAGTAGAAGCAACTCAAATGTCCATCAACTAATAAATGGATAGACAAAATGTGGTATATATCTATTCAATGGAATATTATTTGGCAATAAAAAGGAATGAAGTACAAATAAATGCTACAACATGGAAGAAAACTGAAAATATTGTTTTAAATGAAAGACACAAAAAGGCACATATATACTATCCCACTGATATGCAATGTCCAGCATAGGCAAATCTGTAGACAGAAAGTAGATTGATGGTTGCCAGGGGCTGGGGAAGTGGGTAATTGGAAGTGACTGCTATTGGTTACTTTCTGGGCTAATGAAAATATGCAATAATTAGATTGTGGTGATGGTTGTACAATTCTATGAATACAGTAAATACCACCTGAAGATGGTGAATTTCATGGTATGTGACATATATCTCAACAAAGCTGCTATTTTTAAAGGAGGTGAAAAAATGGAGAGAAATAAAGAAATTTAAAAATAGAAAATAATTACAAAAATAACTTATAGAGAATTTCTTTCCTAACAACCTCTGAATTTTAAACACAACTTTGAAAAGTATATTATTTGGTATCTTTTGTTAATTAAGTGAGATAAAGAAAGTTTTAAAACTACAATTAGGCATTGTTTTATAATTCAGTTTCTTCTGCAGTTTCAAAACGTCATTTCACTAGGCTCCTTTAAAACTTCATTCTTTTAAGACTCCACAAGTCTTAAAGACATGAGAAATTAAAAGGTGAATTACGGAATTCAAACTGTGTTTATGAAATCCTTCATTTGAATGGAATATGTAGAGAGATAAGGCAAAAGGTATTTTTAAAGGGACAGATGACACATACATAAATAAAATAAATACACCTCTCAGGAGTCATAAGGACTTTGACAGGTCAGGATGGGCACCCGTTTCCTTAGGGTTGACTCATGTAAGTCCATCCCACGTCTTCTTTCTTGATCATCTCTCTCTGACATCATGTATCCTTCTAACGGATGTTTGCCAAAAACCACTCTTAGTTTGATTCTGTTTTTATTGAAATTGAATTAATTCTATCCTAGGCAAAAAATTTTTTCTTAGCCTTTATTTTTCTTTGTTTTTCTAAAACTTGAAAATTTATACTATGAAATGTAAATAGCATTGTCCTGTTTCATTTGATTCAACACATGTGCTTACTCTTCATGAGATGTATGGTGCAGAGTTAAGAGCGGAACAGCGGAGCCAGACTTCCCGAGTTCTAATCTTGGCTCTGCAATTTATTAGCTATAGTTCTATGAACCCAAAGTAAGTCACTTGACCTCTCTGGGGTCAGGTTCCTCATCTTAAAATAGGAAAATAATCATAACTTCCTTGCAAGCTTGTGTGAGGGTTATATGAGTTAACATATGTAAAGCACTTTGATCAGTGCTGTGTACATAATACAACATTAAGCACAGCCTAAGTGTTAGCTAATTCCTTAGTAATGAAAACAAGGACCATCTGAGTGCCTTCCTTTATTTGCAGCTTGCATTACGGTCAGCCTTAACCCATCTGGGCTTCCAGGCTCAGAGCACAGCACAAGGAGCAGGACTGCTGCCTCTGTTCCCTAGCCTGCCGCTCCACGGAAAACACCCTGTGAGTCCATATCAGAGAGACGAAGGGGTGTTGGGACCATCACTCCTGAGAGATAATAATACGCACCAAAGATAATCCTGCCCATAAATGAGTTATTTCAATTCCCAATGTTCCTTTTTACTATCTACTATTGCCTCCATTTTCTATCCTGTTCCTGATTTATAAGAGCCCTTTCTAA
The DNA here is from genome assembly GCF_963455315.2 of Globicephala melas. Classification (NCBI taxonomy): domain Eukaryota; kingdom Metazoa; phylum Chordata; class Mammalia; order Artiodactyla; family Delphinidae; genus Globicephala; species Globicephala melas. The sequence goes on from NC_083316.1 coordinate 87,796,070, forward strand.
GTATTTCTTTCTCCCTCTAAAATTACACACGGCTGTCAGGCATTCATTGCTGTACTACTTAAGAAAGGTCACTTGGAACGGAAAGGAGGACTCAATCTTAAAGAAAATGACCTAGAATCTTGAGTATGTTCTTCCAAAAAAATGCAATGAAAATTTTTGTAGTCCTTATGGTGATAAAATAATAATATGTGTTCATTATATGCATAATGCTGATATCCAGATTACTGCCCCCTTGCCTGCATATAGGATGGTCTTAGTTTTCTAAATAGAAAGAAATGGAAAAAACAAAGGGCTAGAAAAAGAATTTAACATTTTTTTTCAGACCTGGTCCAGGTTCTGAAACAGAACAAGCTTTGCAAAAGTACTCAACACCTTGGAACCCCATTCCTTAGCTGCCGTTTAGTGCAGCAACATGGGGTTATATGTGGACCAAGACAGATCATCGAGGGAGGACATTCTCTGCTCTTCTTTTTAGTTCCTGCATATAATCCAGCAGCAAATGCTTTTAGCTCTAGCTTTAAACTATATACTAATCTCCACTTCTATCATGCAGGTCCACACCACAATCATGTCTTACTTAAGCTGTTATAATACTGCTCAACTGATTTCTCTGCTTCCATCCTTTCCCTGGTACTGTCTATTCACTACTCAACAGGTAGCATGATCATTTTTAAATGAGATCATATCATTCTCTCACTCAAAACCTTCCAATAGCTTTTCACCATATGTAAAAATCCAGACCCCTTCACATGACCTACAAGGCTCCACATAATCTGCCTGCTGTCATGCACTCTGACCTTATTTTCCTATCCCTCCTTCCTTCACTGACTTTTGCTCTGGCCATACTGCCCTCCTTTCTGTTTCTCAAACACACCAATGTGGTTCTGCTTCAAGGACTTTGTACTTGCTATTTCCTCAGTGATTTACACAGCTCACTCCTTGACTTCACTCAAGTCTCTGCTCCAGTGCCAGCTCTTCCATGAGGCAGACCCTCACTAAGCTGTAGAAAACTGCAAACTATAATCCCCAGGCACATATCCTACTCCCTACACCCACTTAAGCTGTTATACTTTTCTTACCACTATCTGAAGAATATTTTCACTTGTTCATTATCCATCCCTCCTACTGGAATGTAACTCCCCGAAGGCAGGGTCTATTTTGTTCACTGCTGTAACTCCAGTGCCAAGAATAGAGATCAGCAAGTATTCGTTGAATAAATAAATAATCAGGTGAACCTCAATGAAAGTGCTTAGAAAACTATGAAATATCATGAGCTCTTTGGATACAGGAATCACCTTCGTACCCTTAGGGCTGAGCACCTAGTAAGTTTGAAGAATGAATTCATGAACAAATGTACCAAGTTAAGTTTGAAGGATGGATAGATGGATTCCTGAATGAATGAAGTTGCTGTGTTTAAGGATAATCAGGTTAGGCTAGGTCTATATATCTGAATAAAGTAATGAGTAACTATTATTAAACATTTTTAAAATTTCCTTTGGCTTTTCTATCGTAAAACATTTTTTTGTTAACCCTCTCCTTTTTTTTTAGCACTAAGTAGAACACCCCTTAGATATCCTGGTTTGTGTTCTTACCTAAAACAAGACAAACTGGGGGAAAGCATCCCATTAGATCATGTTCCCTAGTAGGCTAAAAGATTCACACCCTTGGACAAAGACCTACTGCGAAAGTAAAAAGGTAGAGTAGGCAGGGAAATACCTGGGCTTTGCAAAAGGAAAGACAAGGAGTGATGGAGAGAATGGAATACTGGCCACTGCTCCCCTCCCAGGATTCCCAAACATGGTCCTATGAGCTTTCATTATTTTATTGCATATGCTTAATATAAACAATGTATAGCAATACAAGAGCAATACATGATTAAGATGTTTTGTGATCTTTTTTGATAGTAATACTACATTTTATTTGAATCACTTTTCACACATCAAATAACATCAAGTCCAACTTTTCACACATCAAATACATCAAGTCCAAAGAAGGTGAGGGGGGAATGGGCAGAGGTGGGAGGTAGAATATATCCACTCTGTTAAATCAGAGAAAGAATTTCTTTTCTTTATAATGTCTGTCATTAGAAGTCTATCATATAACAAGAGTCAAATGCCTTTATTCTCGTCTAGCTTAAGGGTCAATAACGTGACCACAGTTTATCGACACTAAGGTGTGGTTGTTGTTCCTCACCCGAGTCCTGGATAGGACGGGTGCACCCTAGCTCGCTCTGGCTCTTGGACCAGAGCTAGGCAAAGCTCTCAGTGCTCTGCCAGCCTTCGTCTTCACTCATCTGCTTTAAACTGTGTATGAGAAAACCCACTGGATTCAAGAACACCCGAGCAGAACCTGAAGCATAATTCTGAATTAATCTCTTTTTAAGATCCTCTCTTCAGGTTTAATTTGAAACAAATTCTTCAGTAATGCAAGCTATTTATTTATAATAACACTTGAAACTGACTAAAATATGTACTTCCAAATATAGAATTTCTCATATTTCTTACCTGGATATTAATAGATATAATTACAGTGCATTATAGCTATACCATTCAAAAAAGACAAAGAAACGAATTAATACATGTATCATAAACAAACTTGCCACTTGACTGTGGAATTAGATTTTAATTAATGGGCCCTTTCTCAAGTTTGTAAATAAAGTTTACTGCTTGAAAGCAGTTTCCTATTTAGAGGAAAATAAGGCTTTTAAATGATTTCAATTTTCAAATGCTGAGTAATGTCGAATTTTTTCAAAGTATTCTTTATTTTAATACTTAAGAATTTGTTATTTTTGATGAGAATCATCATTTGTCAATCCTACTGCAGTATGCTTTCTTTCCTGGTAGTACATTGGCATGCTTTAAAAAAAAAAAAAAAATAGCAGATTTGTGCCTGAAAAACATCACACTATCATTTGCTGTACCTTAATTTTTTTAAGAAGAAGCCCCACACACCTAATTAGGATGGCATTTTATGTGCTTCCTTGTTTCTAATTAGTGGTTCAAATAAAATATCCTAATATGAGTAGTTATTAAACCTGGGTTCTAAGTCTCCTTCTTCCTCTTGCCAATACACTGAAGAGTCCATATTACCAGCACCAAGTCTCCTTCATCAGGCCAATGGCAACAAGAAATCTTCAACAAGTGTTGGCCTGACCCCTTTTCTTTCTCTACAGATCCAGCTGAACATCAAAAACTGCTTGAAATTCAGTAATCACATTTCTCACTGTTCCAGAATGACCTATTTCCCACTAGAATGAACCAGTGAATTCATACATATAAATAACTATCTGCAGACGCTGCTTTTAAAAATATGAACAGGAATGAGCAAAAAAAAAAAGGAGTGGGGAGCTGTAGTTAAAAATGAAGATTTGATTGAATTGATATTCTTCAACTGTCTGATATGACAATTAGAAACAAAGCAGATCTACATAACTTAGCTATCAATGTTACATTTAAAGTCTTAGAAATTGTCAAAAATAATATTCATGAGAGTACAAGCTAAATTAACTTTTTCTTAAAACATATATCATATTTTTCTTGTGTATTTATTTAAGCTATCTTTTCTAGATACCTAAGAAAAAATATTTTAACATACTTCTAAGCAGACTATGTCTATAAATTAGTTGCAATATTCTTCATCCATAAGCATTTATTGAACACTATTGTGCACAAGCTCTAATGATATGCTACATCCTGCAAACACAGTGTTCTAAGACCTTCTGATCTCTCAGAAAGATCTTTCCCATTTTTATAATCTTTCAGTCAGTGTATAAAATTGTACATTCCAGCTTTTCCCACTAGAATATGGGATCATGCTTTATTCATTTCTATATTCCCAGTGACTAACAAAATCCTATCGCATAATGAAGTTTCAATGAATATTTGCCAAATGCATCGATTACTTAGTTCCAGTCCTTGAGAAGCTTACGGAAGTCCAGGCAGTGGCTACACAGAACCCACTACATCGCTCACATTAGAGCTCTGTGTCGTAAACCTAGGGCCCCATGGCATACCCTGAACTGACCAAAAGATTCCGACTTCAGGCTCTGATTAAATGACCAAGAATCTTAATTAAATCAAGAGTTAAAGATTTTTGAATATGAAACAACAAAATTTTGGTGGATCCTGGAACTTCTGTTTCCAGCCATGATGAGAACAGGAACCAGATTTTCCCTCCTACCTCAGAAAATCACTAAGCCAGACAACATATTAAAAAACTGGTATTCAGACACTGACAACAGGCAATGCAGGACAGTGATCTCTGACAGCAAGGAAACAAACAAGTGAGCCCTACACATCAAACACTCACTGCTTAGAGCGCTTCCAGATCACGGCATGGGAAAGGAGACCCCAAAGAGAGCACAACAGTCTTGCTTAGTTCAAGAGACAGAGTTCAGAGTTCTAGAACACCAAGGTGGCTATAATCTGCTGCATAGAGAACCAGAAAGGAGGGAGCTACACAGAAAGAGCAAGTGAGTGAGCTGTGCAGATACGCACAGGAGTCCAGTAGAGTCTTGGGCTGAATACTGGTCTGGTTCTACATAAAAGAAAACTACTGAGGCTAGAGAAAGAATAATCATTCAGGACTAAGTGGGACAACGTCTGGAGCTCACAAAGGCCTGGAAATACCTTGATTTCCATGAGCCAGGATACAAAGACCTGCTAGTCCACAGGGCATCAACTCAAGGCCTCAGAAGGACAATGCCCCACTAGTGTGGCCAAATTAGCCCTCAACTAAAAGCTGTTCCGGATCCACCTAACAAAGCTTAAAAGCAAGCCTTAGATGATCAAACTGTGTCCAAGTAACTTAACTGCATCCCAGAACAAAGTCCAGACATATTTAAAGGAATATAAAAACAATCAGCACCCAACAACCTAATATTCACAATGTCTGGCATCCAATCAAAATGAACAGTCAGGAAAAGGAGGAGGAAAATATATCCCACAACAAGGAGAAAAATCAATCAATAAAAATAGATAAAGAAATGGCACAGGGCTTCCCTGGTGGCGCAGTGGTTGAGAGTCCGCCTGCCGATGCAGGGGACACAGGTTCGTGCCCCGGTCCGGGAAGATCCCACATGCCGCGGAACGGCTGGGCCCGTGAGCCATGGCCGCTGAGCCTGCACGTCCGGAGCCTGTGCTCCGCAACGGGAGAGGCCACAACAGTGAGAGGCCCGCGTACCGGAAAAAAAAAAAAAAAAAAAAAAAATGAAGGAGGAGGAGGGACTTCCCCGGCGGTCCAGTGGTTGAGACTCCGCCTTCCAATGCAGGAGGCGCGGGTTCGATCTCTGGTCGGGGAACTAAGATCCCACATGCCTGCCGTGAGTGCAATCAAAAACATTAAAAAAAAAAAGGAGGAGAGCGGTGACCAAGTCTGTGGAGCCGCCCTAGGAGCTGGAGCTGTCATACCCCTTGCTCTTCCACTTCCCGTTGCAAAATAAAGGCCATAAAAAAAAAAAAAAAAGAAGGAGAAGGAAAGCATAAGCACGATCAAGAGAGAACTGGAAGACATAAAAAGACCCAAATCAAATTTCTAGAGATGAAATGGTATGCTGATACGCTTGATGGTCAAAATAGTCTACATTTAACAAATATTACATTTTCATAAATCTTGAACTTCTTCCTCTGATTTCCTCTGATATTTAAACTTTAAAATAGGGGTAAAGCGGGAGTAGGTAATTATATCACACTTCATTGGTTCCAAACTTTTTCTTAATCTGCCATTCATAGTCCTAATCTCTCTAATACTTCTCAACATTCTACCCCATTTACAGATAGAAAGTTACTCCTCTAAAATTACACAGCATACAGCGATCTGGTTGAATGCAATCTAGATTTTGTCAATACCTCACCCTATTTTTCCTCATACTTGCACTCTTATCTAGACTTCTCTCCTCCAGACATGTCAGTGTTGTAAGAAAAAGTGTGGGCAAGACATCAGGAGACACCAGCTCCCATCTGGGCTCTGCGCCTCTGCGTGAAAACCTCAAGGGCATGTGGCTAATGGGGCTGGATCTCAGTCTCTTTATTTTTTAAATTAATGAATAGATCATTTGTAAACACTTTTTAGCCATTGAGCTCTTTAAGTGCAATAAGCAGGATAGACATATGCTATGCTGCTCCTGGAGTGAGTGTATACGTGTACCCTAGGAGGAGAGAACAGGATAAGGGATGAAACAATCCCCCTTTCATATATTCCATCCCTTCTGGTTCTGGATATCTAGTTTAAAAACTACTGGGTTATTTCCACCAGGCACCTCCAATGATAGACTTATTCACTCATTTATTTACAAGTATTTATTGACTCGTCTACTATATGTCAGCTATATGCATGAGGTACTGGGGACATAACGGTCAATATGAGAGCATGTCTGCAATCTAGAAGGTTGTAGATGAATGAGGAGCTCTATAAGGAAAGATGCGGGAGGGCAACCACACACTATCTTTCATTAGAGTAGCTGTAACCTAGTGTTTATTAGTATCAAATATGAATTTATGCTGATACACTCTGATAGAAAAATATTACTGCATTGCCCTAATCCTCCTACATATAGGCTAGTTTACTTCTAATAAAGTTAGAAGTTTAGTAAAGAATATTTGTTACTAATATTCATGGTAATTTTAAAATGACTAAAGTGAACACAGAACAAAGTCAATAACCGTTGCAGGTAATATAAAATGTGTTGGGAAATTCTATTTTCTTAAATTTTGCTTCCAATATATTAAAGATAGGATGAATTATGAATGGGGGTAATATATGTGAAACAATCCAATAAGGTAAATGAGAAATACTGGCAAGTGGAAAAAAAAAAGTACTTCTGAGATGTCTTCTCAGAGGCGGGAATACTACTGAAGGACTCTCATGACAGACACCAAGACAGCATCAAAAACTGACAAGTCTCTGAGAAATGTCGCCTTAAAAAGTACACTCCTCACATTAAGATGATCCAGTTAGAGGGATGCCTATTTTAAAAATCCTCCTTTCTTGGAGGAAAGGAAGACCTGGAAAGTCTGTCCCCAGAATTTGTACACAACATGCGCTTCTGCCTTGGAATAATAATCCCTGAACATCATACCTGAAATAGCCATCCTAGGAATGGTGCTGTGAAAGCTATTCTTTAGAAAATTGGTTTTTCAAAAGAAAGAGTAAAACAGAATTAAGGCATAAATAATTAAGAAATATACACTTTGGGGCTTCCCTGGTGGCGCAGTGGTTGAGAGTCTGCCTGCCGATGCAGGGGACACGGGTCCGTGCCCTGGTCCGGGAGGATCCCACATGCCGTGGAGCGGCTGGGCCCGTGAGCCATGGCCGCTGGGCCTGCGCGTCCGGAGCCTGTGCTCCGCAACGGGAGAGGCCACAACAGTAAGAGGCCCGCGTACCGCAAAAAAAAAAAAAAAAAAAAAAAGAAATATACACTTTGATTTCTTTCATTTTTTGGAACTTTTACAAATAGAAGAAAATTTTAATTATTAATTTTATGAGTCATTTGAACAACAATCCTTTATATAACTTTTTCAGTTATAGAACTGTGGCAATATCTATTTATATTACACAGCAGGCTGTATATGAAAGTCATAAAGCTAATCTTGGTTGCCATTATCTGTAATAAACAGAAAACACCCTGCAGGAGTTTACACACCATTTTGTGAATATGACATGTACAGATTTTTACATACGCCAATTCCTAGAACTTATTTATTTACGGATTTATTGTGCATAGTGACAATTTGTTTACTCCTAAAGTACTTTTGATTTGTTAGTATCTTAGTGAACACATTTCATTCAATTCCCAAAAGTTGTCGTCTCTGGCTTCCAAATTACTATAAATTCAATATGACATCAAGCATAAATCATCATTTATATTAATTGAGTGTTATTGTTACTGAAAGACAACTAGGTACACATCACTAAATGTCTGACTGAAACAAATTAGGCAAGAAAACAATTTTATAGCTAATAATAAGAAATAAAGTTGTTGTATGTTCAGTTGCCCCACATTCTTTGTTTGTGATGGTGTAGGATACTAAGTGACTTTTATATTCTTATCTGTGGCCATTTGTTTTTCAAACTGTGTATATCAGAAAGACATTCAAATGGGCAAAATTTACCCTGATACTAAATGAAGCACACAAATGCTTGGCACATTGCAAAATGTTTCAAGCTTGGTTGGCTTTTCAATGCCTGAAAAGGGAATTAGAGATACGCCACTGAATGCTAATCACACTGTTGCATCTACTCACCACATTTAAATTCTTAGCGTGAACATATTTATCACTGACTTGTGATGCTACATGATTTTTAAATATTGCTCTCAAGCTGCTGGATAGAATTTCATGTCCTAAGTCCAGAAAACCAAGGTAAATGACAAACATGTTGCAGATTTCTTTTCTTACCCAGAATATTAACAGAGTGCCTCTAATCCTATACAGAAATATAGCCCAAAAAGCACAGCCATGCACTCTTTTGAGTGTATACAAGAGCGTAATCTCCAAGCAATTTTTTAAACGAATGCATCAATCACCTGACAATTGGGCAAATTCAAGACATATTAGAAAAAACTGAGGGATAACTGGGAAATATACGTCTAGGTACAATAACCTGACAGACAATAAGTGCTCAAGTTACCCAAACAAAAATGTTTGTCCCTTCCAATTACGCATGGTAAAATCAGTTAAGTTCTTCTTAGAGGGAAGAAACAGAACAAAAACTGAAGAAGCATGGGCTTTATTCATTGACTATGAAGCCTAAGTTAGTTTTTAAAATGTGAGAATTTAGTGTGTGTGTATGTTGAAAAATAAATTTATAGTAAGCTAAAAAATTGTTTTTGTTTAAAATGCACATACTATCATACACATAAACATTAGTCCTTAACTTCTAGAACTGGCCTCATTTTTAGACTCATTTCTAAGTAAATGCCATACATATGGTGGAACTGGGGCAAACTGGAAAGCACAGTTCCATCCAGAGACGGTAGTCAATATTCATCTCAAGCTGCTGGGGGAGAAGTGGGAATGCAGACATCTCCCAATTTTTAGAAAAAAAGAAAAGAAAAGAAAATCTCCCAATTTAAACATTTTTGCAACTAATTCAAAGTTGAAAAGTTATTTCTCTGAGGAGTTCTACAATATGGCCCATCTATACAGACCATGTCCGTAATGAGCAGCTGAGCGAGATGAAAAGGAGTAATTAGAGCTATCAGTGATAGAGAAGGCCCCAAGACAGCATCTCATCTGGCCCCCTGCCTTCAGACAGGGAAGATATTCATCAAGTTTAAAAACTGAAGCAGCCAAGTCTCAAAGAGATTAAAATGAACTTGTTCACAGTCACACTAAAATTAAATAACAAAACACAGGTTGATCACCTTCCACAACTATTTTTTGTTTGTTTTTAAGATAAAAAACCATTGGCTTAGATATTTTACCGAGTAATTACTGGCTTGAAAAATGACAAAAAGATACACAGTGAAGAAATTTTGAAATGAAGATGACAGTGAACAAAATCTCCTTATAAAGAATGTAGTAAACCAGAAAGATAATAGAAAGAAATGAGAGAAGTCCTAAAGTCACGGAAGCATATAATACAGAATACAGGAAGGCCCTCAGCCTGACATCAGTGAAATGACTCCAGAAGGGAGGTCTAGGAGAAGGACTGGGAAGCAAAAGAGGAAGTGAGTGCAGAACCAGGTCAGGTGATGAGAGATTAACAATAATTCACAGTGGAGTAAAGAATATCATCAATCCAAATTGAACAACTAAAAATAGTAAGAAAGGTTAAGATAGAGAATAATGGGATGAAAAATGCATGATACGTTTTGCAAGAAAAAGTCATGGGCACAAAAAAATCCCATCATTCTAAAAAGTAGCAGAGATAGATCCCTACAAGAATGAACACCGGTTTTCAATTCCCAGTGTGGCCAACAACCCTGAATCCTTAGCTTCAGCAAGACTGGGACGATGATTCTCTGTACTTTGTCAGGTAAGTGACCCTGCAACCCCAAAGAGGGAAGGGATACATACAAAAATAATGAAGTGGATCAAAACAATAATTTGTATACTTTTGCTAGGGTTAGGAATGTTTTGTTTGATATTTAGCGTGTTTGAAACATTTAAGAGAATCTGACACATTAGGAAATCTGACATTTTAGGCTTGTGATTTTTATTTAAAATATTTAAAAGAAGTTGACTAATAGTAAACTTGAGATTTGAATTTAAACTATTTAAAGATAGTCTGGGGCTTCCCTGGTAGCGTAGTGGTTGAGAGTCCGCCTGCCGATGCAAGGGACACAGGTTCGTGCCCCGGTCCGGGAAGATCCCACATGCCGCGGAGCAGCTGGGCCCGTGAGCCATGGCCGCTGAGCCTGCGTGTCTGGAGCCTGTGCTCCGCAATGGGAAAGGCCACAACAGTGAGAGGCCCGCGTACCACAAAAAAAAAAAAAAAAAAAGATAGTTTGATGGACTAAGTTTACACACATCATTTGAAAACTCATTGACTAATACATACATTAGGTTTCCAGTTTGTAAGTTGTGTTTAAGTGCTCACGAAGGTTTTTGTAAGGTTATCTTGCTAAAGGTTAAAGTGCTTGGATAAATTAAGTATATTGGGTGTTATCGTTTGAAATGCCTAAAGGAGTTTAATTAATCAAGTTTGAAAATGGTGTGAAATGTTTAGGAGAATTTAGGCTACCAAAATTATGAGCTAACTGACAGTTAATCAAGGAACAAATGAAAGTGAGTGTTTAAATATTACTAACTTTACAAATGAGATTTTAAAATTACTAACTTTAAAAATGAGATTTGTAAATTGAGCTTAAAGGTTTATAAAAACTCGGCTTTAAGATTGGAAACTTTAAAAAACTGAGTATTAATTAAAAACACAAGGAAATGTGAGTATTTCTTTCAAATATAAAAGACCCTCAAAGATTAAAAGTCCAATGACTCTATGGAGATGACATTAACTTCTCCAATCAAGAGGTTTGTTTTTGTTTTTTTTTGCAATACTTTGAGATAATAGGTATTCCAGGAAGAAAAGGGGTCTGTAGTTGAAAAAGAGAAAAGCCTGGGAAGGAGCTATTAGCTACATACCCCTCTTGGAAATTTCTAGTGTATGTGCATTATTAAAGGTTTTAAGAAGCCCTGCAATAAAGAAATGTTCCATTTTTGTGGGGGTTTTTTTGAATACAGGAGTTTATTTAATGCTTATTAACATCTGCAGAATTGCAGAAGGTGCTCCACAGAACACAGTTTGGGAAACCCCACATTAAATCGTTGTGGAAAACTCCCTCAAGGATTCTTCTTTGTCAGAATGCTGGCAGCAGAAGGAATGAAAAATCAGTTATGCAGGATCCGTTTTCATTATTTGATAGTATCACCCAACAGCTGGCAGGTAGGCTGCCTTAATGAAATGGGATAGTTCTGTCTCAGGAGATGTTCATGTATTTTCAGAGTTCAAAACCACTGTTTCATGCTTCGCTGAGTATTACACTTGAGACTCTGCTTTTCTCTAGTCACCATTCATATATACACGATTTTCACTATGATCTACATCCTGATGGCTCCAATATCTTTATCTCCAGTCCTGATTTCCATCTTCAGATTCAGACCAAACTTTCTAGGTACCTAAGGATTATCTCTGCTTGGGTGACCACGATAACTTCAAAATCAACATGTCTAAAACTGAGTTCATTCTTTTCCACCTAAAATCTGTTTATACTCCAATTTTCTACAATTTGGTAACAGCGTTCTGCCTACCTAGATGCCCAAGCCAAAAACTAAAGTAAATTCTAGAGTCTCTCAGCTCCCTCAGCCTTTATATCACTAAGACCTATACACATCCTGAATGACTCAAGTTTATCCTTTCCTTTGCATTCTGCTTTTCACTACTGATGTTCAGGATGTCAAAATTGTTTTCCCTGGACCACTGCAGTAGTCTTCTATCAGGTTGCCCTGCTTCTGATCTCCCTCTAATCCACTGTACATCGCTGGTTTTTTGTTTTTAGTATAAACCATTCAATGCCTTCCTATCATCTATAATGACAATTTCCTATATTCTTAGTGTGATATCCATGGTCCCTTATGCTCTGGCTCCTGTTTATCTCTCTAAACCCCTCTCTCACTATGGCTTCCACATTAACCCTGTGTTTTAGGTACTTCTAACTTCTTGCACTTCCTAGGATAGGCCATGACCCTTCAAATCTCTCTATCTTTACACATGTGGTTTTCTCGATCTGAAATGCCTTTACTATTCTCCTCTTCCAAAAAACTCCTAACTCATCCATTAAGATTCAAGTGAAATGTTACCTCCTCTCGGGAGCCTCCCCTGTTCTTTGCATACTTCCCTTTCTGTGCTGATTCACTGTACTTTATTCATATATACAAAAGGCACTCACTTCAAATTGCTGCAATTATTTGCTTTATATAGCTACCTTGCCCACTAAGACTGAGGTGGCATGCATTATTTCCCAGGTTTTTAAAAAATGTTTAACTCTCTAATACTGTACGTAAATTGAGATAATACTTCTTAAAAATAAGTTTTTAAAATCCTAAGTTTGTAATTTGACCATTTCCTTCCTTGCCTTATTCTAACCCTCTTAGAAACTCCAGCAGAAATGCCTATCTCACATCCTTGCTTATTCCCTCAATTTTTTTTCCAACTGTAAACAATACCCCCTTCTATCTTCCACAACTAAGGCATAAAATATACTGAAGTTTCAAATATCTTAATTTTAATATAGGCCTCTCTTGGTCACAAATCCATATGCCGGAAGGATGTGAGGATCTGAAGCGCTTGGGCTGATTGGGCTGACAGCATCAGAGACCTCAGTCTCTCTTCCTCTAAGTTGAAAATTGATTCAATTCAACAAATATTTACTGAGCAACCACTAGAGTAAAAGTCACCCTGTTAGGAGAGATGCAGCCCCACTAGGAAGATACCAGTTTTCCCCTACCTGGCAAAAACTACTCATGACAGCTAGCCTTCCATTCATTTGGACCTTATTTAAACACTCTAGGACTTACAGTACAATTTACTATCTACAAGAAACCTAATCACTTTCTGTGATTTGTTCTTTGTGTTTAAATATAACTTAGGCATTTGGTTAGAACACAGTATGTAAGGTTTTACTGATTAATATGTTTCCTTCTACTTGTTTCTCAACTTCTCCATGGCTCCATGTTTTCCCTTGCCTTGGGAGCAGAAGCACTGCTTTCTGTTTTATTTCTGTTGTTGTTGATAGAACCTAGTGCAGTGCTCTGCATACAATACAAACTATAAAAACACATGGTTTCTAAAAGGCAATATTCCAAGAGTATGATTTTCCTGATCCATGTATTAATATCTTTCATCTAACAATACATTAAATCAGCGCACTTTTTGTAATCAAGTTACTAGAAAGTCAGGCTCAGATAAAAGCAAGAGAGGATGTCAGTACCTCATTAAAAATACAAATAAATGTTAGAGAATGTGTTATTCCAATAGCTTCTTATCACTCTTGGTAAGTGCCCGGGGCGAGGACCTCGCAGGGTCAGATAGGCAGCTCCCACCTGACCATGGCGTGGATAATCATGTCCTGAGGTTGTGCAAGGGGAATGCCACTAGTCCCAAATCAACAAGCTCATTCTATTCATAGCCTGGAATAAATTAGGCACTTCAGGGAATGGAAACTGCTATGCTCCCCAGGAGGAACCAGGGCTATATGAGCAGGTCAGAGTACCTGCCTTGGGCATGTCAGGTGCCCAGCCAGCTGTGAAGTTCTTCCTAGCCTTGCTCAGTTGGAAGCATCATAATAGGGCCCATTGTTAACAATGAGAAAATCAGGAGGCTCAACTTTAGAAAGAATGTATTTCCCATCTCTCCAAGACTCAATGAAGAAAGTTCTGGAATGTAGACCTTTAATCAAAGAAATTGTAGCATTCATATTTCTGTCACAAAATTAAATGAATACATCTAATATTCTAATGAGGAGTTGGCTGTAGAGTAACTTCTTACATGAATTACACACTTTGCAGAAGTTTCTATGTAATGAGAATACAAGTCAGCATGGTCTACTCATTTGAGATCTACTTAGCCTCCCTACACTGTAACAATAACAACTCCTGATCATTTCTCTATGTTTTCAAATAATTCCAGAGAACAAGATTTAATAAAAATTAACCTGTGATTGGATTTCCATGGTATACAACTTGACGAAATTCAGAAGGTGGTCCACAAACAGTGGTAGTGGTCCACAATTAGTGATGAGCCGCCCACTGGCTCTAGGCACTGCTTGATCAGGCCCTGGCATTAGCCTTGCTTCATATTGTGCATTCAACATTGAGCTGCTCTAGTGTTAACATATGCTGCATTGGTGCTATTAGCATTACCTTTACAGTTAACATTCATCTACACTTCATCCCATTCCAGAAAGTAGGTGCTAGGTGAAGGGAAATTTACTTGAGAGCTGCATCTTCACTTCACTACGAGGAATACAAACTCCCTGTGGAAAAGAGGAGGGCAGCAAATTTCCCTCTTCCAGCTCCTTTGCCTTTTGGAACAAAGAGGTCAGTCCTCAGGCTAAATAAAACTAGTTTAAATCAGGTAGCAAACCACAACTTATCCAAATTTGATGAAAAAGGTGGCTTATATATCAAGATGGAAGTTCTATGAACAACTCCCTTGTGTTCAATCTTACCTTCTCTTAGATGGTGTTTCAGATTTAACCACTGCTATAATAACTAAGGTATCTTATGGAAGAGAAAAAAAAGTCATTTTAACCACCGTGAAACAGGTAAAAGAAGAACTCTGTGTACTGAATGTGTATATGTATGTCATTAATAATTATAACCATTAAGTTCCTATATCATGGAGTAAAAAAACTTACTAGTTTATTGTCTGATCCAAAAGTTTCACTGATGTATCTTTAGTGCCTAGAACAGTGCCTGGCAGTATAGCAGGCACTCAAATATTGACTGATCAGTTGATTGACTGACAGAATGAATGAGTCTATCCTTTTCACCATATTTATTATTTCTTTATATTAGTCAAAAGCTCAAAAGAATAGATGGATTTCAGATTTAATCCATCACCATTAAAGAATTTCTAAATAAATAGGCTACACTATTAAGAGAATTTTAATGTTTTTCGGCAATGAAATATATAAAACATATAAAATGATGATAGATTGACATACATCTATACTCCCCCACATACACAAAGGATTGGAAAAGAAATGTTTCTAAGTTTTACAGGATGATCTTATGCATATTTTAATACAGCTGTTCATTATAAAAAAGACAAAGACTACATAAATCTAATGGACAGAAAAACGTGGTTACAATTTAAACATTTTCTTCACCTTATTTTTAAAGATATTGAAAAGTGACACTTCATTACTCTGTATTTTTATATTCCAACCTAAACATTTTACATTATATTTGGTAACTAATACTCTAATTCCATGCACTGGAAGAGGGTGGAATCAAATTAATAAATACTAAAACATCTTTGAAGAGTAATAAAATATTATTCTCTAAATTACAAGTCAAATTTTGAAAGTATATTGGGCACTCAGAATAAAAATAGCAACAATAGCAATAGCAAACTCTTATAAAGGGCTTATTATGTACCAGGTAGGTACTATCTATAATATAGATAGATAATTTTATATGATTTGTATAACTTCTAAAATAAAATACCAACTAATATATATACATACATATATATACATACACACACAAATACATATATATTTGATCCTCATAAAAATCCTATGAGATAGATACCATCATTTCCATTTCAAACATGAGGAAACTGAGGCACACAAAGGTTAAATAATTTACTAATTAGTCATTTAGCAGAAAAAAAAAAAAAAGAAGAAGAAGCAGCCTTCAGGGAATTCCCTGGTGGTCCAGTGGTTAGGACTCTGTGCTTCCACTGCAGGGGGCACAGGTTCAATCCCCGGTGGGGGAACTAAAATCCCACATGCTGTGCAGCATGGCCAAAAAAAAAAAAAAAAAGAAGTCACATAGCTAGTAAGTAACAAAGCCAGTATTCAAATTCAGACAGTCTGGCTCTTGAGGTCGTGGTCTTAATCACTATGTTATATTTCACAGAGAAATGGATTTTAATTTTTTGTGAAAGCATCATAAATTAAGTACATTGTTAGAAAATGTAAAGATAAGTACTTGCAGTTTCTTCTAATAAATCTACTCATGGAAATGCAAATCAAAACTACAATGAGGTATCACCTCACACCGGTGTCAGAATGGCCATCATCAAAAAATCTACAAACAATAAATGCTGCAGAGGGTGTGGAGAAAAGGGAACCCTCTTTCACTGTTGGTGGGAATGTAAATTGATACAGCCACTATGGAGAACAGTATGGAGGTTCCTTAAAAAACTAAAAATAGAACTACCATATGACCCAGCAATCCCACTACTGGGTATTTACCCTGAGAAAACCATAATTCAAAAGGAGTCATGTACAGGGCTTCCCTGGTGGTACAGTGGTTGAGAGTCTGCCTGCTGATGCAGGGGACACGGGTTCATGCCCCAGTCTGGGAAGATCCCACATGCCGCGGAGTGGCTAGGCCCGTGAGCCATGGCCGCTGAGCCTGCGCGTCCAGAGCCTGTGCTCCGCAACGGGAGAGGCCACAACAGTGACAGGCCCGTGTACCACAAAAAAAAAAAAAAAAAAAAAAAAAAAGAGTCATGTACAACAATGTTCATTGCAGCTATATCTGCAATAGCCAGGACATGGAAGCAACCTAAGTGTCCATCAACTGATGAAGGGATAAAGAAGATGTTGCACATCTTCAATATAAAATGGAATATTACTCAGCCATAAAAAGAAACAAAACTGAGTTATTTGTAGTGAGGTAGGTGGACCTAGAGTCTGTCATACAGAGTGAAGTAAGTCAGGAAGAGAAAAACAAATACCGTATGCTAACACATATATATGGAATCTAAAAAAAACAAAAATGCTTTTGAAGAACGTAGGGGCAAGACAGGAATAAAGACGCAGACATAGAGAATGGACTTGAGGACACGGGGAGGGGGAAGGGTAAGCTGGGACGAAGTGAGAGAGAGAGAGGCATGGACATATATACACTACCAAATGTAAAATAGATAGCTAGTGGGAAGCAGCCACATAGCACAGGGAGATCAGCTCAGTGCTCTGTGACCACCTAGAGGGGTGGGATAGGGAGGGTGGGAGGGAGATGCAAGAGGGAGGAGATATGGGGATATATGTATATGTATAGCTGATTCACTTTGTTATAAAGCAGAAACTAACACACCATTGTAAAGCAATTGTACTCCAATAAAGATGTTAAAAAAAATCTACTCATGAATTTCCCTTAAAATGTGCACCTAATTTTTATTATCATAAATGGGAGGTACACGCATACAGGAGGAAAAAAACAGAAATAACCTCTAGGGAAAAATATCTAAAATTAGAAAATCAACATTATGGGATTTAAGCTATATGCCAACTTGTATTCATATAAGAACAAGACCTCTGAGTACTATATACTCAAAGTCAGCGAGGCAGATGCAAGTGACTCTCGATAGTGTCTAGCGCATTATCTGTCGGCAAAAGGCTTTAGAGAAAATGCCCGTGAGGAGCTACCCAGACATCGCTGCTCCAGCTTCTTCCCACAGCGTGCTCATTCCTACAGCCTTTGAGAAGAGCATGTGCAAGAAAACAGCAAGCTCCCACAATTACCCCTGCTTATTGGTGGGCTATCACATCCATTAGCCTAACATTTAGTTCACTAGAGCGCCTGCTTCTAACACTGCTAACACATGACCTTAATCTGGGCTGCGGGATACAAGCATTATGATTTCTCATCTTCTAGTCTGATTTTTACTCTTTATTCTTTTGCTCTATATAAGAGTTCCTACTTCATGCTGGATCTTTTAGGAAACGGATATTTTTGTTGTGGCACTGCTTGCTATGTGTATGTGCTTGGTTGAGTTTTTTGCCTTTTTCTTTTTTTATTGCCACCACACAGTTTTGGCAAAACCTTCCACAGGAAAGTCAAAATTCTGTAGGAATTACTCAAATATCTCTATTTTTATTACAGCTTTCTCCTGGGAGAAATGCATTAGTCTGTTAATTTCTCTCAAACTCACATTTTTCCCCCCCCTCAGCACAGGCAAAGCTCCAAAAAGTAACATCAAGCACTCAAAGTAATTGAAGGAGGCTACCTAAAGATTAGCAAATCATGTGTGTAGGCCAATTCCTAAAGACAAATCTTAAAATAAACATCACTGTGGGCACTGAAACATATTCAGCTACTATGTTTACATTTCCATTGATAACTTTAATGTAAACAAATTATATTCTGGTGTTTTTGTACTATTGAATTTTTCATAAAGACATAGCGCTGAATCTTCTCCTTGGAGCTTACTTTCTAGAATGGAAGAAAAAACAGCAGTCTGAGTGAAAGCAAACCCTAGTTTCATCCTATTTCAGCACACCTCAAACTGTCGTCTCATTGTCACCTTTTATTCGCTGATGCGCCCTATTCCTGTGTCTCTTCTACATACCAATAAGGAAAAATAAATCACTGCAGAACATACGACTTCCTAGATTCTGCTATTGGGTAAAGGGGAAGCAAAACCAAGAATCTACCCTTTGAAATGCTCAGTCAAAATCAGTATCTTCACATACAAAACATTATCGCATCATTCTTAAAAGAAGGCACTCACAAAATGAATTGAAATTCCTGTGTACCTTGGGCTGTGAGTTCCTCTCTTGAGTTCCAACGACAGAGCACCTACCAACTAGTATTCTTTGGAAACTATATTAAAGCGTGCATTAAGTTTGAGTCAGTGACTGTCAACTTATTTGTGGTAAAGAATCTCTTCACACTCCTGATGTTGACATTACTAAACTGCCTTGACAAAGTAAGATAAACATTGGATTTGCTTATGCTTACTTTAGTCTACAGATTTAAAGTTTTGGCTAACTTCACCAAGTAAGTCCTACAAAAATTCATCTTCAACACTGCACATTTCAGGTCATCTAGAGGTTAAGTTAAGCTGATAAGGAGAAAGGTATTTATATTCCTGAAATAAATACATATTAATCACAACAATTTCCTTAGATATGAGATATATCAGAAAAGGGCCAAACTGATGCAGAAAAACTTAATTTTGGTCGCATTCATGCTAATTTCTGGGTCTTTGGCATTGGTATATTTCTTAACTCCGCTGGGCCTCAGTTTCTTCACATGTAAAATAAGAAGGATGGCCCAGATAAACTCTTTACTTGTTTAAAAATTTTAAACTCCAAAACTTAAGTAAATTTATCTGAGTTTTAGAGAACAAACGTAATTACAGGTACTTAAGCCCTAGAATTACAACAATATGCAATGGTACTAAAAACATTTCACTCTGGCTCCAAATGTGATTCAACTCTAATAAGCGTGCCACCCAGCTAGTAAGCAAATACCTGTACATTGAAAATATTTTTAGAGCAAGCATAAACAGTTTGACAGTAATTTGTATCATTCTCACGGGAAAATAACTTCTCCAATCTCATCTTTCTAGTCTATGTAGCAGTGCCAATTTATAGGCATATAAAATTCGAAACCTCTTCTGTGCATCAATTATAACTTACACAGCTCCCTGAGCATCATTTAAAAAGCAAAGAAGTGCAAACAATATTCTGCTTGCTGACATAGTAAAAAATTTAGCTAACGTAGCTTTAGAACTTCACAATTTAACTGCAATCAAATATCCCCTTTTCGAGACAGGAAAGCGACTAGGGCAATTATCCTAAGTATAAAACTCCATCCCTGAAATTATCTAACTCATTACCCAAGGAAAAGGGATGTAGGTTGGAAACCTGGCCGATGATATTTTCCTTGTTATCAATGTACAAGAAGCTATAAAATCCTACATTTTATTTTTTTTAAAGTAATGCATTTAAAATCACATACATATCTAAGTGACACAAGGTAAAAATGTAATGCAACATAAAGAATATTAAATATTAAAACCTTTTCTACTTGTACTATAAAGATAACAAGATTAATGTACATAAAAATAAAGAACTTGAAAATTTTGTGAAAGTTCCAGAAAAATCAATAAAAGTAGGTCAGGAACAAAACTGAACAAAATGAGAAAGACTTAAACATCTATTAGAATTTAAGTTAGACAGAAATAAGAACTTCCTGAAATGAGATACTCAGAATTTATATCTATGTCTCTGAGTAACTAATTATTAGAGTCTTTGGGAGGGGAGTAGGTAATGGAATTTTATGAAGCCTTTTTTAAAATGGCAGACAGTTTTGTGTTTTGGGGTTTTTTTTGGTGGTACACGGGCCTCTCACTGCTGTGGCCTCTCCCGTAGCGGAGCACAGGCTCCGGACGCGCAGGCTCAGCGGCCATGGCTCACGGGCCCAGCCGCTCCGCGGCATGTGGGATCTTCCCAGACCGGGGCACGAACCCGTGTCCCCTGCATCGGCAGGCGGACTCTCAACCACTGCGCCACCAGGGAAGCCCTAAAATGGCAGACAGTTTTTTTTTTTGTTTTTTTTTTTTTGCGGTACGAGGGCCTCTCACTGCTGTGGCCTCTCCCATTGTGGAGTGCAGGCTCCGGACACGCAGGCCCAGCAGCCATGGTTCACAGGCCTAGCCGCTCCGCGGCATGTGGGATCTTCCCGGACCGGGGCACGAACCCATGTCCCCTGCATCGGCAGGCGGACTCTCAACCACTGCACCACCAGGGAAGCCCGGCAGACAGTTTTGATCAACGGTGATGGCTTTGGTTGGCTATGTCAAAGGATATTCTGGCTGATATTTGCATATAATTTTCATTGTGTTACCAGAACTATGTTACAGTTTGTGCATGGGAGAGAGGGGATCCTTTTTAAGCTGGATGAGTTTATGGTATTATCATTCAAATATTATCCAAACCCCAGGAAGATCTGGAAACCTTTCCTTAGTCCATATACGTTCTTCCATTTTCCTGAGAAATGTAACCAAGTGAAACACAACACCTGTATAAGCTCACAGTCCAAAGAACCCAAAATAGTCAACAAAAATTCTAAAAACCCACAAGTGTAAAAATCCTATTTGGTAACTCCTTAATTTTAGATTGCTCTGATGGAATGGGGCTTTTGAGAATTTTCTCTACAGCAATCATGTGCAGTTACGAGAGGTGCAGAGGTAAGTAGTTTCTGGTCAGCTGTAGACCAGAGATAGTCCTAGAGAACCCGGCTAATAGCATATGGCTTAGCCAAAATAGAGAGTATAATTTAGCCTCTAATTTGATCAGTTTAAAAATCAGGCAGAAAAAAAAAAAACTTGGGCCCTAGGCTAGAACCTGGCATATGAGATATCAGCCCAAGGGCATATTTTGGAGGTTTTGTAGGTAAAACTAGATTAGGGTCACTCACTTCTCTCTCTTTTCATTTAAGATTCAGTTTCTTTTGTTAAACCACTAAGCATTTTTTAAAAATTTGTCTGCTAAAGTAGCAAACCTGAAAATTCCATCCAATTCAAGTCAGACTATTTTTACTTCAGATTAAAAATGATTTTATTAACATTCTAGACAGCTAAGACCCTGGGAGAAACTGCCAGTTTATATTTTTACCATAGTCATAGTTTTATTTCATTTATATGTGAATATATCATTAATTCTCAGAGCAAATATAGAGCATGGGTCAGCTGAGGGCCTATTTTCTAAAAGAAGGGTCAGATGAAAAAGCTTACTGTCTTTAAAGCTATTAAGGCACAACATTTTAGATAACCAGGTTTAGTCTATTCTTTAGCTCACTGAGAGACACATTTAGGGAAAAAAAAATCTCAGTGGTCACCGAAGACAATATTACAAACATCACACAGATTCCATTTAAAGTCACCAGAAGCCTTTGGGTGTCTAAAATCTTCAAATCAATACAATTTTAGTCCTGTCTTTGTGTCTCTGTATTATGCTTTATTGTTGTTACTTGGCTTGTGCCAATAGGAATACGGAGAAAGATATAAACATAAAATTTAAGAAGTCATTTTTGGCTAAGAAAGTAATTATAAATTTGGAAGAGTCAGACATTTATGTCTTTGTATAAGTGGCTTTTGAATTGTCTGTCATCCTCACTATAGCACAAATTGAAGCTACGGTGAGTCCACGGTGATAAATTCTGATGCTCAGCTACTATGAGGACTAATACCAAACAGCTGCCATTGTCCTGTCCAAAACATAAAATGAAGAAAAACAGTATAGAAAAGCTGTGCAAGCTCAAGAGGGTTGTTCATCTTGATTCCCTTTTCAAAACTGCCATCAATGCTTGTTCGACTCATGTAAGTAAAATGCAGAGTCAGCATAACTAAAGGACTTTGGGTTTCAAAGGTTATTGACACAGAATGCTTGGAGAAAGGGAGGTGCTTAGCCTTAGGAAGATGATGAGGAAAGAGGTGCTTAGAAACATAAGAAACTAGAAAGGAGAAAATTCTGCAGCAGGCCATTGTTTCAAAAACAACAACAACAACAAAAAAGCCCCCCCAAAATTTTGTTTAATAGATTTTAAAAATTCTGTTTCAAAAAACTATGTGTAGGGCTTCCCTGGTGGCGCAGTGGTTGAGAGTCTGCCTGCCGAGGCAGGGGACACGGGTTCGTGACCTGGTCCGGGAAGATCCCACATGCCGCGGAGCGGCTGGGCCCGTGAGCCGTGGCCGCTGAGCCTGTGCGTCCGGAGCCTGTGCTCCGCTACGGGAGAGGCCACAACAGTGAGAGGCCCGCGTAAAAAAATAAAAAAGGCATGGATTAAAAATTGATTTTTAAATATGCTATGTATAAAATCATCCAAACATTGAAAAATGATTTGAATAATAAGCCCAATTGAGATTTTTAAATCAGAATTACAAGTTTTCATGAAACAATATTTTTTCTGCTTTCTCTACTTATTCATTATTAAGAATTTCTCCATAACCCTCCATTAACCAGAAAATCTAATCATCATCCAGTCATAATTTTTTGCTTTCCCTGGATTTTGTCTATTATTGGGGGGGGGACAACGTTTTATGCTTTTCATTTCCAGTGTAGTGTTCTCTAATATTAACAGTCAGTTGTGTTACTGAGGGCTCTTTAGTCAACTAGCCTGTGCCAGCTTCAGTGCTAAAAATACTATTACAATTAGAAAGAAAGCCATGAAATAAATGAAAAGTGAAAGAGTTAATATACCAACAATAATTTATCACCTTATTATAACTTGCCCCGTGGCACACAGAAACTCTGTGATAAAAACAATAACTAAGAAAGCTTCCCTTAACACAACACTTCTGATGGCTTGTCATGATAGCTGATTAAAATACCAAAATCAACAAGAGTCTATAAAACACAGTTAAAAATTATGTGAAGATCCATAGCACAGTTTTTTTCAAGTACTTTAAAATTTTAATGAGATATAGATCGCGCAACACTAGCTAAAGAAAGTAACTGGGATACACTGGGGAGTACAGCTTCCAGTGTATACTTCTGCAGATAATGCCAACTGTAAGGAAAATAAACTTCAATATTATATATAATTTCAGCAGAAACATCTGGATATTTAAATATTTGTACTATAAAAACAAGTACAACCAAGTTCAATTATTACATTTATGTTCATTGTATTATAGAAATTCATTTACCCATCTAGCTATTTAAATGAAATTTTCTGGTTGATGTGATTGTTTAAGTAGAAGTGATACCAACTGCTACTGAGAATTGCATTCTCAGAGAATTGCATCACACAGATTGACTTAAAAATGTACTCCAGTCTTGATTATTGTTAGCAGAAAATCTGAATTTAAGTATTTTCTTTGAACTGTAAGCAATCAATCTACCTATATTGCATCCTGACGGGGCACATGAGTTAAGAAAGAGAAAAGCAAAAGAAAGGGTCTTTTAGCACTGTCTTTTCACAAAGTAGGGTTTTACCAATTTGTACTGTGGTTGTATAGGCTGTCAGCTATTATGAAATCAATGCAATGTGTTCACTGGTTGTCAGTCACAGGATGACAGTATTGTAAATTAAGGGGATGCATCTTCAAGCAGACTTCCATACACATATTTCTAAGGAATCCATTTGCAGTCTGATTTATGCTCTTAAAATAGACAACCTACCACTATCTGTTGAAAAGTCTCACAGGTATGAAACTGTCTAATTGAATATCATTTTCCTTTATAATCAAAGTAGGCTCCCATTTAGCTTCAATCACTTTGCAGTTTTAACCTTAATATTTTCTATACAGTGAAAAGGAGTCAAAAGACTTCACGAACAGTTTTGAATAACATTACTTATTTAAATATGTATCTACTGAGATGAAAATTACTGAATAAAAATATGTCACAGTAGTTGCATAACTCCTGAGAATATATTAATATCATTCCTTAAAGCAGTAATTCATTACCATGATAGATTGCTAAAATCTATTCTAAAACGTAATTAGAACAAAGATTTTTCAAAATAAATGAAAATAATTATTGGCAGGCATACTAAGTTCTCTTAAATTTAAAATAATATTAAATTCCCATTTTTTGGATAGGTTTTAAAAGACACTGTTGCATAGTCTTTTATCTAACTAAATGATGTCTTTTAATCACATATGCTTAATAATCTATAAAAATGACCAGGCCATGTAAGAATTGATAAACGTTCTGATAAGTCTATGTAAACAATTCTGTTCTTCATAATATTTTTATTTAAATAGTAACATTTTAACAGGAGAAAAAGTTGTTTTAAAGGAAGGATATTTATAAACAAACTTTTTATTTTTCATGTTCCCTTCCAGATTTTGTCATACATCATTATATAACCATGAACATATAATAAATATAATTGACTTTTAATATATAATTTTTATTATAAGTGAGAAAAGAAACATTAAAAAGGTTTTGTGAAGTCAAAACTGAGACTTAGAATAGGAAAGAAATGAAAGGAAGAAAAAATTCTTGCTCTCATATACACGTGAAATTGCCATTCTAACGTAAGAATCACAAAACTTAAAATTAGCAGAAAAATCATATATCTTAGTAATCAAAAAGCTGTAGTTGGGAGTGAAAAGAAAAAAGATATTCATAAGTATTTGGATACAGTCATATAATTTGGGGAGATGCCTTTAAAACTACAGTGAAATTAGTATGTGTCAATGTCATTATTAGGCCCATGGATAGGATGTCAAGGGTTGTTATTACATGTGGATTCAATTTATGTGGATGAAGTAAAGAAAAACCACTATCTGTTCAAGATTTTACTCTAGGTTTTTCTAGGTAAAAACCTAGGAAAAGTTCACTTGTAAAGACTGCTTTTCTTCATGCTGAAAATTTCTTAAACCAATTATTTTCTATTGCTCCCTTATAGGCACATTTATCAACTTCAGTGCTAAACAAAATCTGCTTCAATACCGCACTGTATTTTTTTTAAACTTCATATAGACTATCAGTTGTGTTCCAACTACGTAATAAGACTTATGTGCTCAAAGATGGCCACAACCACGTTAGCCAGGTGTGCTGAGAGTAGGACAGCTCTTACACATTGAATTAATAGCTCCATATTGCTGTGACTGAACCTGAAAGACTGACTTTAAAGTTACAGTCCTCATTTTTAATATATTTCTCATTTAGATTTTGTTTCTGAAAAATGAAGGTAGAATAAGTAATATTTTTCATTACTCCAGGTTTTTCAAGTCTTTCTAAACCTTCCAATTTTAGCAAAACAGCAAAACTCAAGAGATACTATCCACATAAATCTCTATGCAGTTCTTGACTCTGATACTGAAATAAATAACATATTTCAAACAGGAATAGGAACAACTTTAAAGGTTCAGATCTACTCCTGTTTTATGTCTATTCTGACACAAACTTCTTGGTTCAAGGTACTTCTGACAATAGTAAATTATTACTTCCTGGTTACATTAAAAGATTTCCTTGAGTATCTAATGAATCTTAAATAATAAATGTGTTTCCTTGACTATTCGCCACTGGAAGTTCTGAATTCTATTATAAATAAGTCCATGACTGGTAATAATATTTTGCTTTAAGACTGATTTGTGAAAGATCTGCAAGCAGCCCAAAAGTTCAGGTATCAAAAATCACAAATGAAGAGACCCCCCAGAGTCTTCATTAATAGGATGACTATAAATGATTTAAAATTGTGGTGAGGCAGATGCTTCTATGGAGAGACAAACTACATAAGCATTATTGGTTTTAATAATGAGAATACACACCTTTGAAGGAAAATCCTAATAAAACATTCCATTAGGGGAAAAAAGTCGGGGGGAGGTGATATCCTCCTTACAAGCTAATCACCACTGTGAGTTCCCTTATATTCTCAGAGCAGCAAGAGACCACATTTTCATCAAAACATAAATCGTTACTACAGAGGGAATTCAGAACACTGACTGGTTAGTAAAAAAGAAATAATATTATAGTATTTGTTATAATTATGAATGCTAATTATTATATAGCTATCATAATTATGGTTCCATTAAACTTTAATTTTCTCTTATAATATCTAAAATTATCTGAATAAATGTCAAGGCTGAATTTTAGGAATTTTTTCACGAAATCACTTTAGTTATTTAGAGTAAAATTATTTTATGTTAACTTTGACTGAAGGAAGTCCCTTTTAAGAAATGCAAAAGTGTAAACAGTTTACACACAGCTTTGACAATTCAAAATTGTCCCTTACATATAGTTAGCAATGACCACAGGAGACTGAAATCTGTGTACTGTTATTAACATTAAATACAAAACAGTTCTAAACCCTAATTAGTTAATACACTAACGAATAAACTTTTCTTGCTTCATATAATATGTTGTGTTTATAACAAATATTCAAAAGTTATATAAATAATATTTTCTCTTTAAGAATTGCTTTAGAGGGACTTCATTTTCTAACTGATTTGATTTGCAAGTTTAAAAAGCTTACATTTCAGTAGCCTTTCATTCAAGTAAACAGTGATCTACAAAATATCTTTACCTTCATTACTACTTCCTTTTAACAAACACTTTAACTATTTAACAATGATGTTCTTACAGTACAAAAAGTAATATGATTTCCCAGGCCAGCCTGTATAAACATCACCAAAAAACATTTATGTTTACGCTGCTGGACGTCATACATACTCCGTAACTCCAAATATGTATAGAACATCTCCATTTGGATGTCCTAGATCAGTTTACCTCAAACTCAGCACATAAACATGGAACCAAAAGAAAGGAATATTATATGCATAAAAATGTTGCCTGCAGTATTGGTAGTGGTGGGAAAAATCAGAAATAACTTTAATAAATTTTCCCTTCAAAGAGGGAAATGTAAATGATTAAGTAAACTGTGGTAAATATCCACTCAGAGGCACACTTGGCAGCAAGCTAGTAATGAATATGATCACTCTGAAGATTCCAGAGGAATACGGAGGCAAACAGTGGTGAACTGTACAAGCACTATGATTACAATTTAGAAGGCACTATTAATAAAGAGTTGGTGGAAAAAACATTAAAAATTCTGAAATTATTAAACTTCAAACTTCTCCCATAAACGATCTCCTCTCTGAAGTATCCTCTTTCTGTCTGTCCATGTCTAAAAATTTTTAGATTAAATCTGGTTCATAGATATAAATAAATTTAAAAATCTGGTTCTTTCTTTGAGGGGAGACCAACTAGTACTATATCTTGGGAAAGTGGAGACCGTTGAGATTTTACTACACTATATTTTAATATTTCCTAATTGTTCATTTTAAATTCTATATGCCAAGTTAGTCTTATTTACTAATAGCAATAATAAGCTATTTGAAATTATGAGAAATCTAAAATTTCTATTTTATTTTCTCCATTCATTCATTCTTCCACACATTCATTCAGAGCACAAAGGAACAGCCCATTCTGGAGAACGAATTTTAAGTTCCCTGATAGCAACACTGAATTCCCAGTGCCAACCCCAGTGTCAGGATTCCAGACAGCATGTAGAGGAAAGAAAGAAATGGAGGGGTGAGGGGAAAGGAAGGAAAAGGGTGTGGCCTGTACACAGCAAATGAAAATGAGGGAAAGAAAAGGAAGAGGAAGAGAAGAAAGAAGAGAGTGAAAAAATGCTTAAATTTTAGAGTCAAACATCTCAGCTTGAATTCTGTCTATTCTTACTAGTAGAAAATCTTGAATGCTTTTAAATCTTTATGTTCCCTTTTCCTCATCAGTTAAATTGAGAGTCAGATGAGTTGGCATCTGTAAAAGGTTTAGTAGAAGTCCAACACATAGTAGGTACTCAGTACATACTGGCTGCCCTGTCAATGCCTCAATATACTTTGAAGAATATATAGTTTAAAATCATTTCTAATGTCCTAATACTACAAAGCACTGCCAGTAAAGTAAGGCTGAACACTGGCTGCCCTTATTAGCTGTTTTGAAGATATATAACCATTATTTAGAAAAGTCCAAAGATCTAACTTCATTTTTTCCAAAAATGGCAAAAAAACAATAAATAGCAATTCTTAAGTCCAATGGCAAACAACTCTAGTATTTGTTACATGACCATAATAGACCACCAAGGGAAATTATATGGAAGGACAAAAAACCCTTGTATTTCATCTCAAAATCAGAGTTGGAAGCAAATATATGAATAAATATGTGATAATAAATATACAAAATACATCAGGAGAGCCAAAGAGAGAATCCTTTTTCTGTCTGTTTTAAGAAATCATTTTATGGTGAAAATAACTCCCTCTTAAATTTGTCTTATTTTTTATTTTATAATTTAATATATCAGGTTTTCTTAAACTGGGGCATACTTGTTGTCTACCCATAAATTTAAAAATAACAGATAGATGTAATTTCAGAAAATGACAAATAAAAACGCAACTAATTTTTCCCTCAAACCACACAACTGAACCACAACCACTCTTTCTAAGATAATAGCAGAGTTTTCTTTCCAAGGAGTGCCTGGCACAGTGCAGTGAAGAAAAGAAAAGCACAATTTTATCCTTAGAGGCACCAAAGGAGACTAACATTGTGACAAAAGTAAATACTGGAAGTTCTCCATGAAGGAGCAGACTTTAAGATCATACATATATGTAAAATGTGTACTGTACTGATGTATCCACTGATTTCCAATCCTAATTCCGACAGCCTCCTGGCTCCTGAAGTCACCCATAGGTTGGCAGCTTCTTCTGTAGAAATTCTCAGATCATGATTCCTTACCCTCTACTTCTGCTACGCCTTAAGCCTCCACTGCACTTCCTTTTCTTTCTCTTCCTTGTTGACAAAGAGCTGCTATGAATTTAGAAACATGTTTCATAAATTTATATATATATATATATATTTTAAAGAAGATGTTGGGGGTAGGAGTTTATTAATTAATTTATTTTTGCTGTGTTGGGTCTTCGTTTCTGTGCGAGGGCTTTCTTTAGTTGTGGCAAGCGGGGGCCACTTTTCGTCGCGGAGCGCGGGCCTCTCACTATCGCGGCCTCTCTTGTTGCGGAACACAGGCTCCAGACGCGCAGGCTCAGTAGCTGTGGCTCACGGGCCCAGCCGCTTCGCGGAATGTGGGATCCTCCCAGACCAGGGCTCGAACCCGTGTCTCCTGCATTAGCAGGCAGATTCTCAACCACTGCGCCACCAAGGAAGCCCCCATAAATTTATATTTTAATAATCACAGCATTATCTAAATACATTTTTGTTATTATATGTTTAGATAGAAAGTATTGCTGCTATCTATTATGGTCCAAAATAATTCTTTGTAATCAAAAACTTACAGACTTAAAAAGATTAGCAACCACCTAATATATACCATATATTTGGTGGCAGCTTCAGAATTTCATTAGAGAAGGGGTTTGGGATGTCAATTAGATGGGAGGAGGTCGTCTATGGAAATCATCTTACCAGTGTGTTTATATAATTGGCCCATACTGTTTACATGCTATCTGTTCATTTAGCATAGATTTGGAGGGAGAAAGCTAGTGGTGGTTCTAAGGGGAGCTAAGACCCCCCACAAACCACTCCTTGATACAGCTCCTTCATGTTTCAAGAGGATGGTTTCAATGAGGAGTAGAAGCAAAGGTAAGAGCCAAGAGAATACTTACTCACAACGTGCTATTTTTGTTCCTGGTAATTTTACCCTGACATTCAAAAGGGTAAGAATTACGCAAGGATCTGGATCTTGGTGAGAAAAGGGACTTGGCTAACTTCACGCATCCTTGAGATTCAAACCATGTTTGCAAGAGATTCAGTCCCCTGCTAACGCCTTAAGCACTCATCAGCAGTGAAGTGAACAAATCTAGATGTTTCTACTGTTTGGCCTCCTTCACAATTCTTTACACTCTTAAAAATTTCTTTTTGACTAAACAGCATGGAACTTTGGCTACATGTGGAATTTTGAGAAAACCAGAGACAGGAAGGGAGTAAAAAGGTCTTTATTTTAAAAGGTAACATTTGCTTTTGGCATTTCCTTTTCTTCTCAATTTTTGATTTGGGGTTTGGGGGTTCAGGGGTAGAAAAATAAGACAGTTATTTCCTCTCTAATCAATCATTCTAATCTCTATAATAAGTTAAACATCTCTGATCTCTCAGAAAAAGAAACATTTTAGATGAATATTTTAGGGAGCAGCAGGATGGAGGCAAAGAAAATTCTGAAATACTCACCTCTTCCTCTCACACCATCCAGCTGTCAGTGTCTCCAATACAGTTAGTACTTCGCAGGCATAGCAAAGATAAGGGGTATTTCAATCATGGATGAGCAACAAGAGTTGCTATTTCCAAATACGGGAGAAAAAAGTAAGATTCCTTTTGAAGATAACATTCTGTTTTCATCTCTAAATGTGTACATGTATATATGTGTGCTGTGTTCAGTAAAAGAAAAATATTGCAGCTAACTTAAATCTCTTAGATTTGGAAATGGAAAGACCCTCTTTTATCTATTTATGAGCTTAACTGCAGAACTAATTCAAATTACTACTGGTTGATGTTTCTTGAATCATTCATTTCCTCTGAATAAGTTTCATTCATTCTCACAAAAAGGAAAATGGACTTTTAAGCTTGCTAAATGTAAGAAAAAAGTATTCATATATCAGATCCAAAACCACTAAGTTGCAGTGATAGCAAGTTTCAGTAACATGTTTCTTGGTATGCTGTAATCAAGTTTAAACAATGGTATTTCTTGTCCTAAAGTGGGCTGTGGATATAAGAACTAGCTTTTCTTGCCCAGGCAGGCAATATGGAATGAAGGACTATGGTCAAAGAAGTAGGTACAAGAACTGCTATAGCCAATCTACACACACACACACACACACACACACAATGTAGTATTTAATAGTACTGTGCTTACAACAAAAAATTTATCTACTAATACATAAAACTGATCCCTCAGAAGAAAAGTTTATAATGATACTAAATTTGCACTGTGAAAAGAGCCCAAACTAGTGAAAACTTAGAGGACTTGGTAATCCCAGAAGTTTCTGTGAATGGTTATTAGAAATGTGGTCCAAACTCAGAGGGAACCCTCATGTTTCTATATTAGTCTGAAAAAAGTTATTTTGATCATTCCACTTTTTCTTAATATAGCACAAAAATAAAATTTAATGAATCTAGGATTGTTATGGTATTTTGAAATCAGGTTTTAACTTATTATTTTAAAACTATAACTTAAAATTATATATACGTATACATATATAAAGAAAAGGTCACATTTACTTTAAATTCCAAGAAACTCACTTTGATGATCAGATAACATCACCCATCTTTTAAACAAAAAATAATAAAGATTAAAAACTAGAGTCATCAGAAATTCCATATTAACCTGCAGTATTATAGAAGTTGTCGTTAACTGAAATTCTCTATGAACTAAATACATCTCCTCTATGATGAAAATCACATTAAATCATGAAATATGGAAAAATCTTGAAATGTCTGTCATTTTTAAAGAAGGATAGTGACACTCAGTGTCATTTCTTATAAGTGTAATTTATCTCATTCTAACTCTATGGAAATTGGTTATCTGCACCACATGATATACAGCACGTGCTGCCTCCCTAAGGCTGCTTTTTGTGACAGGAGGGTACGAGGATTGGCCACTGCTCTCTTTTTTGCGTTACTGAGAAAAGCCTCCTCCCTGTACTTTGCCTCCACATCAGGACATGTGGCTCCTAATCTCCCTATCACCCACATTCACAAAATCAGGAACATCACCCATAACCTCTGTGTTTTAAAAAACTGGCATGATCACCTTCTGGTAATCACGTATGACAGTAAAGTGGCATGCCTCCTTTGAGAAAGCTGCTCTAGATGATAACTGTACACTGAGGAGAGCATTTAATTATTCCAGAGCTTATCACTGCCCAACAATGATCTGCTTCAGAGACGCACTATGCTTGTGAATGATGTATTTCTAGTGAAAGTCATGAAATCAGTTTGATAACCAAAATTTCTGGATAGGTATCTTGTTAGTGCCCTCTTCCTCGTAATAAATAGTCTGACGTGACCACTTTTACATTTATTTCATACAGTAACTGTTGAACGATGTGAAACTTCAAATGATGGGGAAAAGAGGAGTATTACAGTTAACTTTCGGTCCAGGAAAACTGGATGAGCTGATAGGAAATACACTATCTATGACTATATTCATAATCTGAGCACAACAATTCTAAGATAAAAACTCCAAAGCTATTAAAACTATTTATAACTGCTTATTACTTAAATTTTAAGTTACTTCGTCTTATTTTTCTAAAATCTTTGTGTCTATTTTTTGTCACTCCCCATAAAAGTTCTCAGGACTAGGGTGTTTATAATGTAAAGATAACTTAAACATCAAAAATCAAAAGGACAAGACTATTAGCAAGATAATGTATTGTTAAGGAATTTGTCCAAAGTTATTTAAAAAAAAAAAAGACTAGCTAATTGGGGGAAAGGGTCTTATGAGCAAAAGTGAGAACATGTCAAGCAAAGACAATATGGTTCAGACTACAAACATCAAGATTACTGACATTTATAGAAAACCTTTACTTCTTTCCCATTTTCTCTGTCTTCTGATATGTCTGGCTAATTTTTCATCGGCTTTACTCTAAATATGCATTATCCATAGAACTTAAGCGTAGAGGATAAAAGGGAAAATTTAAAACTCTCAATTTTTTTGTCTCACAGTAATTTTGGTAAAATATTTTGTGTGGGCTTTTAGATTGTATGCAATTTTATGCTTTCTGCCTATTTCATTGCCTAGAATAACTGGGCTTGATATCAAACAGAAAAGTAAAACACCCCTTCTTTTTTTTTTTTTTTTTTTTTTTGTAGTACACGGGCCTCTCACTGTTGTGGCCTCTCCCATTGCGGAGCACAGGCTCCGGACGCACAGGCTCAGCGGCCATGGCTCACAGGCCCAGCCGCTCCAGGGCATGTGGGATCTTCCCGGACCGGGGCACGAACCCGTGTCCCCTGCATCGGCAGGCGGACTCTAAACCACTGCGCCACCAGGGAAGCCCCAAACACCCCTTCCTGTATTGCAAAGGTAAACCAGAGGAACTGCAGTGGGGTGTAGGGGCAAAGAGAAATTATAGCTAATCACAAATAAAGTTTTATTCTTCCTCTCTCTCACTCATGGCCTTTACACTGAGGAAGTAATGAGTCATTCATGCCTTTATTATTTTATTCATGCCTTTATTATTTATTTACTGCTTATTCACTGTCTAATTTGTACCGGGCAACGGGGAGACATTGGAAAAGTACAAAGACTCAGTCCCTGCATTCATAGAACTCAAAAGTGTATGGAAAATGCCATGAAATTCTGTGATAGCTGCTTTACGGACAAGGTATGGAAAACAGGCTGCTAGAACAGGCAGGCAGAGGAGATCAGGTTGTCTATCTAAAAGGGGAAAAAGACCTTAGGGCAAGTTTTATGGAGAGGGCCACATAAGAGCTAGACTGAGGTAAGAAGTGCCTCCGATTTACTAATTCATTGGGAATGAGCGTTTATTTCCCTTCAAGGGACATCATTCATCAAAGAAAAAACTTGTATTCTTAAATGACCAATTTAGAAATCTTCAATACTTAGAGTAAGTGATCTGACTGAAATAAGGAAGCTTCCAGGCATAAAATAGGCACTAGAAGAATTAAGATCACATCATACTTAGAGTGAGTGTGTATGTGTGTGTGTGTGTGGTGAAGAAAGTGGGTAGGGGAAGGGGATGTAGAGTGAATGCATAGTGTTTAAGTAACTGAGGATATTCTTGAATAGAAAACACTGAATAAGAAACAAATTATGTCCATTTAGCACCTGAGATACAGCACTTGCTAATTTTAGAATTCATAGGATTATTGAGTCTACACTGTCATCTACAAATTGGAATTTATGGAATCTGATACTTGTCTTATACTATCCTAGGTTCACAGCACCTCCAGATTCAGTTTCGATCAACGTTTTTAGAGTTTTCATCACCGGGCTGCTGAGTTCTGCTGAAGGAAATACAACAACCATGTGGACTGGTGCCACTACAGATTTATGGTTTCCAAGCTCTCAAAACCACTCAGCAATTCTATATTCTGCTTGTCAGCTCCCTCTGCCACTTCCCACAGCAGCTTTCCAAATTTTAGCTCCCGTCCCAAGGGCCCTACCCAATTCCTTCATTGCCTCGGGCTTTTATCTCAGAACTAGTTTGGCTTCAAAGAACAATTAGGGGCCATCGAGCATGTACTCATTCAACTTCTTACACTCCACAAACCCCAGGAATGTTTAATCAGCATCCACCCTCTATTCTCAGAGCTAGAGGATGTCTCTCCCTCTCAAGGTTAATTCCTCCTGACATTCCCTTATTCCTAACCATGTCCCCTGAATTCCTCTTGGACCTCCCTCCATGAATTTCCCCCTCCTCTCACCTATACCTCTCTCCATCTCTCATCTCCTTTGCCTCACCCTCCCAACAAGTTCAAGTCTCACGCACTTTAAAAAAAGGAAACAAAACTCCTCAATCTACTATAAACTTGGTTTTCTCCCCCACTACTTGGCTAAAACAGCTTTCCCTAAAGGCAGCATGATCCTCGCAAATGCTATCTCCACAGGCCTCCCCTCAGTCCTCAACTTCATAACTATCTCTAAGGCATCTGACAGCTCCTTCTAGAAATTTTCTCTTCCTTTGGTTTCAAGTAACAACAACTTTGCCTATTTTTCTGATTCCTCTTTTTCATTTTCTCTGGAAATTCCTCTATCTCTGCCCACCCTTTATCCATGGTTTTGTTGAGGTTACATCTGGATCCTTATACTACAGCAATCCTAGGAGAGTGCATCCACACCCAAGGCTTTAACAGCTGCCAGCAGTACTGACATCTCTCAAAACCTGGCTCAGATTTCTCTCCCAAGTTCTCGCCTCTAGATTCAATGGTGAAGTATATATAAACTTAAGGATATCCCACAAATTCAAGATTACTTACCTTATTCAGTGAATGGCACCATCCAATTACATCCACAAGAAACCTGAGCCATCCCTTTTTTCACTCCCCACATCAAACCAGATGACAAGACTCATTAATTCCATCTCCTAATTTGTAAACTTATTTCCCCTAGTACTTTCTCCCTGTTCCTGCCTTAAGTCTAGGCATCATCTTCTCTTACCTGGACCACCCAAATTGTCTCCCTTCATCAATTTTCCTGAACCTTGATCTTGAACTTCTCCTGTCTGTCCTAACATGGAAATGTGACGATGTTACTTCTCTAGTCGGTTTTCTTCAGGATGGGCCCTGTCTACCTCTCTCGTTTCATCTCCTACCCTTTATGCTCTCGTAACAATGAACTATCCTGTTCCTCCAGATGTGGTGTTCCCTCCTATGGTCTAGTTCTGTCTAACCAGAGAGGCTTATTTACCTGGCAGAATGGCTCAACTACTCGACAAAGTTCCACTCAGCTTCCAGGTGACAGATCCGGTGTTCCTCCCTTCTTAGTGTAAACAGTCCTCAGATTGCCCCCGACTCCTACCCCTGACACACACACAGCCCTGGCAGTTTCTCACATTCCTTTTCCTTTTGTCAAAATGACCACTATGACCGTAGTCCTTGCCACACTACCTTCTGATTTGTCGAATGTCTGTTTGCCTGTTATTCTGTGAACAGAGCCAGGCCAGGTTTTCTTTGCTTTGTAACTCGAGCCTCAAATCACGCTCAAGCCATTGTAGGAACCAGTCAATACTTTCTCAGTGAAAAAGGACACTAGTCTGTTCTCTTTCCAATCACTTTTCTCCTTCCACACACCTACATGAGTTCTGTTTCTAAAAATGGATCTGAACAGGTTACTCCTCTAGTTAATCTGAAAGCAATGAGAGACCTCTGAAGGAATTTCCAAATACCTCAAGATGACATCCAAGTCACTACATGACCTACTTGAACCTTATTTACTTCTCCACAATCACTTTCTACTCCTTCACCCACAAATCAGACATTCCAGCAGTATCAGACTATTTGTCGTTCTATGCCTCCCGGTCTGCACACATGGGTACTACATTCCTCCAGGGTCTATATGGGAAAATCCCCCTCATCCTACAAGTCACTATGACTGTATGAAAGCATTTAATGTCTAGGCATCACACCTCCATGAAATATTTCTGGCCTCATCATTCAACCCAGGCTGAGTTGATTCACCTACTCTCTGGTGTGCCTTTTTTTTTTTAACTTCTCCATTTACCTCACACACTTTAATTATTTGTTTAAAAGTTTGTTTCTCCTATGAGAATGTCAGCTCCTTCAGAGTAGCAGCTGTTATATTTACCTTTAAATCTCTGACACATAAAAGCCTATGTTTCAAGCGCTAGCAGGATAAGAAGACAAGCCAAGCATGTACAAATACAAAAATACAAACACGTTATAACATACTTTAGTTGGCATTAATTTGTCTACACTTAAAATATTCTCTCCCTCTATTCTTATCACTTTTGTACTGGCACTTTAGAAACTATAAGAAGCTACACTCTAATTATAATTATTTTGAATTCAATGTTTTACTTCCCCTATAATCTTTTTTGCAAACAGTAATTTTTCAAAGACTGCTTGGGGAATTTCTTTCCCACTCTACTTCCAGCAAAAGGAGATTCTTAAAAGGTGTTTAAATGAGCTAAATCTGTACAGAACCAAAATGATACAGTAAATGGTAAATTAGTCAGGCTTGAATTTCCAGATGCTCCTTATTATTTCCTTAAATCAGCTCAAAGAAACAGTACTCTGGCATTTGCAAGAGCACCTCTGTCCAAAAATGCTGTCTGTTTATAAATATATATCAGTGTGTTAACTGATTTTTTTCCCCTGAAGCCTACATAAGTAATACTAATCATTGTGTTTAAAAACTAATTGGAAATGAGGAAAACAGTAAGGAAAAAAATGTTGATGAGGAATTGGACAAGATTTCTTTTAAACCGTAAAAAGTCCTTACATGATGAATTTCAATGCTTAAAGAAGAAATGATGGCATTACAGGTACCATTATGTAGAATTATTCGGCTATTAAATACATTCTTCAATGAAACAAAATGAACATAGATTGCTAATGTGTTTTACCAGAAGAACAGCATTCACATATACATGAAAAGAACACGCTATTCATGTATTTATTCATTGCTCCAGTATTTTATAAAGAATCGGAAGTGCCACCCCAGGCAACTCTTCATGCCCAGACTTTTCACAACATTCACTCACCATGGAATACTCAACTTTCTGGCTACACCCTGTTCTCTCCTATCTCCATCCTTATTTATGAATAGAAATATGTGAGTATAGTTTGAAGCCCAAAATGTACTCAAATAGTTCTAACAAAGGTGCATCCAATAAACCTTTGTTGGGCCTTTCAACTGAAGTGAGCTGCTCTTCATACCTGTGACCTTACATTTTTTCATGAAAAAAACATGCAAGTCTGCTTTCTTAGATGGATACTCCTGCCTTGGGTGCTTCTGCAATTTATCTCCATGTGAATGTGGGAGAAAACTCCATTTTGATAGGAAAAGTACAACTCACATTCTTTAATTCTTTAATTTATGTCTCAGGAAGCTGGTAAAGAGACCTTGATTTTTTAAAAACTTGAGCCAATGGAAAAAAACATGACTGAAAAATTATAGAGAGATGTTACGACATCTCTTCATCTGTGGCTTTCAAAAAATAGATTAGCAACGCATGTCTCTAAGGCGAGCAGAACCAAAGATGTGTGATATCCCTGGAAACCTCTCTGGGTCTATAATTCTTTGGTATTTCCAACACACTCAGATCAAATTAAAAAGAAACAAAAATTAAATAAAAGTTTTTTTTTTAATTTGAACCATTTCTCAAAGGAGGAAACTCTACTTCACTAGATTAATGTAATCTCATACACTTGATTATACTGTAATGCACTCAAAAGTTAAGGCACGTGCTATTAAGAAAAGTGATTCTTAAAAGGTGTTTAATAAGCTAATCCTATATGAACCCAAATGATACAATAAACGTTAAATCATTTGGGCTTAAATTTATGTACTCTCATGGACCAATATATATCTACTAGAATTACTTGTAACGTAAAAAAGCCCTCATTTAACCATTTGTCAACTGGAGAAAGCAATTTCCCACAGCTAAAACTATTTTAAAATCTGACATAAGAATAAAATTATATTAAAATGCAATAATACATGAATTTGGTAACTTGCCAAGCATAGATATGGACGTCTGCAGATTTCTCTTTCAAAGATATACCAAGCATTCCAACATTTCTAATAATTTGATAGTCAACGGCTGTAGGCAAAAAAACTGTATCTAGTAATTCTGTACTGCCAATATATTTTAAACAATTTCATAAACATTGCTCATACAGTATGTCTAATAGATTTTGCATACTTTTTCTTATCAGAAACTTTTTAAGCACATATAATCTGCTGAAATTCTCAAACTAAATTAAATCATAATAGGAATGAAACTGACAAAATCTTTCAGTTGGCCTGTTTTACCTGGAGAAACTGGTAAAATGGAACTCATGACTCTGAATCTCCATATACATTGAAAATAAACATGTTTAATATTTAAGTAATTTAGTTAAATCCTCAGACAATAATTTTGAATACTTTTCATATTTAAAAATGCAAATGTGATAGAGAAGCACAATAACATTTTAAACCCATTGTTTTAAAATCATGCACTTTCACTCCAAACCCACCAGAACCAAGAAATTAATGGCATTAAATAGAGAAAACAGTTGCTTCATTATCAGTTTTATGAAAGTTTTTTTTTAATAGTAAAATAGGACCCAATTTTTCCTATACTTCCATAAATTCTAATTTATGGCACTTGCCAACGATAAATTAAGAAACATTTGTGACTTAAAAGTATGCATGAAGTTTACTTGACAGATCATTTTCTAATACTGTTATTGTGCATTCAGATGTACTTGTAGGATAAATACATCAAGAACAAAACAATTAACTTAATAAAAGCAAATGAGTAGGGATCACAGGGCAACAAGCAGACTTCTATTTTTTAAGGACACTAGCATCTCAGACCCCCTCTCTCAGAACAGTTAGAGGCAGACAGAACTTTGAAGTTTGTATAATCCAACTTCAGGTAGGTCAAGACAAGTTCCATTTTCTCTCCCCACCAAACCAGCTTACTCAAAAATTTCCCTAATTAAACACATACTAACTCCTTTAAACTCATCAGTTTCCTTCATTCTCCTACTTATTTTCATTTACTAATACAAAAGGTAAGAAGTGTCTTACAATGTTTATTACTGTGGGGAAGTCAGGGATATGAAAGAGGTTATATTTTTAGATGCAGTTCTGCAAATAAATAAAGCGACTTAATCAGATAAAGGGAATTACTCTAAAAAACAGAGAGGTCAGTTTTAAAGAGTTATTTAAAATCAGAACTTTAGGTGCCTCAGTTAGTTCTCAAAGGGCATTTTTAAAGGACAGAGAAAGATAATATAGCACTACATCTCTGTTGCCTTAAAATTTTCTTCTTACAATTTGGAGACAATCATTGTCAACACTGAGAGAGAAATGCACAAAGACAGCAGTAGTAAGCATAAGCTATTAAGCCTCTTATCACCAAAGCAACCAGAATCTTGGAATCTGAATTAAATTGTCACCTCTTTGGCATAAAAAGAGGGATTTACAAATCCCATTTAAATAAGGATTGTTTTAATTCATGCTCTCTTAAGATAATTCTAAAGTTACTTTCTGTTTCATTATCACTGCAGTAGGACTTAGTAACAGGAGTTTCCCTCTTCCAGCTCAGTTCCTGGTACATGCCTCATCCTCCTGTCCAAGTGGCTACGACAATCTACCTCACTGCCTTAGACAAGGATTCACAGGAAAACAATAATCAAACGCTTCTTTTGAGTTTTATAAATCCAGACTTCTGAGTTGCAATAACATGATTTTTAAGCTTCAAAAGCTATAAAGACTTAAGTTATATGGTTCATGCCATCAATCAAAGATCTAGAAAACTACTGGAGAGTCAGTCATTCCTCCCACCCCCAAGACTATAATTTCCCCACAAGAAAATGAAGTATGATGAAGGATCCAGCATGAAATGGGAGCAGAATAAATATCTGCTAAGGCAAGAACATCCTCCCCTCTCACCTTCTACACCCTCTCTCCTCTATCAATTGAAAGTACTGTGTTTAGAGAAAATTGGCAGAAATATAATTTTGATGACCTCTCTTCACAGAAAAATGAAAAACACTTACATTCTTACTTTCCAAAAATAAAATGCAAACATTCATAATTTATCAAATTATATTTTTCATTTATGTTTTATAGAGCTTTTTTTTTTACGAGTATTCCTTTTTTGGCATTATCAAACTAAATATTTACATCTTTTAAAGGCCTATTTCTATTTTTTTCATAGTGTATACATGCTTTTATCTAATTTTACCAATTTGCAATTATACTGCTGTTACTTTAAAGTTTTTTCTCCTTTTTAAAAGAACTTTCCTTAAAATAAAATCTATGATCCCAGTTTTTATTTTCCTTTAAAGGACCTTTCTGTTTTGTTCATTATGTGCTTTCTTGAAATTTAATTGAATTTTAAAAGGAAATATTAAATTATTCAGCAACTCAAAATCAAATCAACATGTTTTCAATTTTAAAGTGGTTTTATTGGTGCAATGATAGTGAATCAAACAGAATAATTGTAGTATTTTTAATTTAAATGACTACTACTCAGAAATTATTTGACATAGAGCCAAGTTCACCTCTAGTTGGAAGAGCACTTTTAAAAGTAAGAGATTTCTTTTAAACTCATAAATAAAGTAATTTGACACAAATAACAGGTAAATGAAAGGTAAAAGATGCACATAAAACCTTAAATTTAGCCCTGATGCTAACTAAAATTATTAATACACATCTTAGAAAATAAAATCACTTGATTTGCTTTCAAATTAAAAAGTAAAATAAGGGGCTTCCCTGGTAGCGCAGTGGTTGAGAGTCCACCTGCCAATGCAGGGGGACACGGGTTCGTGCCCCGGTCCGGGAAGATCCCACATGCCGCGGAGTAGCTAGGCCCGTGAACCATGGCCGCTGAGCCTGCGCGTCCGGAGCCTGTTGCTCCGCAACAGGAGAGGCCACAACAGTGAGAGGCCCGTGTACCAAAAAAAAAAAAAAAAAAGTAAAATAAGACATTTTTGTGAAATTAGGAAATATTTTTAGATACAAAAAAATATAAATCTCAATTCATATAATTATTTATGTAAGAAACGTCATTTTTTCATTTTTCTATAGGACTGTGTGAGTATTCTACTGGAGTAAGCCATTGAGACAACAGCAAATTAATTCACTTTGATGCTTCAAATTCTTATAGAATATAGTATTAAATTTCACTTGTCTTAATTATATTCTTTACAATTTAGAGAAAATCGATATCAAAACCAAGAAGTTCAAGACAAATCTGAGGAAATTACTCAGAATGTAGGACAGACAGATAAAGAGAAGAAAAATATGAAGGAGAGGTTAGGTGATATTAAGCAGGAGATACGTAGAAGGAAACGACATTCTACATAATCAGAATTCCAGAATTCCACACAACACATGGGAAAGGGAAATTTTTCAATGACACAATAGTAAAGAGTTTTGAGAACTGATGAAAACCAATCCTCAGATCTAGAGTCTAATAAATTATAAGCATAATAATAAAAAGAAATCCACAGCTTGATAAATCATCATGAAACCACATGATACCAAAGACAAAGAAATGTCAAAACCTGTCAGAAAGTAAAGACTGCTATCCATAAAGGAATAGTAATTAGATATATAATGACTTCTTAACAACCACAAAGGATGCCAGAAGATGGTAAAATCATATTTTCACTGAGTTGAAAGAAAATAACTTGTAAATCAAAGTTCCATACTCAGCCAAACTATCTTCCAAAACAACAAAGACAAAATATTCAAAAAACAAAAACTGAAAGAGCCTCTCATTAAAGAAAACTCTAAAGAATACCATTGGGGAGGAAGGAAAATAATCCCAGATGGAAGAAGAGAAATGTAAGACGAAATGTTAAGCAAAAATACTGGTTAATACATGGGTTAAATCTAAATAAACATCAATTGTATAAAACAATAATTTCTGTTGGGAGAAGGGAAAGGTAAGTTTGACCAAAGAGTACATATTGATTAACTTTTATACTTTGTTAAGTATGCATCTTAAAATAGAGAGGGTAACCATTAAAAAAACAAACATAGAGCATATAACTTCTAAAGAGAGAAAAAACAAATGAATCAGTGAATCCAAAAGAAGGTAAGAGTGAATATGGGGGGAAAGGTTAGGAGAGTGAAATAGATAAAAACCATAATAACTTGATAAAAAAAATCCAATATATTAGAAGTCACACGAATCCAAATGATTAAACTCTGCAGCAACAATTAAACTATTTACAGTAAAAGAAAGTCAAGGTCCTACATTAATATCAGACAAAAAATACCTGAAATCAAAAGTATTAACAGAGAAAACGAGGGTCATGACAGAATAATAAAACATTCTCAATAGAAAAATATAGAAATTCTAAACTTGTAAGAACATAGTAACACAGCCTAAAGCAAAAAGTTACACAGCAATAGATAAGAAACAAAACTGTCATCATTTACAAATGTTGCAACTGTCTACGTAGAAAACTCCAAAGAATCTACAGATAAATTAATAAGAGCAGATAACAAAGCTGTTGGATACAAAAATCAACATTAAAAGTCCATTGTATTGCTATATACCAGCAAGAGTCAGGAAACTTAAAAAAAAATTTACAATAGCAATGCCATATCTAGGAATGATAAGCAAGATATATACTAGCTCTTGAGGAAAAATCTTATCGTAAGACATAAAAAGACCTAAATAAATGGAAAAGCATGCTATCTAATCCAGAAAATGCAAATTAAAACTACAATGATATTTCTTTTTAAACCTCACTAGAGTGAGGAATAATTAAGAAGCTGGTCTCACAAGCATTTGTGAGTATATGGAACAAAGGGACTCTGACACACCTATGTTTTGACAGTAAATTTATTTGACCACTTTGGAAAATAGTTTGGTATTCCATTGTGAAGTGGAAAACACACAATCCTACATACAATTCACCTGTCACATTCCTAGGTGTGAAACTTTTGCACATGTGCTTAGAAGACGTGTATAAGAATATTAATTCATATAAGCAGCATTGCTTGTAATAGCCCCAAACTGGAAACAATCCAAATATACTACAAAATAAAATAGATAAATAAATTATGTTATCTTCATTCAATCAAATCCTAAACAACAGTAAACTCCAACTCCATACAAGTTGGATGGATCTCAAAAAATAATTTGAGTGAAAGAATCAAATCACAGAGAAATTCATACAGTATGATTTCATCTATATAAAGAAATAAAAATAGGCAGAACTAAGTTATTCATATACGATTACATACATAGGTGATACATCTATGATAAAATGTGACAGACTAAGTGTGATGAGGAGGACTCTGAAAAACTGAATATCCACATCCAAAGATGACAGGTTAATATCTCAGGGAGGTGTCTCAAAGGGCAAAACAGGTCAAGTTATTTAATCCTCCATACTAGTGTATGTAATTTTGATGACTACCACCAAGTGGCAGCTGATGCT
Source organism: Globicephala melas (assembly GCF_963455315.2). NCBI lineage: Eukaryota > Metazoa > Chordata > Mammalia > Artiodactyla > Delphinidae > Globicephala > Globicephala melas. The sequence goes on from NC_083316.1 coordinate 87,840,099, forward strand.
ACAGATTCTGGATAAAACACAGAATGCTGAACTACATACAAATAGGCCACAACAATATCATTACTATTATTATATGTAAAGGACTAACAATGTGTCAGTCACTGGACATTAAGACATTATCATATCATTCCTCATGGCTCATAAGCAAAGCAGGGGTTTCTCACTTTGCTCATGATAAAACCAAGTCTCGGGTCAATTTGTCAAGGTTACATTGTACATAGTAAATGATAGGGTTCTATACATGACTTCCAAGCCTGTTCTCTCCCCACCACTGTTTTGTGGCACGTACCACAGTGAAGCTTGTAGGATGACAGTGATTTATAGACATATATCTGATTCAACTACCCGTAAATTCCCTTGAGGGTAGGATCTATATCTGATTCATCGTCCTTCAAAGTAAACATTCAATTAAAGAATATCTAAATTGTACATGGAATAAACACTTTAATTTTTCTAACCTTTTCACATGAGTGATCTCATTTAAACCTTCTAACAAATTCTCTGAGGAAGGTGTGTAGGAGGCATACTGAAATAAAGGCCTGATAAATTAGATGGTCCAGGCTTAGAATCAACTGTGTCACCACCATGCTGAACCAATCTGTGCCTTGGAGTAAGTCATTTAACAATGTACACTGTACCCCTGAAACTAACACAACATTGTAAATCAACTATACTTTAATAAAAATTTAAAAAAAACAACGTACATACCACAGGCTTTTATGGAGGAGGAGGAAACTTTTATTAAATAGCCAAAATAGCACAACAACTAAATAAGTGATTAAACATTAATGATCATTACGTATAAACATTAAGAGATACTGACATTTGAAAGATGTCTTAGCTACAATTCCTCTCACTGCTGTGGCCTCTCCCGTTGTGGAGCACAGGCTCCGGACGCGCAGGCTCAGCGGCCATGGCTCACGGGCCCAGCCGCTACGCGGCATGTGGGATCCTCCCGGACCAGGGCAGGAACCCGTGTCCCCTGCATTGGCAGGCGGACTCTCAACCACTGCGCCACAAGGGAAGCCCCTTAGCTACAAATTTTTTCCTTCAAAGATAGTTTTTGACTGGCACTCAGTTTCTCATTACTCTGATTCTCACCCATTTGTATTACTTAAGTATAAGTAGATTTTACATTTAAGTTTCCTTATTCTCCACCTTGAAGTGCGTTAAGCATGTGTAAAGCATAAAAGATCCGGGCTCTAGTCCTAGCTTCATTTACTACCCTTGACACTTGGACAAGGGTAGTAAATGAAATCATGGACTCTTTGGACAGTCCATGATAGTGGCTGCAGCTTGGCATTCCAAATACCAACCTTAGTAACATAGCCCACACTCTTTGTACTTTCAAGAAGTCACATTCATTCTTTCTCGTATTAAGTCCAAGTTAATTATCCATTAATTTATTATGAATAGAAAATAACAGCCCTAACTTCAAGATATCACACATTCTCTAAGTGTTTTCTTATGAACTATATGGCTTGTGTTTAAAAAAGTACTTCTTTTTACCTTGATTATTTTTCTCTTCCTACCTAAATCCAATGCATAAGAGAGAAAAAAAAAAACGCTGGCAGAAAACTCTTGGGAGACTCCCCCTGATCCTATCCCCCTAACTTTCAATGTTGTATATGATGAGGGATCTGATGCTTATTTGTTTTTAACTTTTAATTTTGAAAAATTTCAAACATGCTGAAAAGAAGAAAGAATAGAATGTATACCTATGAACCTTTCACCTAGATTTATCAATTGTTAATATTTTACCACATTTGTTGTATTGCTCTCTCAATATACATTTTTTTCTTTGCAGAATCATTTGAAAGTCAAGTTGCAAACAACATAACATTTTATCTATAAATACTTCAACATATATATCCAAAGAACTAGGACATTCTCCTATTAAATTATGGTGTCATTATCACACCTAAGAAATTTAACTTTGATAACAATCATTTTTTTTCTTATACAGACTATCTCCACCTGTCCTAATCATGTTCTTAATAGATTTTTTTTTCAATCCAGGATCCAATGAAGAATCATGCTTTGCATTTAATTGTCATATGCCTTTAACTTTTACTCATGACTTTCATCACATTGACATTTTTAAAGAAAGAATCCATATAAATTGTCTTAACAGGATGTCCTATAATCTCGATTTGTCTGATTACTGTTTTGTGATTAATTTCAGATTAAGCATTTTTGGAGAGAATACTACAGGAGGTGCTGTAATTCCCACAGGATCACATCTGAATGCACATAATGTCCATTTTCCCCAATACTGGTGGTTCTGATTGATCACCTGATTAAGGTAATGTCTGTTGGATTTCAACATTGTACACGTACCTTTTGCCCTTCACAATTAATAATCTTTGAGGTTACAAAACTATCTTTCCCCCAACAACTTTCACACAATGATTTTAGCACCACTGGTGAATCTCACGACCTTAGTTTTCACATGGGGGCCCTCATTCCTCATGGTTGCTATATTAACCAATCTGTCCTCAGAATGCCTATTTAAGGAAAATACCATAAAGTTCTTTTGTGAAGTCTGTGGTTTTAAGTCTGTTATGTTTGCTCAAGTTATCAGTGTAAAGAGTCCCTTTTTTACCCCTTTCTAAATCTTCTAAACCTCCTTCTAGTAAAAGCCTCAATACAGTATTTGACATAGTAGTTGCCTCATAGCTCATATTGGACAAACTCTAGTCTATCTACTCGCCTTACTTTCTATAGAAAGAAAAAAGTCATCAAAATCCAAGCAGAACTAAACTTAGCCCATCAAACTTGAGCCCATCTGTCTCACTGGTTAATAAAGAAAATTCTCTTTGCTTCACAAAATTACAGGACAATCTGTCAATCAAACTCTTAGCTTTTCTCCTAAAAGATTTGTACCAGGTTGTCTGTCATATCTCCAGCGTTCTGTATTTGCTGTGGATCTTACTTTATCAGCTCTAATGAAGCAAGCTACATAGGAAGGTGAGATAAGGTTTCCATCAAAATCTTAATTCCCAAATCAGAAGTCAAGAGGGCAATCCTGGGAAGAGCATAGCCATCTGTAGACACTGAAAAGAAACTCTGTTAAGACAGATAATTATAATAGTGGAACTTTCTGAGCAAGTAACTATGACCTAGGCTCAAATGTTACCCATAAAAATCAAAACTGATCTTTCTATTATGCAAAATGGAAAAGCAATTTAAATAAGGACGCCTATGTTTCCACTTTTTTTCCTCTGTTTAAAAACCTGGCCGACTTTTAAAGTAAGTGATCTAGCAATGAGCAATATGCATTAATGCCTCCAGTAATGAATACAATATGCTCCAATGACACTCTTTATGCTCAGGAACTTTAATGTCAAAGGTGAAAAAAAAATGTTTGACTTAAATGATGCATTCTTCCACAGGGAAGCCTAAATGGCCAGCAGAAAGCACGGTGAGCAAGGAAATCTAGTCTCAACTTGGCCACTATGATCAGTTTCTTCATCTATGAAAAAAGAGATTAGGCTTGATGAGTTCCAAAGATTTTATAGTCACAGTGATCTATGAACCTGAATATATATGTGACTAAGATATCAAAACATAAATAGATACTAAAATAAAATAACTCCTTGCTCTCCCCCAAAAGACTGAACCAGAAGCACAAGACTAAAAGAGGTACCAAAAATACTCAGCCATCAAGGTAATTAATAGTTTGGCGCAATATTTTAAAAAATAAAAATTATCGCAAAAATCCATGATGAACAAAATATCAAAATTTTAAACAAAGACAGTCATTGTTGTTTGTTTTATGACCCTGCATTAATTGTGCAACAGGAACTGTCATTTCCAATCAGCTCCCAGTCCATGAGGCTGTTCCCCATCAGGAAGGTTTATAAGGGTCGAGCACAGTGTCCAACAGACAGGGCAATTACTTTATATACAGTCATACTTCTTTTATAGGGCTTTTATCAACTTTTTCCACTTGATACAAAATATGAGAGGATATTTTGATAAATGTACATAGGGACACATTTTTTAATATTTCTCTGCAGCTCTAATGTGGCTCAGTAGGGCACTAAATCTAAGGATTCATTTTTTCAACGGGTGAAGCACCAAAATGTTGAAAATAAATGCCTCTACTCCAGGAGCTTTCAGTCATGTAGAAATGAAGAGTCAGTTTTACAAAGAAGTAAAATGAAATACAAAGTACCACAGAGAGAAAACAAAAATCCTAGAATTCAGGGAGATCAGAGCTTCCTCTGTTGGGGGAAAGAGAATTAGGAAAAGACCCCTGGAAGTTGTATAGAGTACTATATTGAGCAAATAAAAATACAAACATTGCATGAGATATATTCATACTAAAAAGCATTTGTTGTTTTTATTCTGAAATTCAATTTTTTTTAACATCTTTATTGGAGTATAATTGCTTTACAATGGTGTGTTAGTTCCTGCTGTATAACAAAGTGAATCAGCTGTACATATATCCCCATATCTCCTCCCTCTTGCGTCTCCCTCCCACCCTCCCTATCCCACCCCCTCTATGTGGTCACAAAGCACTGAGCTGATCTCCCTGTGCTATGTGGCAGCTGCCCACTAGCTATCTGTTTTACACTTGGTAGCGTATATATGTCCATGCTACTCTCTCACTTCATCCCAGCTTACCCTTCCCCCTCCCCGTGTCCTCAAGTCCATTCTCTATGTCTGCGTCTTTATTCCTGTCTTGCCCCTAGGTTCTTCAGAACCATTTTTTTTTTATTCCGTATATACGTGTTACCATACAGTATTTGTTTTTCTCTTTCTGACTTACTTCACTCTGTATGACAGTCTCTAGGTCCATCCACCTCACTACAAGTAACTCAATTTCATTTTTTTTAAAAGGATCTGAAATTCAAATTGAACTGCGCATCTTATATTTTATTTGGCTATCCTAAAGTGGTAGGTAGCATGTAAGTTGAATCTTCATATATTGATATAAATAAGAAACTCCTATATCACTACTTTGAAATTACGATTCAACAAATAGGAAGCATTATGACATAAGGCATTGAACTGAATTCAAATACAATTGTGGTACCAACTGACTGGATAAGTTATTTCTGTGAACTTCAATTTTTCCACTCAATATACTATTATTTGCCCTACATACACTGCAGAGTAGGTAGGTTCAAAAAATCTGAAGATGCTTTTTGAGGTGTAAGTATCAGTGGAATAAAAATTTAAGATAAAGCACTGCTTTATTGTGGGAGCCAACACCTATTCTGCTGATCTAATAGGTGGTTACCCCACAGTTCATCCACTTGATCCACGGACCATGACGTCTGCCACTAAGAGTTAGGAAATTTCATTGAAAAAATACCAAGGACTATCTTGCCTTTATGAACACAAAGCTTTATTCAAAGTCGGGACCATCCTCTGATAAGGGGTAAAGTTCACAAGAACACTCAGTTCCACTGTTGTCAGGATCCTCTACCGATGATGAATTATTGTGTAAAAATGTGTTTAAAACTGTTTTATAAAATCCGGAATGCTCAAACACCTTTGACACTGATATCTATGTGTCCTCTCTAGGTGTCCAGGGCCCAGGCAACTTGTAAAATTTCCTTCTTGCAGGCAGTGTTTCCTTCTCCGACCTGTGAAGGAACTCCCACTTATCCCAGAGGCCCACAGTCAAATCTAACTGGTACATCAGGTAAATGTCAGGGTAAGACCAATAACCAGTGATTTACTCTGCTGTACTCCATCTTCCACCAAACCAAAGATGTGAACACAAAATTAACTTCAAAATGGAAGGATGGGAGATAGCCAAGAGAAAGGAATAATAAGAAACAGAGATGGGTAAATTCAAGAGATGAAAGAAGAAAATGGTGTAGAAAGGATTATAGATAATCTCAAAGATGAAATGAGAGAGCTAGGGGAAAAAAAGAGATATGAAAAAAAAGACAAGGGACGGGCTTCCCTGGTGGCGCAGTGGTTGAGAATCTGCCTGCTAACGCAGGGAACACGGGTTCACAGCCCTGGTCTGGGAGGATCCCATATGCTGCAGAGCAACTAGGCCCATAAGCCACAACTACTGAGCCTGTGCGTCTGGAGCCTGTGCTCCGCAACAAGAGAGGCCGCGATAGTGAGAGGCCCACGCTCTATGATGAAGAGGGGCCCCCGCTTGCCACAACTAGAGAAAGCCCTCGCACAGAAATGAAGACACAACACAGCAAAAATGAATTAATTAATTAATAAACTCCTACCCCCAACATCTAAAAAAAAAAAAAAGCCAAGGGATGATGATAAAGAAATGAAAAAAAGGGGGTAAAAAGAGGAAATATGGCGATTTACCCAATCACTACCCCTGAGTAGACCAACCAACACCAGAGAAATCAGGCAGGACCATAAACCTCACAGACTGCTCTGAAAGCAAGAAGCCAAGGATTGGAGTCAAGAAACTAGGGATTTCTGTAAATTTAAGCAACAGGCCAGAGATAAACAAGAAGTCAGGCCTCCCTTTGGCCTTAATAAGAAAAACAATCCAAATTCGCCACTTTTTTCTAAGTAGCTGCCAGTAAATTAATCTAATAAACTAATATTCATGGTAAACTAATTGAATCATTTTGTAACAAAGTAGGGAAATAACTTAAACATACACACACACATATTCAAATACATACACACATTTTAAAGGTGCCTTCAAGTGAAGTTTCTCAGACTGAGAAAAATGAGATACATAAAGCAGGTTTTTACAGTTGTTTGTTGTTTCCAATTAGAGATAGACTAATACAAATTTTAGTCCTGGCCTCTAAAATTAACCCCCAAGTACCTTGGCTTCTCTGGGTTTGAACAATGAAGGAAATCCTGACTAGCAGATCCCAGAAATGTTCTGTAAGAATTTATCTTGATTTTTTTTTTTTTTTTTTTTTTTTGTGGTACGCGGGCCTCTCACTGTTGTGGCCTCTCCCGTTGCGGAGCACAGGCTCCGGAAGTGCAGGCTCAGCGGCCATGGCTCACGGGTCCAGCCGCTCCGCGGCATGTGGGATCTTCCCGGACCGGGGCACGAACCCGTGTCCCCTGCATCGGCAGGCGGACTCTCAACCACTGCGCCACCAGGGAAGCCCCAATCTTGATTTTTGATTAACCTACAAGTGTGCCTTCCTAATTTCCCTAACCTCCTGGCCTATAAATTCATTATTTGTAAGCAAACATCTAGCATACTATTAGAGCTCAGATAGAAATTTGTCTTAAAATAAATTCTAATTTAGAACAAAAAATAAAAATAAAGCTTCCTTAACAAATCCATCTTACAATACACACTTTATACTCTCAAGTCATTTTTTTTTTTTTTTTGCGGTACACGGGCCTCTCACTGGTGTGGCCTGTCCCGTTGCGGAGCACAGGCTCCGGACACGCAGCCTCAGCAGCCACAGCTCACGGGCCTAGCCACTCCTGGCATGTGGGATCTTCCCGGACCGGGGCACGAACCCGTGTCCCCTGCATTGGCAGGCGGACGCTCAATCACTGCGCCACCAGGGAAGCCCTCAAGTTAATTTTAATTGTAGTTATTATCTTTCTTTCTCTGCATTGTTTTTTAAATTCAACTTATAGCACATGAAAATTACAGAATTCCTAGAGACTGCCTGGAAAGCTAGAGGATTACAAATAAAGAGGCTACCTTTTGCCAAAAAAAGGGATACTGATTAAAATTTAATTTTAATTCTATAGAAGCAGCTTATATATAATTCTGATTAACTGCATACAGCCATAAACTACTAAAATTTAGGGTGAATATTTGCCTTGACCTTAATAAGGGATTTACTTTTGCTTCTCTTGATTTCTATTATAATAAGCATCATACCATGCTACAGTTATTCATCTGTAAATCTGTCTTTCCCCTTATTGATGCCAATGAGCAACTTAACACAAGAAATCACATTATTTATTTACCTTTTTGTGCCCAGCACCTAACATAGTATCAGAATATATTAGGTGCTCAAAATACACATAGATATTTGAGTTCATACAGTTAGTCAACAGGACAAAATTCTTTATGGAATATAAAATGTAAATCTATTCAACTTAGGAACAAAATTTATGTACTTAATATCAAAAAATAATTTCCGGAGAAATGTACATTAATGTCGTTCTGGTTACAAAATCCTACTTGTATATACTAGATGTACTATACTAAAGTACAAAAAAAGGAATAGTTGTGTTTTTCACAACTTGGGGATTTAAAAATTTCTGGAGTAGAGAAAGTATCAAAGCTAGCTGATAGCTTAGCATCTTGCTCTGAATCAACCCCTACTGTTTGCTTTTCCTCACTTAGAGAAATTTTAAATATGTTGTTATTAAAACACTTAATATCAGCAAGTTTTCATCTGCTCATAAAACAGGTTTTAAACATCATTGTATGTATCTATCTAAAATGGAGTTTTTCTTAAAATATACTTCTAGCTTTACATATCAAAAAACAAAAAATATTAGCAGCACTTCTCTCATCTGAAGTTCCAAGAAAAATAATTTGATTCTAATGCACATGTTAGCTCTTTTGCAGGCAAACAGACACCAAAAAAAAAGAAAGAAAAGAAAATTAAAATATGGGGACCAGTATAATTAGTTATACAAATGGTTATACTAACAACCTATTAAGTTAATATAATTTTATTTTTAAGCACTCTTGAAATGATCTATGTTATTCAAATTAGAAAACAAGAGTTTTGATAAATTTATTTTACATCAAAAGATAAGAGTTAGATCTAGCTGTTAGATATGCAAATATTCATCATCTGAAAATATGCATCATGTAGTATTTGATTTTTCACTTCATGCACCCCTATAAATGGCACTGAACAAACTGGGAAAAAAAGAGTAAGCTAAGGACAACATAAAAATGTGAGATAATTAAGGGGATTTCTTTTTTTAGGGTTACAGGTAGGGGGGAAATATTTTTTCCAGAACATTTTTCCATTCCAAATAATTCATTTTGTGGTGCAACTTAGAGCCATTAAAATACATTGCATCAACAAAGAGTCTAAAATTCTAAATCACTACTATAAAGTATGTTTTATATAGATCTAGTCATAGAAATATGCCAAAGTATCTCTTATAGGAAGGTTCGCTTTTTTGAGAAAAGATGAAACAAAACCCAATGCAACACTTTTTATTTGAAAGATCATGTTTGCTGTGTTCTATGGAATTTTAGGAATGGTCTATGAATACTCAATAACCAGTGAATTCAACTTGGATTTTTCTTAAAAAACAAAACTAAACTAAAAGGCATAGATGCATTATTAGTTTCAGTACACTATATACAAAATAAATTATATAACGACATTGTTTGAGAACAGTCAAATTTTAATATGGCTACGTAATTAAAAGAAAAGATAAAAGAAAAATACCTCTGAAAGCCAATAAATTTATACTTGATAGGAATCAAAAGCAAAACTCAGTTTAGCTTTTTAAATGTTCAGTGTTAAATAAAATTGATGCACCAATTACTTCTATAAGTCACCTTTCAACTCTAATTACCCAGACACAGGTAACTTTCCACTAATACTTTTCGCCATTTTGTTTTATTTAATATATCTGCTTTAAAAAACAAACGGGGGTGCTGGCACCACCACTTCCGGTTCGAGGCAGCTGCTGTAGTGGGGCGGACTACGGCAACTCAGGAAGCCACTCCAGGAAGCCATTCAGAGGAGGGCAATGCTTTGGACCTCCATCAGCTTACGACGTAATGGATTACGTGTTGCAGAGACCCAGCCAGGAGGCCGACAGTGAGGCTTTTAAGTTCTGAGGAAGCCCTTTCTATTCCTTGCTCTTCTGATGTGGATCCAGCAGTGTGGCTGACAGGGTCTTGGTGCTCCGGCCTGGTGTCAGGCCTGAGCCTCTGAGGTGAGAGAGCCAAGTTCAGGACACTGGACCACCAGAGGTGTCCTGACCCCACGTAATATCAATCAGCAAGAACTATCCCAGAGATCTTCGCCTTAACGCTAAGACCCAGCTCCACCCAAAGGCCAGCAAACTCCAATGCTGGACTCCCTAAGCCAAACAACTAGCAAGACAGGAACACAACCCTGCCCATTAGCAGAGAGGCTGACTAAAATCATACTAAGTTCACAGACACCCCAAAACACACCACCGGACACTGCCCTACCCAAGGAAAGACAAGATCCAGCCCCACACACCAGAAGACAGGCACCAGTCTCCTACACCAGGGATCCTACACAAGTCACTGAACCAACCTCACCCACTGTGGGCAGACACCAAAAACAATGGGAACTACAAACCTGCAGCCTGAGAAAAGGAGTCCCAAAACACAGTAAGTTAAACAAAATGAGGAGACAGAAAAATATGCAGCAGATGAAAGGGCAAGGTAAAAACACAGCAGACCAAACAAATGAAGAGGAAATAGGAGTCTACCTGAAAAAGAATTCAGAGAAATGATAGTAAAGATGATCCAAAATCATGAAAATAGAATGGAGAGAATACAAGAAACATTTAACAAGGACCTAGAAGAAATAAAGAGCAAACAGACAATGATGAAAACACAATAAATGAAATTAAAAATTCTCTAGAAGGAATCAACAGCAGAATGACTATGGCAGAAGAAGGGATAAGTAACCTGGAAGATAAAATAGTGGAAATAACTACTGCAGAGCAGAATAAAGAAAAAAGAATGAAAAGAACTGAGGACAGTCTCAGAGACCTCTGGGAAAACATTAAACACACCAACATTCAAATTATAGGGGTCCCAGAGGAAGAAGCGAGAAAGAGTCTGAGAAAATATTTGAAGGGATTATAGTTGGAAACTTCCCTAACATGGGAAAGTAAATAGTCAAGTCCAGGAAGTGCAGAGTCCCATACAGGATAAATCCAAGGAGAAACATGCTAAGACACATACTAATCAAACTATCAAAAATTAAATACAGAGAAAAAATGTTAAAAGCAGCAAGAGAAATGCAACAAATAACATACATGGGAATCCCCATAAGGTTAACAGCTGATCTTTCAGCAGAAACTCTGCAAGCCAGAAGGGAATGGCAGGATATATTTAAAGTGATGAAAGGGAAAAACCTACAACCAAGATTACTCTACCTGGCAAGGATCTCATTCAGATTCAATGGAGAAATTAAAACCTTTACAGACAAGCAAAAGCTAAGAGAATTCAGCACCAACAAACCAGCTTTACTACAAATGCTAAAGGAACTTCTCTAGGCAGGAAACACAAGAGAAGGAAAAGACCTACAAAAACAAACCCCAAACAATTAAGAAAATGGTAATAGGAACATACATATTGATAACTACCTTAAATGTAAATGGATTAAATGCTCCAACCAAAAGACACAGACTGGCTGAATGGATATAAAAACAAGATCCATATATATGTTGTCTACAAGAGACCCACTTCAGAACTAGGGACACATACAGACTGAAAGTGATGGGATGCAAAAAGATATTCCATGCAAATGGAAATCGAAAGAAAGCTCGAGTAGCAATTCTCATATCAGGCGAAATAGACTTTAAAATAAAGACTATTACAGGAGACAATGGACACTACATAATGGTCAAGGGATCAACCCAAGAAGAAGATATACCAATTGTAAATATTTATGCACCCAACATAGGAGCACCTCAATACATAAGACAAATGCTAACAGCCATAAAAGGGGAAATCAACACTAACACAATCATAGTAGGGGACTTTAACACCCCACTTTCACCAATGGACTTATTAATCAAAATGAAAATGAATAAACACAAGCTTTAAATGACACATTAGACAAGACAGACTTAACTGATATTTATAAGACATTCCATCCAAAAACAACAAAATACACTTTCTTCTCAAGTGCTCATGGAACATTCTCATGGACAGATCATATCTTGGGCCACAAATCAAGCCCTGAAAAATTTAAGAAAATTGAAATCATATCAAGTATCCTTTCTTACCACAATGCTATGAGACTAAATATCAACTACAGGAAAAAAAAACTGTAAAAAAATACAAACACATGGAGGCTAAACAATATGCTACTCAATAACCAAGAGATCACTGAAGAAATCAAAGAGGAAATAAAAAAAATACCTAGAAACAAATGACAATGAAAACACGACAACCCCAAACCTATGGGATGCAGCACAAGCACTTCTAAGAGGGAAGTTTATAGCAATACAATTCTACCTCAAGAAACAAGAAACATCGCAAATAAACAACCTAAGCTTACACCTAAAGCAATGAGAGAGAAAAGAACAAAAAACCCCCAAAGTTAGCAGAAGGAAAGAAATCATAAAGATCAGATCAGAAATAAATGAAAAAGAAATGAAGGAAACAATAGCAAAGATCAGTAAAACTAAAAGCTGGTTCTTTGAGAAGATAAACAAAATTGATAAACCATTAGCCTGACTCATCAAGAAAAAAAGGGAGAAGTCTCAAATCAACAGAACTAGAAATGAAAAAGGAGAAGTAACAACTGACATTGCAGAAATAGAAAGGATCATGAGACATTAGTACAAGCAACTATATGCCAATAAGATGGACAAACTGGAAGAAATGGACAAATTCTTAGAAAAGCACAACCTTCTGAGACTGAACCAGGAAGAAATAGAAAATATAAATAGACCAACCAGAAGCACTGAAATTGAAACTGTGATTAAAAATCTTCCAACAGGGCTTCCCTGGTGGCACAGTGGTTGAAAGTCCGCCTGCCGATGCAGGGGACACGGGTTCATGCCCCGGTCCAGGAAGATCCCACATGCTGCGGAGCGGCTGCTCCTGTAAGCCATGGCCTCTAAGCCTGCACGTCCAGAGCCTGTGCTCCGCAACGGATAAGGCCACAACAGTGAGAGGCCCACGTACCGTGGAAAAAAAAAACAAAAAAAAAATCTTCCAACAAACAAAAGCCCAGGACCAGATGGCTTCACAGGCGAATTCTATCAAACATTTAGAGAAGAGGTAACACCTATCCTTCTCAAAGTCTTCCAAAATATAGCAGAGGGAGGAATACTCCAAAACTCATTCTACGAGGCTACCATCACCCTGATCCCAAAACCAGACAAAGATGTCACAAAAAAAGAAAACTACAGGTCAATATCACTGATGAATATAGATGCAAAAATCCTCAACAAAATACTAACAAACAGAATCCAACAGCATATTAAAAGGATCATACACCATGATCAACTGGGGTTTATCCCAGGAATGCAAGGATTCTTCAATATATGCAAATCAATCAATGTGATACACCATATTAACAAATGGAAGGATAAAAACCATATGATAATCTCAATAGACGCAGAAAAAGCTTTTGACAAAATTCAACACCCACTTATGATAAAAACTCTCCAGAAAGTGGGCATAGAGGGAACCTACCTCAACATAATAAAGGCCATATATGACAAACCCACAGCCAACATAGTTCTCAATGGTGAAAAACTGAAACTGTTTCCTCTAAGATCAGGAACAAGACAAGGATGTCCACTCTCACCACTATTATTCAACATAGTTTTAGAAGTTTTAGCCACAGCAATCAGAGAAGAAAAAGAAATAAAAGGCATCCAAATCAGAAAAGAAGAAGTAAAACTGTCACTGTTTGCAGATGACATGATACTATATAGAGAGAATCCTAAAAATGCTACCAGAAAACTACTAGAACTAATCAATGAATTTGGTAAAGTAGCAGGATACAAAATTAATGCACAGAAATCTCTTGCATTCCTATACACTAAGGATGAAAAATCTGAAAGAGAAATTAAGGAAACACTCCCATTTACCACTGCAACAAAAAGAATAAGATACCTAGGAATAAACCCACCTAAGGAGACAAATGACTTGTATGCAGAAATCTAAAAGACACTGATGAAGGAAATTAAAGACGATACAAACATATGGAGAGATATACCGTGTTCTTGGACTGGAAGAATCAACACTGTGAAGATGACTATACTACCCAAAGCAATCTACAGACACAGTGCAATCTCTAACAAACTACCAATGGCATTTTTCACAGAACTAGAACAAAAAATTTCACAATTTGTATGGAAAGACAAAAGACCCCAAAGAGCCAAAACAATCTTGAGAAAGAAAAACAGAGCTGGAGGAATCAGGCTCCTGGACTTCAGACTATACTACAAAGCTTCAGTAATCAAGACAGTATGGTACTGGCACAAAAACAGAAATATAGGTCAATGGTACAGGATAGAAAGCCCAGAGATAAACCCATGCACATACGGTCGCCTTATCTTTGATAAAGGAGACAAGAATATACAAATGGAGAAAAGACAGCCTCTTCAATAAGTGGTGCTGGGAAAACTGGACAGCTACATGTAAAAGAATGAAATTAGAATACTTCCTAACACCATACTTAGAATAAATTCCAAATGAATTAAAGACCTAAATGTAAGGCCAGACACTATAAAACTCTTAGAGAAAAACATAGGCAGAACACTCTATGACATAAATCACAGCAAGATTCTTTTTGACCCACCTCCTAGAGAAATGGAAATAAAAACAAAAATAAACAAATGGGACCTAATGAAACTTAAAAAAACTTTTGCACAGCAAAGGAAACCATAAACAAGATGAAAAGACAACCCTCAGAATGGGAGAATATGTTTGCAAACAAAGCAAATGACAAAGGATTAATCTCCAAAATTTACAAGCAGCTCATGCAGCTAATACCAAAACAATAAACAACCAAATCTGAAAATGGGCAGAAGACCTAAATAGACATTTCTCCAAAGATGATATACAGATTGCCAACAAACACATAAAAGGATGCTCAACATCACTAATCATTAGAGAAATACAAATCAGAACGACAATGAGGTATCACCTCACACCGGTCAGAATGGCCATCACCAAAAAATCTGCAAACAATAAATGCTGGAGAGGGTGTGGAGAAAAGGGAACCCTCTTTCACTGTTGGTGGGAATGTAAATTGATACAGCCACTATGGAGAACAGTAGAGTTTCCTTTCAAAACTAAAAATAGAACTACCATATGACCCAGCAATCCCACTACTGGGCATAAACCCTGAGAAAACCATAATTCAAAAAGAGTCATGTACAACAATGCTCATTGTAGCACTATTTACAATAGCCAGGTCATGGAAGCAACCTAAGTGTCCATCGACAGATGAATGGATAAAGAAGATGTGGCACATATATACAATGAAATATTACTCAGCCATAAAAAGAAACGAAATTATTTGTAGTGTTATTTGTAGTGTTATTTGTAGTGTTATTTGAGTTATTTGTAGTGAGGTGGATGGACCTAGAGTCTGTCATACAGAGTGAAGTACGTCAGGAAGAGAAAAACAAATACCATATGCTAACACATATATATGGATTCTAAAAAAAACAAAACAAAACAAAATTCGTTCTGAAGAACCTAGGGGCAGGACAGGAATAAAGACACAGACGTAGACAGTGGACTTGAGGACAAGGGGAGGGGGAAGGGTAAGCTGGGACAAAGTGAGAGAGTGGTATGGACATATATACACTACCAAATGTAAAAGAGATAGCTAGTGGGAAGCAGCTGTATCGTACAGGGAGATCAGCTCAGTGCTTTGTGACCACCTAGAGGGGTGGGATAGGGAGAGCGGGAGGGAGGGAGACACAAGAGGGATGGGATATGGGGATATATGTATACATAAAGCTGATTCACGTTGTTATACAGCAGAAACTAATACACCATTGTAAAGCAATTATACTCCAGTAAGGATGTTAAAAAGTGGGGGGGGGGGAGGTGGAGAAAGTTTACAGTAAAAGCAAGAAGCTAGACTTTTTAAATTAAGCTTTAAGCACTATAACTTGCCTCTTGACATTCTAGAGAATACAATCAAATATATAAATAAATAAAAGGAAATAAAAGGCAAAATCTTAGGAAAAAGAGGGTAAATTTATCATTATTTTCAAATGGTGTGACTGTCTACCTTTAAGAGCCAAGAGAATCAACTATAAACCTATTAGAAACTATATAAATTCAGAAAGATGGTCAATTACAAAATTTACATACAGAAGTATATTTAAAATGTACAAAAAGTATACTCTCATTGACCAATAATAACCAGTTTAAAAACATTAAATTGATATCATTCACTACAACAATAAAATTACTGAATAAAACTAAATTTAATGTGAAATACATAGGACCTATAATAAGAAAACTATAAATCCCAAGAATGAGAGGCTTAAGCAAATAGGAAGTGCTATGTTTTATAATATTTAAAGATATCAGGGACTCCCCTGGTGGCGCAGTGATTAAGAATCTGCCTGCCAATGCAGGGGACATCGGTTTGAGCCCTCCTCCGGGAAGAGCCCACATGCCGCAGAGCAACTAAGCCTGTGTGCCACAACTACTGAGCCTGCGCTCTAGAGCCCAAGAGCCACAACTACTGAGCCCGTGCACACAGACCCAGTGTTCTGCAACAAGAGAAGCCACCGCAATGAGAAGCCTATGCGCCGCAACGAAGAGTAGCCCCCGCTCGCTGCAACTAGAGAAAGCCTGCATGCGATGAAGATCCAACGTCAGCCAAAAATAAATAAATAAATTTGTATTTTAAAAAAAGATATCAAATTTCCACAAATAAAACTGTAACTATAAAGCAATAACCACCAACTTCTAATGGGGTGTGTGTGTGTGTGTGTGTGTGTGTGTGTGTGTGTGTGTCTGTGCGCGCGCGCATGGTGGTTGTACTAGCTGGGATTATTATTCACACATTAGTAAGTGGAGAGATTGAAGGAGAAAGAACAGAGCCAGGGACTATTCCAAGGTGACATACGGACAAAGGATTTAAGATCATAAAATCAATTCAATCCAAAATTTGATTTCTAGAGGGTCAGGAAAAAAGTCACTGCATAGAAAAGTGGAATGTCTCAGTCCCAGTTTGACTTAGAGAAAAGTAGGCTTGGTGGGGAGGTTAATGTAATCAACCATGACATACTCAGATCTTGGAGTTCAAGACAATAGCTTCTAAGAGCTAAAACAAGAAAAGAAAGCCATGATAAGTCTACTAAGTTTTACATTTTCTCTTGCATGTAGAAGATACTGAAAGAGGCAAATATAGCTATGGGGAGCTTCAAAGGCCTGAAGGTATACCTTGAACCTTACTGGAACAAGGAAAAAGAAACCAAGATAATAGGTCCCTAGCAAGTAAATGGTGGTATTTCAATCAGTATTCCCATATTTTAGATTTGTAAAGTCTCAGAGAACAAGAATCAGAATGTCCTTGGCTAATATTACAGACAATTACTCTGAATAGAGAAATCTACTCTGGAATATCAAGTTGTAGGTATGTTCTCATAACCCTCACAAGTCTAAGCCAGACAAACTCAACTTTCCCACCGCCCTTTTTCTTGATTCAAAACACTATGCGATTTTATTCAAAAAACTACCTAAGCAAAAGGATTACTTAAGAAGACAACATTTCAGGTTTGCGAAAACCTGGTGATATGTGATACATCCTGCACGGCATATAAAGATATATTGTGTTCAGACCTTTCATAATGGGTGAAATTAACACAAATATTTCATTTTCAATCATATTTTCTTAATGTACTAAGTCAATGATGTTAAAAATCCTTAAATACTATACAGATATAAAAATGAAAATAGCAAACATAAGAAAATAGCTATGAAAAATCAACTTAGATCCCAGGATTATTTTCTCACTAGGATAGTAAAAGTTTATAGATTTTTCCTATATATAAAATGAAATATCATAGCAATGAGAATTTTAGTTATATAGTATATGGCTGTTTGTCACTGAAAAAAAGTTAGAAAACCTAAATCACAACAGGTTATGTTATTTTGTCAAATAATTAAAAATAAAAGGATCAACCAGTGACTCGGAGGGTCTATTGCTACTTATTGTGATGACCAGGTTTTACAAAAATCCAGATCCTAAAATCCATGATGAGACACAATGAAAGGATGCACAATTAATATGTCACTCGCAATAATGTCTCTTCCGCAGCACCAAAGGCCTTTAAAAGGGTGAGTGTACTATAATACCAAAATAAGATTTATATATCCTAGAAAACAGGTTACACACTGATGAACAGCATTAAATTGACATAATGGCTCTTAGTGGTTATAAATGCAGCTTTTTCCTACTTTAATTGGCAAGGACTAGACTGACCTTTTCTCTATAATTCTAACTACAGTACAGTAATTAGACAAACCACTACTTACTTCGGAAATAAAGAGGAGAGGAAGAAAGCTCTCAGCCACCAGCTTTGAGAATGCAGAGTAAAATTGGGTTGGCATTCTACTGGGGGAAAATGGGCCACCGCACCAATAAGAAAAATCATTTTCCATAAATTACGTTCTATGTTTAATATCTGAACTAAAGAAAAAAATCCCAGATGAAAGCCCTTTTCATATACTTAGAGACAGTCCCCCACTTGAGGATAAAAACCAGTCCTAAAAACAAGTTTGAAAGTAAAAAGAAAAGAATTAAGATGTTACTTGGGACAGATGGAGGAAGGGCAGGATAAAATCCCTAACTGTGATCCTTCAGGCATGTCTTCCTTGGGCCTGCATAATTTAGCACGGAGGTAAGAGTCTTGACGGGGCCTTAAGGAAAAGGCTCAGCCTCATGGCTGAGGCTGAGAAGGGAGCAGTTTCCCTTACCTAAGAGCAACTGCCCTTTTTTCCACCCTGTTTCCGGGTCTCAGGTGAAGGTCAGCCAGCCCTTAAGCCATTTAGCTTCCAAGGTGGGAAACACTAGGTCCCTGAAGGAGAGATGGGAGAAGCTTTCTTTTTCAGCAGCCCAGATTGCACATAAGTGATCGCCTCTCTGCAAGACCCTGGGGAGAGAATCATGACATGCTGAAAGAAAAAACAGTGCAAACTCAACCAGTGAGTGAGTTCTTATCACAAGTTCTTATCACCCATTAGCATGCCAAGGCCTCCACACAGGTCACACTCTCCCAGCAGCTGCAGTAGTTGGCAGTCACACCACTGAGCACTGATAAATCAACTCAGGACCCAGAATTATTTTCTCATTTGGACAGGAAAAGTTTACTCATTCCCCAATATGTAAAATGGAATATGATTGCAGTACGAATTTTAGTTAAATTCGTTAGTCACTGAAAATAAGTTAGTAAATCTAAGTAAGAGCCAGGGACCATCTTTCATCAGTGAGAGCAATGAGATTTGGTATATAAACATCAGTTTAAGGGAGTCATTGTACAATATGTAAAAATCCAGGTTACACCAAAGTGCAATGTACAGTAATTAAAAACTATCTACTCATGGAAACTGGAGACCATTGACTCCCTCAATTACAGAAAGAGCAAACAGGGTTTCAGAGCGTGCTCAACAAAGTTAAAAAGAGTGCGTAGAAATGATGAAAATGAAAAGCGGCAAAAGTATTATACAATCATCCAGAAATCCCCTGTCAGAGGCAAGTATTGCTAACTATCAACTCCATGAAGGCAGGGAACACAAAGATTCTGCTTACTGTCCTAGCCCAAATGTCCGGTCATGGTAAGTATTTAATAAATACCTGGTAAGTGAATGAATGACAAATAAACAAAATCATATGCAGTAATTTTCTCTCACAAATTCTTGGGTCACATGACAATTACTTCTCATAATGCTTATCAGACACAAAAGAGACATGTGAATACTGCTTCTCTAAAGAGTTCACTTGGAATAGAAAACTGTATTTTACTTATGTGACACTGGGCCACTTAATCTCTTGTGCCTTGGTTCCCTTATTTGAAAAATGGGAATAATAATAGTATCTACCTCACAGGGTTGTTAGAAATTTACTATATGTAAAGCACTTAGAATAGCGGTTAGCAAAGTCAATGCTATATTAAGTGTTAGTGTTTCAGCTGTTATTCTATAATGATATGCAGGTAGGTTTTTTAAATCCTATGGCTATTCACAAGTCTTATTAGCCTCTCCCTACCCTCCCCTGCTCTGGGAGGCAGAGACCATTTCTTATTCAACTATGTATTGCCAGTACTAAGCACACTGCCTGGCACATAATCAATGACTAAAAAAAAAAAAAAAAAGGAATACAAATTATATTGAATCAAACACTAATATTATAATATGACAATGTTCTCATCTAGATGAGAAAAAAGTCACCTAGGCCCACTATGATTCAGAGCATGAATTTCCTACACAATAAATCCAAATGTGACAAGCATCTTCCTTTAACATTTGATAATATCTAATTAAGAGACAGTTATAATGAAAGAGCTAAAAAATGTTTCATTTTTGCCAGGGCCCAGCATAGTGAACCTCTGTTCCTTTATGTTCTTTCTTAGCAGTTATTCATCATTCAGAAACTAAACTCTCAATCTTTTAAATGTATTATTGTGACATCAATGGCAAGGAAAGCAGATAAGAAGGTTCAACTAACAATCAAATATTAGACACTGGCTAAGATGTCAACAATGCAGGACATTAAAATATTTTTAAAAATCTGTATTGAAGATGTGGAGAACTACACATTGCTCAAAACATGTTTATCATTACAATCACACCTGTGTGCAAAATAACATGTTAGACCTCTAAGGAAGAGTGGATTTGCTTTATTTATAAATTTAAAATTGTCCACCACTGCCATAATTCACCCTGAAATATTTCTCCCTTTGGTTTCAGAAAAATAAAGTCTCAGTTGATACCCTGATGCAACATGCTGGATCATCAATAATCCAGCAATAAACTATTGTTCTCTGCCAGTAAACCAAGTTTCTCTTCTAACATTTGCAAGCAGTAAGTGATAGTTAAGAATGAGCTTTCCCCTGAGCACCTGGAAATAAGATTGTCCTCTAAATTAAACTATAAAATTGATCCAAAGTAGAACAAATGAGCAAAGATAATAGTCAAAATAGCTCCTAGGCCAAAGCAAGAATTTGACATCACATCATCATCACAATGACATTCACAGAAAGGTATCACTGGGATAAAAGGGTAACCATATAATTTATCATCCAACCATGATATTAGGCCAGACACAAACCAGGACTGTGCTGCACGAATTGAGATATACAATCACCCTAAATCACAGGAGGAGTCGGTCCTGTTGGGAAAAAAAGAATACAAAACAGTAGAGCAAACTGCAGTATTGCTCTTCCAAATACTATAATAGGAAGCCTGTTTCATAAATATACCATTCATTTGGTAATTAATAATGTTTTAATCCATGTCTGTTCTTACAGTGTAATTTTGTGTTATTTAACTTGATTATGTAACTTTCATTTACTACTTATGCCTTATCTCTGGTATGTGGTGGGTCTTTTTGATCAGTGGGATACTTGTGTCTTATATTTCTTTTCAAACCCCATATTCCAGCATTGTGTACTATAAACTGTAGATGGAAATCAAATGCTCCCTGACTGATAGTAATAATAATTATTATTATAGCTGGCATGTATTGAGTAATTAACTACGTGCCAGAAACTGTCCTAAGTGCTTTACATGTATAATCACATTCAAATCAGACAAAAACATTATGAAGTGAGTACTATTGGAATCTTCATTTTACAGATAATAAGACAGAGGGAGGCTAAGCAACTTGCCCAGTGACAAATGTGTAGCAAGTGGCAGAACCAGGATTCAAATCCAGACTGTCTGGCTCCAGGCATAACTATTATGCATACTGTCTCTTAGTGGAAAATAATTATTTAGTGCCTAAATAATTTTATTAAACATTAAAAAACATTAAATTTAAACATTAAAGTTATTATTATTATTATTGTTTTGTGGTACGCGGGCCTCTCACCGTTGTGGCCTCTCCCGTTGCGGAGCACAGGCTCCGGATACGCAGGCTCAGCAGCCATGGCTCACGGGCCCAACCGCTCCACGGCATGTGGGATCTTCCCGGACCGGGGCACGAACCCATGTCCCCTACATCGGCAGGCGGACCCTCAACCACTGCGCCACCAGGGAAGCCCTGAAGTTATTTTTAAATGCTCCAAATTAGGTGATGATTGCATCCAGGGTTGGCATGGGTATGGAGAAACAGATACTCTTCTCCAGGGATATAGACATATATTGATATAATCGTCTACAGGGAATTAAGCAAGATGTATAAGAAGTTTACATATATTTACCCTTATATGCAGGAATTCCATTTCAAGAATTTAACCCTAAGGAGACAAAAATTAAAAGTACACAAAGACACAGGTATAAGGATGTTCACCATACAGTCATTTATAAGAGTAAAAATTGGAAATAATTAGAATGACTATCAATAAGAGATTGGTTAAGTGCAATGTGCTAAAACCCTACCGTAAATCCATGAGAAATGGTGAGAGGTATCTATATTTATTAAAATAAAAATAAATCTGTAGTATATTGTTGACATAAACACAGACTGCAAAATAGCACACACAATGCAATTCCAAACGGAGGTGGGGGGAGGACAGGCACATATGTGCGTATCTAAAAAGATGTTCACCGAAATGTCAATAATGGAAATGTTTAGAAAGTGAGATTTTAGATAGTCTCCATTTTTAAAAAAATATTTACTAAAAACCTCCTTGTGTGTGTGTTGTTGTTTTGCCAAAGGGGCATAAAAGAAACACAGGAGTGTACAATCTAGAGATACCCAGTTCCATTCTAGGCCATGAAAGAAAACAAGTGTTGATGGCAAATAAGTGGCTATAATGGAAGGTAAGGGAGAAGCTCAGCCAAGTGGGACCCAGCAGCCTAAGGGCCACCTTCACCACTAGCAGGCTGTGTGAACCTAGACACGTCACAGGTGATCTTTGAGCCTCAGTTTCAAAACAGCAAGATGAAGAAGTCACATGAGGTGTTCTCAGAAGTCTTTTCAACCCCAAAGGGCTGTGGTTAAAATTTTCAGAAAGAGCAGGTAGAAATATAGTAATGCCTCAATCCCTTGCCAGTCACAGGTGTATTCTGCAGTCTATTAGTATACACGTTAGACAGTTTGTACAAGATGTGAAATACCAAAACCCAGAAAATGAGAACAGCAATGAAAACCCATAAACACACTCAGGCACTCGTTATTAGAAATATGATTATTCCTCAGAGAGTGGGATAGCACACTCACCTAGGGCTGGAGCCCACGGGAGACCCCTCGCTATCCCAATAAAAGCTCATTTCCAAACAGTTGACAGTGCTCTTGTAACATTTCACTTTTATACAGATAAAAAAACTACAATATGATCCATCTGACATTGTGGTATTTATACTTCTACTGACAAAAATCTAGGGAAAAGAGTCAAGTGAGACCTTGATGTTGCATTTCACTGTTATTCAGATATATCAATAATCAAATCTGGAGAGCTGCCAATAAAAATAGAATAAACATCATTAGCATTTTAATAAACCTGCAAGCCACAGGGCTGGAAAAACAAAGCAAGACAGAGCAAAGGGAAATCAGCATGTGCAGTGTCTTCCCTCTAGCGGTTTGCCCCCCCCCCCCGGCAGTCCGCTGTGTCCTCCCCACTCCACTCCTGCAAAACACACACTCCAGGGAGATGTCTCTGTATTTTAAAACCTCTGATACACCTGCCCAAGCTCTAAAGTTCAGGGGATGTGTTGCAGTCTTTTTTTAAAACTGAGAATAAATAACCTGATTTTTAAAATATTTTCAGAAAGTGCTGATCTTTTAGTTATGAAGCATTTTGAATGTCAGATAGTCGGAATGTGATTTAATATGTTAACTAAATAGACCCAGATGAGAGATCAAGGAAAAGTGGTAAGAAGATGGGAAGAAAAGAAAAAAAGAAAGAACCGCATATATGCAATAGATGAAGAGTCAGCAGTTTACAGGTAGAAGGCTGAGTTACATGTCCTTTGAAACTACTTCCAGATCAGATCTTAGGATTCTTGGAATATATCAAACACAGAATTACATATAAACACTCAAAGTAAACAGTTAATTTCCTTAATTTTCAGTCATTATATTTCCTCAACTGAACCAGAAATTAGAAATTGAAAGCCCTGCTTCCTTAGATATTTTGAATTTCATTTAATCTCCTTATTAGTCCATCATGTGTGTGTGAGTATGTGTGTGTGTAGATAATGTTAAAGTATATTTTGAAAAGTGCAACTCATTAAAATATACAGTATTTGGATAAAAACTGCAAGTGAAAAACATTCACAGAGGTAAAGTAGCTATATATTAAGGTATTTTACTTTATGGCAACATAAGTAGGGGTCACTGGTTTTTTTAAAAAAAACCTCCATTTATGAATCTGAAAACACTTCACCCATTTAATCTGAAAATAGAGACATTTATGAAAATATACAATAATGAGTACACACTAACTGCCTTATTTTCTTCAGATAATTGTGAACACTTCAGTATTACTCAATAAGCAATAAGTAGCCATCAAGAATCTGCTAGTGTCTTTAAAATGTTTGATATAAGACCTTCACTGTCAATTTGCAGGGAACCATGAGGCTACAATGGTGATAAAGCATCAATGATGGATGGTACCACCCAAGCCACCATTCTAATAATGAACAAATGATTCATACTCAAGGTGCTTCTGAAACATGATTAAGCCTCCAAACATTTCACTAAGGTAACTCAATCTTTATTAACTCAATCTTATCAAAGAGAACTTAAGTAAGTTTACCAAGGTTATATAGTGAATGACAATGATAAAAATCTGGAACAACAATAACAACAACAACAAAAAACAACACAAAGAACCCCAGACTCCCATAGTCCTCTGCGAGCCCTATTCATTAGTATTGCACAGAAGCCTTTCAGGGTAATTTATTTCATTGCTCCATGTCTAACTGACCTTCTCTGGTAGCCACTGGCAAGTGTTTGCCAAAATGTCACTGACCAAAAAACTCCTTACAATGCCATGTATTATAAAATGAATATGTCAAGAACCAGATGAAAATGTCATCAGTGACACTGACAACAATAAAAGAAAATACTCTATAGATTGAAGGAATGGAAGAAGATCCAAGTTAAAGGGGAAAAAATTACCTGAGAAATGCCATCAATGACTCCATCAACAAAAAAGTAAAAGAGACCACGGCTTTAAGTAAGGAAAGAAGGCATAAATTAAAGGGGGAAAAGTTCCTGAGAATCAACTGCTCTGTAATGGATCAGAAAGAGGAAAAAAGACTCCTTTTACAAAGGCCTGTGGGAAAACTACAACATCTCATTTACCGATCGTCCTGGTATGCCTGGCGGGGAGACAGAGGCGACATGTCTAAGCATCTGTGAGAGAGCTCTTCAGAGCTGAATCCCAAAGTCGCTGGTTTTCTTATTTGCATGTCAAAATTAATGACATAATTTGTGAATGTCAACAGCAGTCACAGCAAATTAAACGGAAATTGAACGAAAATTTCCTCTATGTTGCCCTTAAAATATAAAGTCAAAAGTTGTTGGTTATAGATAGCCAGGGGGAAGCAGCTGCATAGCACAGGGAGATCAGCTCGGTGCTCTGTGACCACCTAGAGGGGTGGGATAGGGAGGGTGGGAGGGAGAGGCAAGAGGGAGGAGATATAGAGATATATGTATATATATAGGTGATTCACTTTGTTATAAAGCAGAAACTAACATACCATTGTAAAGCAATTATACTCCAATAAAGATGTTAAAAAAAAAAATAGGAGCTTAGGACAAAAAAAAAAGTTGTTGATTTTCCCACTCTGAAGTCTTTGGAAATAAGTTTCACTCATACAAATACTTAAACAACAGAGTTGGGTGTATCTACTTTAAAAAAAAAGAAGTAATTTCACTACAAAATTACTTTTACACTAAGATTTGGGATATTTTATTTTATTTTAAATGTTTTATTTATTTTTGGCTGTGTTGGGTCTTCCTTGCTGCCTGCGGGCTTTCTTCTAGTTGTAGCAAGCGGGGGCTGCTCTTCGTTGTGGTGCATGGGCTTCTCATTGCGGTGGCTTCTCCTGTTGCGGAGCACAGGCTTTAGGCACATGGACCTCTGTAGTTGTGGCACACGGGCTCAGCAGTTGTGGCACACGGGCTTAGTTCCTCTGTGACATGTGGGGTCTTCCCGGACCAGGGCTTGAACCTGTGTCCCCTGCATTGGCAGGTGGATTCTTAACCACTGCGCCTCCAGGGAAGCTCAGAATATTTATTTTAAATGGACCTAGCTTGCAAATGTGATTCTTAAAATAAATGATTGCAGCTCGATGCTGATGATTATAATATATTGGGGGTATATTCTGGAATTTTCATCTGGATATGATTGACACTTTTAAATAACAGCTTTAACAGAACTTTCAAAATAACAAGTGTATATTTTTGATTACCTGCCTGAGGATGAGTTGCACTGAAGATTAACTATAGTCCACGTTTAACCCTAGGCATTTTGTTCCACCTAAATGCTTACAGGACACCATTATCTCAACAATGAAATGAAATCAATGCCTATCAGTGCTAAAAACATGGAGAGGTGCATGTTAGGATTTCCTGCTACTTTGAATTACTATCTATCCCATGTTCTCCCCCATACATACTCCCAAGCCCATCAGTGTGGATCACCACAAATTCTAAATTCTTTACCAAGTACAGTGTGCACATATATAATCTATTTAGAGGATTGAAACGTAGTATACAACTAACAGTGACAAGTTAGCAAAGATAAATGTAACCATTCAAATTAAACATTAGAAAGATACTGTCAGTGGGGAAAGAATCACAAGTAAAATATATGTGCATACAACAAGCAACAGGCGTGTAAAGTTATTGCGACCTTGTCCCTTTTTAAATAGCTACATTTTCAAAATGGGAGACACCATCAAGTAGCAGCAGTGTCTGTGTGGATGTCTGAATGTCTGTCAGGGCCTGCCTGGTGATAGTTCATACTTCTCCCCCTTTAACAAGCTTCACTGTTACATGTTACACTGTACTTGGAGATGGATGGCTGCCAAAAGCCATCACCAAAAAAGAAAACAAAAACAAAGCTCCTCTATAACATAATGATGTCTCAGTATTGGAAATAAACTCATAAAAGAAAAATCTTGGAAACAAAAAGATGTACATCTATTTAAAGATATAAATTACTAAACATTTCTAATTCCAATAAGACCATAATATGCAAAATATTAACTGTGTGATAAGTAATATATATTTCTTTGAAGATATTTATCCCACAAACGTCTATAAATCTGCAGAAAAAAATGTTACAGAAAAACTCTTCTTTTTTTTCCCCAAATCATTACTAAATTTAATGAAGAAAGCCAGGGCATTGTCTTGACATATTTTGTCATCCCCTTTCCAAATAAACTGTGGCCTCTCCCGTTGCGGAGCATAGGCTCCGGACGCGCAGGCTCAGCGGCCGTGGCTCACGGGCCTAGCCGCTCCGCGGCATGTGGGATCTTCCCGGACCGGGGCACGAACCCGTGTCCCCTGCATCGGCAGGCGGACTCTCAACCACTGCGCCACCAGGGAAGCTCCTTCATTCAGTTTTTTTTTAATCCAGCAAGGTTAACATGTTGTCAGACTAAAACTGTATCCAAGTACCTCACACTTAAACCACACCCCTGTCAGAGAATTCAGTGTGTGCCTCTTTAACTCTTCAATTACACTTATAACGCATTTTTAAAGGCTATGTCTATATTCATTAAATGAACTTGACTCTTTTGACTGACTTATTTTGATTTGCTCTATTTCTTGACGAATGTGAACAGTTCATTTTCTTTTTCTTTTACCTTGAACATAAGCTTACGTTTACTAGGTTTATTTATATTGCCATCTAATCAATCAACACACATTTACTGAACTTCTGGTTAGGAGCCCAGGAATATGGAAAAGTCAAAATTCCCAGATACAGTTTTAATTCCTATGCTGTTATCAATGTCACATTCTAAGAAATTTACAACCCATCTGCGTGTAAGTTAAAACTAAAAGAAAAAAAATGCAACCTACTCTCTCTCCTCTCCCCAAACACAGGAGTCTCCAGATATATACTCACACAAAACAAAATATTCATCTCTGTGTGTAATACAACAAAATATCAAAATATTAAAATACACTGGTAATTTGCTAATGGAAAAAAAGATTAATCAAAACCAAAAATAGGAATTGAGTTTAAATTCAAGTTAAAAGGAAAACAAATGAAACTGTATTTCCCAAATGAAACTAGTTCTCCAAATACCATAATAAATCATGGAAGAAATGCTCCCAGGCTTCATTTAACAGGCAATAAAACCCTGAGGCAGGTCTGATTAGTGTGGTGCTATAGTAAATGGTAAGATGAGATATGATATACATGTCAGAATCACCCACTAGTCTTAATTAGTTTATTGATGTATGGTTTCTAAGGTGATAGTTAAAATTTTTTAAAAAAGCATTTCAAAAAATGAAAAGACTACCACTTCTATTTGTAGAATTTTTTGTGGTATTTTCGTCATAGGTATTAGTACCATTACTGCCTATAGGCCATAGAAGTTATGTCCTTACAAGACTTATTACTAAAAGACACAGTGTTGAAGGCAAACATGACAGTGATTAAGCTTCAGCCACAATTCTTCTAAAAGACGATCTCCCCTTTTTCCATTTCTCCCTAACTTGACAAAAGGGTAGAAAGAGATCTATTCTGAATAATATGAAACGCCAAAAACTGTTTTAAATACATATAAAATCAAGGCCTTACATTTATGTATTCTTAATTTTGTATTCACACTATTCCTTTCAGAAGAACTGTCTCTTTTCCCCATGCATTTTTTAGGTGATTACCCAAGATTAAATAGTTACACTAGAAACTGCAAATGGATGTTATTTTATTGTAATATTTATTTTAATCAATGAGATGTATTTTATTATAATGCAATTTAGCTAGTACTTGTATTCATAGACTCTACTGGTAGGTTTAACTGCTTATCGCAACCAAATGTATTTTTAAACTTAAAATAAGCTTTTGGAGCTAGTTTGATAGATGAGACTAAGGTCAGGCAGATCTGCATTCAATCCTGACTGCACTTCCTAGCTGTGATCGCCAGCAAGATCTTTTACCTCTCTGAGCCTTTTTTTACCTCATCTATAAAATGGGGCATAATGATACCTATGTCACAGAGTTGATGTGATAATTAAATAGGATAATGAATAAATCACTCTTGGCACCTTGCCTAACTTAATACAAAACGTTCAACATACAGCAGCTACAAAGTCAATGTCTGAATAACAAACTACACCAAAACTTCACAGCTTAAAAAAACTGCTCTTACTTGCTTACAACTCCCTGGACTCAGCTGAGCAGTTCTGTGGGTTTCATTCACAGGACTGCAGGAATCCAAAGGTTTGACTGAGGCTGGATGGTTTAAGATGGCCTCTGTCACACGTCTGACAGTTTGACCCTGGCTGTTGGCTAGACCTCTATCTCCATGTGATCTCTCATTCTCAGAGAGACTACTCTGGGCCTCTTCAGGTGGGGCAGCTTCCAGAAAAGCAAGTTGCAAGGCCCCTTGAAGCCAAACCTTGGAAGTCCCACAACATAATTTCCACTACATCCTATTGGTTAGAGCATGTCACAAAGCCAGCCCAAGTTCAAGGGGATAGAGAAACAGATGCCACCTCTTGATGTAAGGGTAGTCAATATACCAATGCACAAAGGCATGCATACAGGGATAGGGTAAATATGTGGCCATAATTTGCAATCTTCTAAAGTCTGTGAAATAGTGACAAATTTTATAGCACCTGTGCTGTCTTTCAACTATAAATAATTGCAGAATTCATGTTTTAAAGGCCAAAAAGAAGTACTAGCTTGAGTTTTCCCCAAACTAGAGTAACACTGTTCTGCTACTTCAATGACAGATTCAAAAGAAGACCAACATCATTTAGGTTTCTTTGTTCATTTTTCTGTATTCTAGGAGTCCTCCACACTTTTCTATTTATTCTAATCAATATATTTATTTTCATCTGATTTGATATTTTTACCTTCAACATGAAGCCTTCTAATCAAACATTCCACAACAAACAGCATCACCGGGAAATCTGGATCAAGTATGCTGCACTTCTAGAAACTATGAAGTTTTGTAAAAGAAATAAAGAAAAATATATCCTTGTAAAAACTAAACATACTTTTGTTCTTCTCCATGAAAGTGATCACTAGAGAAAAATCTAGTTTTGTGATACAGTTAACTAGCTAGGCTTAGAGATCTATTCATACCCGATTTAAGCAGAAATAAAGAAAATAATTTTTATATCTACTAACAAACAAAAAGTAGAATGCCAAAACAAAACTTGAAATTTAATTGATTGCATCAAATCTAATTTTAATGAATATCTTCCTAAATTTCTTGTCACAGACCCGGAAAGTCACAAAGTAACTGCTATCAAGACTTCCTTTAACAGGTGTGTCTCTCAAAGATTCACTCGGAGAGCCACAGTCCTTAATACAATCTAATCTATTTGCTTTGGATAATTTCATCGGGCAGGACAGGCCACTAAACACGCTGCGTGATAAGAATGGCTCCTTAGGGAAGGAGAGAGATGAAAGAAATAGCTACTTGCTGTTTGACAATATGGTGAACAGAGAAGCAGTTTGGGGAATGACTAATTCCCCCACTAATGACATTCCTACATTTCCAATGAAGAACTGATTCCTAAAGTTCCCATTTTTTTTTTGCTGAGGTTCTGTTACAACATGGCTTCATGCAGAAACAGTTGGAAACTCAAGTCGTTTTCAATTTTAGACAAATTGGTGCTGCCCAAATTATAATGCTCAATAAAGGAAAACTTCAATAACATGAGGTATGCCTAATCTGTTTTTTAAGACATTTAAAAATCCTGATTATGTTAGGACAAGCCATACAAGAACCCCGAAACACATCTGTTAGAGAAAATGCCACTAGCCAGTGCCATCTTCGGTGGTTATTTCTCCCTCTGTGTGAACAAACCTCCTTAGTGTGTGCATTATTGAAACGAGATAATTCTTCTTGATAATTAGAGATTAAAGATAACCCTGTGCTACAGTTGCTGAAAAGGTAATCTACTCGATTTATTTTTAAAGGGAAACTTGTGTGCTAAAATACTCCTATTTTGCTTTAATTATTTCCAAGTCCCACATGGGTGATACATCTACTATATAGGTTCATATGGAATAATTACCATTTTTGAAAAATAGTGACAATTCTAACATTCTTTAATTATATTGCTTACTAATCTTAATTGCCACGATTTCAAAAGACAGTTCCAAAGTGCATCTTGAACAAACAGAAAAGCAATTAGCCTAAATTAATTGCTTTGCTGATGTGATTTGCAGTAGGTATGCTTGGTGGTTTTGAAACTCCTGCCACTGCTTTCACAAGTTGATGTTCTGATGATTTTTTAGCCTATTTTTGCACAAGAGTAATTAACCAGATAATTATTCTAATGTGAACCTGGACTTAAATCAGTATGTTTAGATTCATAGTTACAATTAACCAAATATTAAACATACATTTAAAGAGCAGCACTTAAAAGTGCTACAAGGAAGAATGAAGAAAAAATATGCAAGTTTTTTCATATAGCCATACTTTTCTCACCAAGAAACAGAAAAAAAAAGCTGTAACTGTCTCCTCTGCCTCTTTTCAATTAATACAAGGTGTCATTACATATGAAAAGCAAATGAAGTTTCTGGATCTTCATTTAAAAGTATTCCAAAGACTCTATTAAAAAAGCAGAAACCAACGATTCAACATTAAAGCCTAGGTATTGTTCAAAAAACGAAGCTATGGCTTTCAGATAAAAAGCATGCAATACATAAAGCAAGCTCTATCTAAATCAAGACAACGACATTGTCCTCACTTTATTAAGTATCAACTTTATTCAGAAATAAGTAAATCTGGAAGAAGGAGGACATGTGAACCAGTTGCCTGGATTTTGGCCAGAGTTCAAGCCAAATTTAAAAACAGACTTATCCATCCTACAAAAGCAACATTTATAACTCCCTCAACACGTAGGTATTAAATCGCTTCTCTGAGCTGGGCTCTATGTGAGGTTCCAGGGGCTGAGGCTGGGGCAGAGGGCCAAAGATGAAGACGCAGATTCGCCCTTGCAAAGAGAGAGATTCATAAACAAAACATGACACAGCCACACAATGATATATGCCACCAGTAGACTGATGGGCTATGGATTCAGCCAACAGTAACGTGATACAGCACTTCATTACAACCACCATTATTATTTCATCTTTTCTTTAAATATAAAGGAATTCACATTCACTTTAAGGGAAATTATTAGCAGTGCAACTATAACTGTTAATGAAACAAGTTTGCTTTTGTCAACTTCAATAAGCAAGGAGTTACTTTATACTACCTTAAACTAAATATTTTATCAGTTGAGGAATGATAAACATAAAACTTTTCCATCTTCATGAGACAAAAAGGTTCAAGCTGAAAGTACTCTGTCAATTCTTCATGTCTTCATGTATTCTTTTTTAATTTCTGAAAGGACCGTCATACGGAAAGTAGCCCAGGCACATACATGTCAGCTCTGCCATTTTTAATTAATACCAATCAAGTTCCAGCTATTTCTCCTCTGGTTAAACATGTGTGTACCTATCTTCTAAGATATTTCTTTATGCCACTGTTTATAAAATATTTTAGGCTGAAGCAAAATCTCTTGCACTAAATTAATAACTAATTACAGGAGATATTTATCATCTCAAGCCTTTTACAAGGAAATTGTCAGATTTAATCACCTTTCTCATATTTTTACTATTTACTGGGCTTCATTTATCATACATTTAAAAATTTTGACAACAGTGAGTTATTTTAATTACCATTTCTGGTTGGGGATTAAGAATAAGAAAACAGCTGGGGGGAAGAGGGGGGAGGGCAGGAAGTCATAAATTTGTCCCAACAGTCAATAAACTATTTTCATTTTCATCAATAAGTGAAGATTTTGTTCATTGTTGCTAATTTTAAAATGGGTTTTGAGGTTAGGAAGCCTCCAAATTTATGCGTATACAGCACTGCATTCATCATCATATATTGATACATTGTGACCCATTCTTTCCCATAATTTGATCACGAATTCTGATTCATAACACATAAGACATAATTTTTTAATCCCACAAACTAAGTGCTTAAAATATACATTTACTCATCTTTATATTGTCTTAAAAACACAAAATCAGTGGCAGCATTTAGAATAGCACATCCAGGAATACCAATAATATGATTCTATAAAAGCTCTGTTAATTATTATTATTTGCAGAAATGTTTACTTATGCATTATTGCTCACTAGGAACCAAAGACAAAGCAGAAATTGAAAATTACCATTATACGTTGGAACTATCATAAAAATTCACGTTTTTCTATACGACAAAAATGTGAACGTGGAGAATCAATAAGACAAACTCTTCCACATCAAATCCAGTTTCCATCCCATCTCCAGAACTGGAGTTACAAATCAAAGCAGGCTGACATAGATGAGATAAAGACGACCTCATATAGATTTCCTTTCAAGTGACTGTACTAGGTTAAATGCTCTAATGTTACATATCAATTAATATTTCCTTTAAAATGATATTCGGCAATTAGAATTATTGAAAGAACCAATATCAGAACCGATACCCAACAGCACTACAAACCAAGCAATGAAAAAGTACCTTTAATTTGAATTTCATCTGAGGATAAATGCACAAATCGCTTTATCAGAAAAACTTCTCCTTCTGTAGAAAAATATCATTAGCTATCTGAAAAATCACATATGCTAGGGAAACTGTACAGATTAGTTATGGCAGTTAGTTTTTACCAAAGGTACTGAAAGCTTCAATGAAGTTAACTTCCTCCTTTTTAACTCAGTAACAACTTACTCAAAGTATATACCACCCAGTATTCTCCTTCACTCTGCAACGATTAATTTGTTACAACTGACAGAGAGCATTTATAGATAATAAACTATTTGTAAAAGTAAATGTGTATCATCACATGCTTAAATATCTACTCAAAATTCATTCTGAAATTCTTTTTGATATCAAGTATGAGCTAGATGTGGTATAAGACACAAAAATGAGCAATACTTTCTACTTTTCTTCAAGAAACTTAGTAAGAAATGAAGAGTGTTTATAAATGGAGTTGTTGGGGGAAAAATTGCTTTTTATTACAAAATTAGATGTTTTTTAAATCTACAGGTCTTATCTAAAACTTTTACCGCTCAGATACCCCATACGGAAAAGAGAAGGCAACACTCTAATGATGCTCAGAATGATCAAGCATAGCCTGAGGTAGGATGACCACATAGCTTATCATCCAAAGCAGGACATCTGGAACACAGAAAGGAGCAATGGCAGCGCAAGTGCTAACCCTGACAGAATTCCAAAACAACAGGAATGGGCTGAGACTGTCCTGAGCAAATCAGGACATTAGGTCATTAGGTCTGAGTCAGAATAAGGTACTGGGAGACAGGGAGCCCCTCGTGGCTAGAGCTTGGACTTTGAAGACACGGAAAAATGGGTTCCAGTCTTGGCTCCACCACTTACTAGTTGAGAGCAGTCTAACCTTTCTGGACCTTAATCCCTCCATTTAAAAAGGAGGTTAATTTCTTCCTCAGGGCTGTTGTAAAGATTAAATGAAACACAGGGTGTAAACACTTAGCACACTGTATGGCACAGATTGTAATAAATGGTAGCTATTATTAGCTGTTGTTATTATCCTTGGTTAAAAAACAAAAGAGAGAAAATATTATACCCTCCAATCTCAGGGGCACTACAAAAAGCAATCATGGTTTTAAAGAGAGGGTCTAATGGATAGAAGGACACCTAAGGCATCATTTTTGAAGATGGTTAGGGGGCCTGAATAGTAGTTACCCCAAAATCATACTATTCTTCTAGGGATGGTCTTACAAATAACTGTGACTATAAAAGAGAGTATCAATAATAAGCCAACCTCAAACAAGCGTCACTAGCTCAGAAAGGCTCCATTCTGTCCCTGCAGCTCTCCTAGAACTCAGTAAAATATATTCATCCTTTTTTAAAAAATATGGATATAGAACATACTCAAAACTATGTAGTAAATTACGGAAATAACTAAAATTCAGATTTACTAAAACTCCACCTAACCAGCCCTACCACATTATTAGGCACCAAAAGTATGCAGATAGACTGCTCAGCATTCTGCACTGGCAGGAGAGCGCTGCTCTAAATACCACCATGGAGCTGCTTCTATGGGCAGCATTATTTTTACCACCTCTTTATTTCCAAGTTTTCATGCTTTTATAGGAGCAAATTGTTCAAACTTCACACTCAATACTCCAAGGTGAAAAGTATTCCTCTCCTCCAGATCACTTAACTTTAATAGAAAACAAAATATTCTCCAACTCAAATTCAACCATGCCTGCTGGATTTAATGGATAGGTTTGTCCCCCTTGGGGAATCTTTGAACCTAAGTCTCTAGGAGAATTAAGTAATATTAGGGGATTGAAATGAAATAAAATTCTAAGTCCACTGTGACGTGACATTCACAGGAAGATGGTAGATTATCCACCCAGTCCTCGAACACTTATAAGTACAATATATAGCATATGTTCACAAAACAATTCTTGGAAATAAAACACAATGGGCACTCAGCAAATATTTTATATCACCAACACCTGCTCAAATCCTCTTTGAACTTTATTTTAAATGTCACCGTTTTTTATTGAATCAACGGAAATTTTAAAGAAGAAACAGAATAAACATCCAGAGAAGATCAAGGGAGTTAGAAAAATCTTTATAGAAAGCCTCATTGAGTGTTACATGAGCCAGGATGCTGTCAGTCTCCCTGAAAGGGGTGGTGGAGTAATCTGTCACTCTACAACTTCAATCTCAGTATACCTAAAAGACTAAAAAGGGCTCTGCGCAGAAAAAGAAAAGAGAAAGAATAGTCTTAAGATTTTTCTTAATATTATAAACAAAGGAATTGTGAATCAAATACTAAGCATTGCAAATGAATTCATTTTAAATCACAGGCTTGAAGTTGGAGTTAATTTAGTAAACTAGTTCAACTCTATTATTCAGGAAACTGTTTTAGAACACTCGTTTGAACACTAAGTGGGAGTGAGTTCTCCATTTTGGAAGGCAGTCAATGAAAACGAAGGTTTTAATTTATTTTAAACTGAATTCTGTCTCCCTCTGTAACTTCAACATGTTGGTCAAAGTTCTGAGGCCTGAAATAATGAAGAACTAATTTAGGTAAACTAATCAACTCTATATTATCTGTTAACATATGTTATCAGACTCAATTTAAAAAGAACTACTTGATTTAAAATAAGAAATCTTTACCTAAAAATCTCTACATTCTGGATTTCAATAAGGGAGAATTCAATTCGTAGACTGGGTAAGGAACAAGTAGATAATACAAAAAAATAGGTCATGCTGGGTGGGAATAGTAGAAATATTGGAGAATGGCCAACGAGAAAAGCCCATTACTCACCCTGGAAAAACTGTTGACATGAGAAAATGTGGGTCCAATGTTGCTAGATTTGCAACTTTCCCAAGAGAAGGCCAAAATTCAGAATTTTTATGTGAACTACCCCAATTTTTTTAAGTTGGTAACTAATTCAATTTTTAAAATATTGTATAGGCCAAACAAAACAGCTTTGTGGACCGGACTCAGCTGAGCCCACCAGTTTGCAATTTCAAAATGATGGTATTCAAAAGTTTTACTTAAAGAGAAGATATTTATAGTTACTATTCTAAACACAAGTACATATAAAGTGAAAGAGTAACATATTGTAAACGTTATTTTATACTTGAAAGAAACTGGTTGCAACAGTCTCAGGTTTAAAAGTCCTCAAATTTTAGAGTGTCCACTGATGCAACAGCTGCCTTTACATAAATATATGATTCATACAGCAAATTAACTCCTTAAAGAAGGTATCCTTAGTTATCCATGTTCAACAAACTTATACATTCAATTTTGTTTTAAACTGCAAATTCAAAGAATAAATCTCTAGCTAGGCAAGTTCAACTAGTTGGCAGCATAACTGGCTTTAACAACCAGCCTGACTTTTGCTGTTTTGTGACTTTAGCTGACGGATGCTAGAGAATCTTTCACTTCTCTTGTATTGTTATCTTCTACTGTCTTCCTAATTCATGAGCAAGCATGGTCAATTGTCAACGAAAGAATCATATATTAGATAATGGGTATATACATTATATGATCAAATTTTATTTTCGGGACTAACGTTAAAAATTGAAATTAGGTAGATTAATTCTCTCTTTGGTAGCCAATTTAAATATTAAAAATAGCTTCCATAAAGATCTATTAAAATAAATTAGATTTCACTTAATTCTTCTTGCCAAAAAGAAAAGCCATTATAGGCATATTACTATAAAGATGCTCAGAACCATTCCTTTTTCATATATCTTTTTTTTACATTCAAAGCATGCTGCTTCTGGACTCTATACCAAACATACAAAAACAATGAAGACCAAATTGAATGTGAAATAACAAAGGATTTACATCAAATACAAGTAGACATTCCAATAAACTTACAGTCAGAGAGAGTAGAGGAGACATAATAACCAGATGTTTAATTTAAATCATTGATAGAAATAGTCAGCGTCGTCTTTTCATAAACCACTTGGATTTGATTTGTATTCAAAAGCAATGGTAAATGTCAAACGACTACTAAGACCATCCTTCTGAATACAAGAAAATATCACGCTGTTTAACTCTCTAAACACAAAAAGTCCTTTTAGAAAACAAAGATAAAGAACAGCATGTCTTAGTCACACAGATCAATTCAAGAACCACAGAATGCTAAAAGGTTTCATGAGCTTAACAGTAAAGACCTTCAATTGCTAAATATTTTAAAATTTTGAGCTTCAAAAAAAGTTTATTGATAAAATCTTTTAAAATCCAGCATAAATCTTATATCTAAAGATCTGGGAAGAGTATCAAAGTGTATCTTCATGTGAGGAATCCTTTATTAAAGCTAGCAGCATTAAACATAGATCCTTTTCACAGGTATTAAGTTTAAAATAGTATCTAAAGGTTCTATTGTAACTTTATTATGAAAGAAAATGACGAAATTAGTCTAAAAAAAAACTAAGAATGTTACATATAAATGTCAATTGTATGTGAACCTAGCTATGAAATGGAAATTGACTCATCAGCCATTTGCTTTTTCTTGTTTGTCCCCATCCAGTTTTTACTGCAGCAAAGATGTAAAATACATACAACTGGAAAAGCCAAAGAAAAGTCAAACAAATGGGCTAAATTTAATAGGAATAGTATGACCTTCCGCTGACAAAAGATGTTGAAAGGATTAAATGAGAACACATGTAAAGTGCCTATCAATTACCTGGGTGATACAGGTTACCTTCCTCCCCTCTATCCTTACAAGGCTCACTATTATCTCACTCATTAAGTCTTATGTCACCTAAAGAGAAAACCTTCTGAGAGCAGCAGGGACTCAGTGCTCCACAGTCTGAGACACAGCACCAAGTATTTAGTAGGGGGTTAATAAATGCCTCCTGATTTACTAGCGGATAATAATAATGAACAAATGTAAAACAGACGCTAATTGATAGGCTAAATGCATTAGTGCAGTCCAGTGTCCTCTATATGAAAGGTTACTAACCCATCTCGGCTAAGTGCTGAAATTATAATTAAGTCTGATGGGAAGTCCTAGATTTATACCAATATAATTACAAATATTACTTAGCTTAGTGATAGAGTATGGCAAGAACAATGAGCTGAGTAATTTAGATGATACTACAAAGTGGGTTTTAATGTTTGAAACTCCTATTACAGTACACAGGATAAGTGCAAGCAGTGTAATTAAAACCTAAAAGAGTCTGATCTTTAAAACTCTACCGCTCAGCCTCATTAAAATGCATGTTTTCTCAATTAATCCAAACTTTTCCATTAAAAACATAAAAATACACTTTCATTCCTTGCAAATAAATCTCTACAGTACAGGTATTTAGGATCAAATACCAAATAACCATTATAATTAGGAAAAAAATGACTGAAATAGCAAGAGATCTGAGTAGATGGAACCTAAGAAAGAGAAGGTGAGGGCTGCCCGCTTTTTTATTTGTAAATACCCAGTTGTGGCTAAATAAGCATTTGAAGAGCTAAATGATGAGAAATCTCTGAATATCTTTGTGTAAATAATACAAACCTAAGCAAAATGTTTACCGAGCAGATAGCCCTTATAGTCATATATGGACTGCATCTAATTTACCTCTGTAGGCTCCAAGTACTGAGTCTTCTATGCATGGACATAGAATACTGTTGTGGAATGAAAGGCAATCGTTTTCATAACCATATTGTGGCACAAATAGTTTTCACCTTTCAATCTGAAGCATTACCAAGAAGTTTACCTCAATATTAAGCTAATGCTAAACACCTAAACCACAGGATGATGTTTTTCATGTACTTTATTTTATTAGTTATTATGAAAAACACTTAAAAGATTATTTTTAAGTTGCCACATAATTGGCTATGTAGGCGAATGTTGATTATAGAGAATAATTTAATTTTTAAAATTTTCATCAATTTTCTTTAGATTTTGATCCACCTCACATAGTGACTGTTACTCAAAAACAATAAACACCTTTTATAAATGATGATCATGGGCCAATTCTGGATTAGTAAATTTTTCAAGAAAAATTTTACTAAGAAAGAGCTAAGTCAAAAGCGATCACATAATTTAAAGAGCAATGCAGGGTATTTTATAAAAATGTCACTAGAGGGCTTCCCTGGTGGCGCAGTGGTTGAGAGTCCACCTGCCGATGCAGGGGACACGGGTTTGTGCCCCAGTCTGGGAGGATCCCACATGCCGTGGAGCGGCTGGGCCCGTGAGCCATGGCCGCTGAGCCTGCGCGTCCGGGAGCCTGTGCTCCGCAGCGGGAGAGGCCACAGCAGTGAGAGGCCCGCGTAACGCAAAAAAAAAAAAAAGTCACTAGAATTTACCATACTTGGGGAAAACGTAGTCTACACGATTTTATTGTTAAAAGTATAAAAGGAAATTAAAAGTGAAAGGGGGAAGTGTATTGAATTTAAAGCATTATCCCACACAAACTTAATAAACCTCTGCTCTAATTTGTGAAAAATATTTAAATCTAAATAGGTTCTAATTATAGCTGAAATAGTGCTGTCTATTTTGAAAGCAAAGTATTTTTGGTGGCCTAACTTTTTTTAAAAATTTATTCTTGAAAAGTTACTGGGCAAGAATCTTATCTCA
Source organism: Globicephala melas (assembly GCF_963455315.2). Classification (NCBI taxonomy): domain Eukaryota; kingdom Metazoa; phylum Chordata; class Mammalia; order Artiodactyla; family Delphinidae; genus Globicephala; species Globicephala melas. The sequence goes on from NC_083316.1 coordinate 87,880,149, forward strand.
CGCTTATATTTAAGAATCCACCTAAACTAATCAGCAGTAGTAGAGTAGTGCTAACTCTGCAGCTGTTTTCATTATAAAGAAATCTATTTTCAAGGGTTCTTGCATCTTTTTATTCCCTTCATTAAATATTTCAGAGAAAAACTGGTTTATCTTTGTTTGTTTTTAAAACTACCCATTTTACACATTTTTACACTACATATTAAACTGTCCATCACATGACTTTCATTTTCAAAACAAATTCTATTTATACAGAAAACAAAATGTCATCCTTGAGAAAGGATCTGAATGCATAATGTTTGAAACAGTTTCTCAGAACCATTTTCCTTGATAAGTGAGAAGTAAAATTAACACAAAAGTTGCAAAAATATTAAAGTGACAAATAAACAATATGTCTTGGGTGGGTGACAAAGAGAAAATTCAATAGACTTCTATTATTGTAACTGTTCAGGCAAACATTTGAGTCTTAGCACATAAAAACCTTGTTGCAAATATAAGCAATGGATGGGTTAAAAGTATACTTCTAAATGGTTTTCAAAACTTAAACATATCTATTTTAAAAGTCATGGCTTTATCACCTTTTCATCAAAGTAGACATGCCTTATTATAATGATAATCAGTACTTGGTACATAGAGCACATGTTTCCCTATGGAAAAGTATTTTTAAGATGTTACAATGGTTACCTGTCATTTATGATCCAGTTCAGGCAGAGATTGAGAGAGCTTAGATTTTTGCACCTCTTGACAATTTCCATCACGGTTTCATTATCCAGTTCAGTGATATGACGTAGGTCCAAGCTGGAAAGGTTTCTTAGCTAATGAGATAAATAAAATGAAAGATGAGAAATATAAATACTACATTCATCCTCAAAAACTATAAATATACTTTATTATAGAGTATCACTGTACAATAGACAACAGTCTAGAATCATCTGATTAAACTAAATGGTTACATAATATTTTAATACTAAATTAGAAATGAGGTCAGAAATCTATGATGAACAAGTGAATGGCAACAAACATGAAAATCAAATAGATTTATTGAGGCATCATAAAAATCAAAAAAGTTAGCAGTCTAATAGGTGGGAAAGCTGTTAAATCTCTCACATAATTACCCACAATTTGACAGGCTTATTTTCTTCAACATTGTTCCATTTCAGATATTTATCTTCGTGATTATAATGTCACTTTTGTATAGGTTTTCTCTTTTTTTTAAAGATAAAATATGAGTAAGTGGTTAATTCAGAGATATCTTGGTGATATTTTATCAATGTACTCCAAATTGCAGTATTATGGGTTGTATGTTCCACTATGTGAAAAGCAATATAAAACATTGTTTAAGAAGTAAAGATTTTCTCCATGTACCACCTTCCCTATTTGTTCACTTTCTCTACTCCTTTCTTGATGTTTCCTGCCTTCCCCTGATGTTGTCTCCAAGGAAAATTAATAATATCATTTACACAAAGATGGTAGGATCTTAATTATCCTCTTCAAATAAACTGTATCTCAAATAAGCTATTTTTGCTTAATAACGTGCAAAGAATTAATTTGGAAGCATGTGGTATACCAAATAACACCCCTCCCAAGGATATCTATGCCCTAATATGCTACCTCAAATGGCAAAAGAGACTTTGCAGATGTGATTAAAGTTACGGATTTTGAGTTGAGGAGACCACCCAGGGTAGGCCCAATCTAGTCACGTGAGTCCTTATAAGCAGAGAACCTCTCCCAGCTAAAGTCAGAGAGATGCGAGGGAGGAAGATGCAGGGGACATTTGAATTGTGAAAGGGATTCAACCTGCCTTTACTGGCTTTGTGTCTGGAGGAAGAGGGCCAGGAGTCAAGGAATGTGGGCAACTTCTAGAGCTGACAGCCAGTAAGAAATCTGGACTTCAGACCTACAACCTTAGGGAACTTAATTTCCTCAAAAACCTGACGGAGCAAGAAAACAGATTCTCCTCTCGATCTTCCAGAAAACAATACAAGGTGGATGATTTTAGTCTGATGAAACCTGTGGTGATCTTCTAATGAACTATGAGATAATAAATTTGTGCTGTTTTAAGCTGCTAAGTGTGCGATAATTTGTTACAGCAATAGAAAACTAGTACATGGCCTTTCCAGCACCATCAGGGAGCCCTCCAGGAGATGGCAGTCTTCTCTAGGCCACCCTCAAGTCCTGCTGTAGCGGAAGGAGGTAATTCCTGCATGAAGCTGACTTGCAGGCGTAAGAGCAGTGAGTGAGGCGAGCTTCGACCCCAAGAGAAGAGAAGACACTGGTATTGCCGCTGCTGTAGGACAAAAGGGAAAGAAACACTCTAAAGCAGCACCATCCCAGAGAACTTTCTGCAATGATGGAAGTGTTCTCTAATTCTGCTGTTGAATATGGTAACCGCTAGTCACACGTGGCTACTGAGCACTTGAGACGCGACTAGTGTAAGGAAGGACCGGAATTTTTTTTTTTTTTTTTTTTTTGTGGTACGCCGGCCTCTCACTGTTGTGGCCTCTCCCATTGCAGAGCACAGGCCCCGGACGCGCAGGCTCAGCGGCCATGGCTCACGGGCCCAGCCGCTCCACGGCCTGTGGGATCTTCCCGCACCAGGGCACGAACCCGTGTCCCCTGCACCGGCAGGCGGACTCTCAACCACTGCGCCACCAGGGAAGCCCGACCTGAATTTTTTTATCTTATTTAATGTTGTTTAGTTTGCATTTACTTTTTATATCTGTGGCCAGTGGCTACAGTGTTGGATAGAGCAGCTGTGGAGAACTGGGTCTGCCAGGTAGCACGCACACCCTCCTCCCCACCTCAGCTCACAGAAAGGCTTCATGCAGAGTCCCTGCCCACTGCTCTGATGCATGTTGCAGGGCTACGGAGAGAAACAGGGATGGCTAAGAGGGTGAAATGCGAAAAGGTCCACAACAGTAGGGAACGTTTTCTAGTTGAGACAGCAAGCCTCTGTCACTAAGGCTGAATTCTGAGCCTTCAGCACGAGATTCAGGAAAACCTCTCTGCAATTAGCCTCTCAGGTCAGATGTTCCAAGAAGTCGCCGTCCAGTGTGGGACTCAGGACAACACGAGAGAACGGAGGCAGGACCAGGAAAGAAGAAATGGGTTGGACAAAGTTCTTCCTCAAGTTACCATGGACTGAGGCTTTACCAACATCAGAACATTGTTGGTACTTGGCAACCAAAGCATAACGAAAGGGAACAGACTCACCTTTGTTAAACAAACAAAACAAGAAACAAAAACAAACAAAATGACAGACTGCTCTGGCTGTCTCAGCAGCTCCATACAGTTGACCAGTCAGAACCTGGGCTGACTCGCTGCTTCCCCTTCCTCAAGGGTCTCCTCACTCCACTGTCTGAGAGCTATACCCAACACCATGCCCAGAGCCCATAGGTGGGCTGCTTGGGCTCTAGCTTTATACCCCAAACATGGCACCTGATTCCTATCCTTGACCTCTCTACCTACCACAGATAAGGTAGGCTGGTATTAAACAAAACCGCAAAAATGTTTCGAAGTACCTAAAGGAACAATAACCAAAAGACTATATAAAATACAAAACAGATAGCAAAATAAGTTTCTAATAATCTTTCAGACATCATTAAAGTCATTTAAAGAATCAAAGGGCTGATGCACGTGCTCCTTGCTATGCTTTCTTCCCTCCCAACTCCTGACGTATCTCCATGTGGTGATGGAAACAGAAATCATCCAGAATAACAGCTAGGCTTGGAGGAAAGTACAAGGTTGTGAGGCCGGTACCCATGTCTTTTATGAAAGAGCAGGAGACACAAGGAGTACAGAGAAGACTGCAATGAAACAGGAGAGACAATGGTAATGCCAAATGGACCAAGTCTCAAGTCTCGATATTTTGTTAGTTATATTTGTTGTTGTTATTTTTCACAAATGTTGGAAGAGCAATGGTCTGGAAGCAGCCATGGAGAGCAAAGAGGATCCTGCCTCCACTTTCTGACCCTGAGAGACACAGTGAGAAAATAAACAGGTATGGTAGGTAAAATTCTAAAATGACTCCAAGGACCCATGCCCTAACATAATCCCTGACCTTGAGTGTGGGCAGGACCTTATAAGGAAAAGTAAAAGGATTTTGCAGCTATAATTAAGATCCCTGACCAATTAAACACTGAATTAGTCAAAAGACAGTATCCTGGATGGGCCTGGCCTAATCAGTTGAGCTCTGACAGAGGGTCTAGAGGTCAGAGAGATTCTCCTGCTGGCCTCGGAGAAGTGAGCAACCATGTTTTGAGAGGGACTGTGAAAGGCCCTGTGAGAAGACCACGTGGCTAAGACCCTCAAGACCGAGAGCAGTCCCTGACTGACGGCTAGAAAGAAAATGCGGACCTCAGTCCTATAACTACAAGGAACTGAATTCCTCCAGCAACTACATGAGCTTGTAAGAGGATCTAAACTCTAGAAAGAGATGCAACCCCAACTGACACCTTGATTGTGACCTTGTGAGACCCTGGAAAAACCAAGTTGCAGCATCTGGACTTCTGACCCATAGATATAGTAAGATGATAAATACATGTGGTTTTAAGATGCTATGTCTATGGTAATTTGTTGTACAGCAATAGAAAATCAATACAGAAGGGCTATAGGGGACTCTGTATACTTGAAGAGAAGTCAGGTTTCTCCTAAGACAAGGGGGAATATCCTTGGCCACTTTAAACTCTGAGGCTCACTGCCCTTCTTTAGCTACATATGTTCACAAAAGCTTAGAAGGAGATGCTTGCTCCATTCAGCCTTCTATCTAGGTGTATCTTCAGTAGCCAAGAAAACACTTCCCGGGAAGACAAGTAACGCTGATGTGGTCACTCTTATTAGCTCCACATTGGGGAACTAAATTTCTCAAACCAGTCTTCAATCATGGAAAGATGACTTTAATGGAAATCCTTTATGAAAATGTTTGCATAGCTCCTGGCTTTCAATTCATATTCTGAGAACAGTCACATATTTCCTATACATATCTTAATACCACAAGGTAACTGTCTTTTCACTTTCACTAAACTTTTTCACAAGATTTTGCATTGGAGCCAAACTAGTAGCTAAAATGGTTTCACTGGTCAAGTTTTCTTATTCTTGATTAAGCAAAGATGAACTTATACATGTCAAGGATCAGAATCACTGTTAAATTTGATATCCCTCTTAATGTTCCCCTCAGTAATGTACCCCGTATTTCTATTTTCTATATAAAAATCACCATTTCTTATGACTATAAATGGAGTATAATCTATAAAAATTTTGAATCACTCTTGTACACCATAAACTAATATAATATTGTCAACTATACCTCAATTAAAAAATCACCATTTTCTAAAGCCACATTACTTTTATAGTTAGCTTTTTTTACAGGGTATTTTTGATCCCAACACCCCCAAAATTTTCATAGCTACTGTTCTGGGAACATGTAAAGAATGAAGTAGCTTCTGTGAGTTGCAGGTACTGGGCGGCTTGCTGAGCTCATGTCCTGACAGCAGCCCCATGTCTGTACCACAGCCAAATCAGAAATACACGAAATGGACCCACAGAGCTGCCCGAAAATATTTTGAAGCATGACCATTAAACCTATGAATGTTGAGGATGCATTTTGCTACGTGTAACCATATGCATATGTGAACTGTTATTAAATATAGCCACGTATAATACACATACAGCATTACTCTATTTTCCCAATTATACTGTACTATACTCACTACAAAGATGAAAATCATAAAAATTCTATCCAGCCACATAAATATCTCCTACACATGCATATTCTAGGGTCTAGCACAGCTTCTGGCACAAAGTTTCTATGTGAATTATGACTTTATCTCTTAGCTTCCTTCACTGTAAAATATCTCATCACAACACTGTGAATGTACTTAACACCACTGAACTGTACACTTAAAAGTGGTTAAAAAGGTAAACTTTTGTTATGTACATTTTACCACAATAAAAAAAAAAAAATTACTTCCTCGACCAGGACCCAGTGGGAGGATACAATAAAGTTCTGTAGGAAAGAAAACTTTATTTGTGCCAGATCGGTCCCCTCATATTAGGGAAGGTAACTGAGGACCAAAGAGGTTTGAATAACTTATTAAAGTGCTGATAATAGGCAGAGAGTCGATGGCAAATCTAAACTATTTTTCGGACTTAGGAAAACCCAAAGATATCTTCTAGAACTAATGGAATAGCAAGAAGTAACAATTCCAGAAACTATCTATATGTGATAAAATTCTAATTCTAGTTCATTGACTCCTGAGCTTTCAGAAATCCTACATCCATGCCCATTCATCAGTTCAAGGTGGGTCAGATGATGACACTGGGCCACTTGTGGCTGATACTGCCCTGTATTTATTGTCCATAAACCGAGCATTCTTTCTCTTCCAATGGAGCAAAGACTCAAACATGAGGAAACAAGTTTACTTTGGCTCTCACATGCCAGCTTTCTACTGAGATCTTGAAGAGTGTTTTGCCCTCGGATTCAATTAAGGCTCATTTTTCATGAGCTGACAGTCACTGACTACGCTTGTGTCACCTTCTCTATGACCACATTGGCCAGTTCAACTTGAAATATGACAGTATCCAAAGGCAGTTCCAGGAGGTTAATTCCTGGTAACCGGCATCAATATACGACATATGGAGCACCTCTAAGGGGCGTGGCATTTTTATTCAGAACCCCACAAACAGCTCTGTCAAATTCATCATATTCCCTCCCTTGCTATGGGAATTTCATAATAGTGCCCTCCAGCGTTTCAAAAAAGCTACCTAAAATAATCCTTCATAAACAAATAATTACATTTAGGAAACTGACATTTTAATTAAACTTACTTTCCCTTACAAATTCACTGGTAGTCTTGGGTTACACAAATCACAGAGGATTTGAATAAGCAAAGCCATACCACCAGGATCTTTTAAATGCTTCATTCCAATTTTTAAACAGCTCCATAAGGTATTTTAAAAGAAATTCAAGTCAGAATGTAGAATGCAGGTAATCAACTTTCAGTTTAATACTGCTTTTATTGCGAAAAAATATTACTTATAGCCAATTCAGGTTAAAGGCTAAAATTAGTCAATGATTGTATGGCTGTGGATGTACTTAAGAATAAAATGAGACACTAAAATGTTACCTAGGAAACACAGACTGGGAGGATTATAAAAAGACCTCAAATAGCTTCCAAATTTTGTTAAGACTCTGGAAAAGTAAAAAATGAAACAAAATCCTCAATTGTGCAGGTTGACTAAAGGGGATGAAGCAACATAAGAGGACTCACAGTACCTTGGCAAAGGCAGCAGGGATGTTCCACTGTTTCAGACTAACGAGGATAATTTACGTGAAGCCAGTTGGAGGAGATAATTTTTGAAAAGAATAAAAACTTCTGTATAGTTAAATATGTTCAAATGTCAACTAGTACCTAAATTACTTCTTGCCAGCCCTGTGGATGTTGGCTTCATTGTGACTGAGTTTCAAAGCAATCTGTGTAATCTTTAGGGAGCAAAGTCAAGGGTTAAGACAGGCTGCTGGGGCTGTAGATCAGCAACACACACTCACCTGCCAACACCTGTCAGGCTGCCAAGATGGGGATCATGGGAGAGACCAAAAGCACAGGGAGACAGAGGGCTCAGAGAAAGGCATTTATAAGAAAGTGGGGAGAGCCACCTATTAAGGACAGGGAGGGAGATACAAGGAGAAAGGGAGGGGCTATAGTAGGGGTTGTGCATGGCAAGACTAAAAATAATAGTAAAGAAACTAAGACTGCTGGGAATGGAATGGAATGGGGCAGAGAGGGAATTTCTGTCCCTGAGCACAGGAAGGCTTCCACACCTCGACAGGTTCTGTTATCTACATTTAGAGAAGAACCTGGTTGGACAAAGGAGAGAGCGAGGGGCATCCCTTCTGCTCATCAACTAGGCTGAACCTCAGTTTGGTTAAGGCTGGTACTCGAGTATGGAGAGAGTAATAAAAGCTAGATAAGTCACATTTCGGACATCAGGTAAATCCTTCCCAGCACCTCACAGAACTGAGACACTCAGGGTATAACTGAAAGCTTTTAAATAGCCTGAGAGCCTGGCAGAGACAATAAAAATTTCTAATTCTAACCATGAAAATAGGACTTCCAGAGTCTGGAATGCTTATCACATCCACAATAGCTACCACGTTAATTCTCTGTCTCCTTCTTTATGTGTTCCTTCCAACCACTGCCTTCTTAATCACAATGGGATGCTGTCTCTTTGCTTTATTTCCAAATCCAAGGCCTGGCTGGTTCTGCCATTCTCCTACTGGATCTGACATCTTTCACCATTTTATTCATTCTCTGTTTCGCTTTCTAGGACACTTTACTCACTGCTTCTCTTCAGATCTATCCCTTCTAGCTCCTTCTTGCCACTTAACCAGCCAGATAAATATTCCTTAAATAACTCTGATCATATCTCCCACCTTCTCTGAAACCTTCACGAAAACAAAAAAACATTTCAACTGCAGAAAGGAATCCCAGAGCTTGCGTATCAAGGCCGTTCACTCTCCATACCTACTATTCCCTGACATCTTAAGTTAAAATAGCTCAAATCTCTTTCTCCAAGTTTTGAGAAGTTATTCTCACTGTGCTCAGAGACCTGTATTCATTATTTAAAACTGAGCTCACTTCCTGATCACTTCAGAGAGAGGAAAAATTAGTGAGTCTTAAAATATAATATACCTGCCTTAACACAAATTACTAACTAGGCAGCCCACAACAGAACTATGCCTTTTAGACAGAAATCGTCAATTGGCAACAACTGCCAAGGGACCAGGGGAACAAACTTTCCTTCCAGCTACCGCTACTTGGGAGTCCCCTCTTTGTTTTCTCCATCTACTCACCTTCCCTTTCCCCTTCCCTTCCTCCTCCCCCACCAGCCCTCCCCGCGCTGTGCTGCTCAGGACCAAGCTCTCATTGCCAACATCTGACATCCAATCCTAATGCTTGAGCTGGTCCAAATCTGCATCTCTGGTGGGGTAGTTGTGGTGCACTTTCATTCATTCATTCATATTTATTTAAATGTTCCTGGGCACGTGGCTCTAACCTTGGCTGCACATTAGGATCATATGGGGAAACTTTTAAAAAACACTAATGACCAGGTCCCATCCTTAGAGGTTCTGATTTAATTGGCTTGGGGTAAGGCTAACAAGTCCTATTTCTGAAAAAGATACCCAGTTGATCTCAGCCTGGACAAGGAACCACTTCCCTAGTTCAGAGCAACTGATATTTAAATCCAGTTACTGAAAGTGTAAAAATAATTTAAAAAGCTCAGCCTCTTCAATCACTCAAAAAAGAACATAGAAGACTATTATTCATATAGTCAGTAACTATTTATTGGGCATCCATTATGTACCAGAAAATATTCCAGCTGCTAAAAACATAGCAGTGAACAAAACAGACAAAAAAATCCCTGTCCATAGGGTACTTATATTTCTAGTTGGAAGGGGGCAGTAGAAACAATAAGTAAACAAATTGTATAGTATGTTAAAAGGTGTTAAGTACTATAGAGGAAAAAAATAAAGCGAGGCACGGCAGATGGGAACCAGTAGGGGGAAGAAAGATGGAGTGTAATTTTAAATAAGCAGTCAAGAATGATCTCATTGAAAAGATATATGGGCACAAGTTTGAAGGAGGTGAGGCAGCAAACAAAACCATGCTGATGCCTGGGACAAGAATAAGTGCAAAGGCCCTGAGGTGGGAACTGGTCTAGCGTTTTGGAGGATTAGTAAGGAGCCAGAGGTTCTGGAGCAGAGTGAATAGAAGGAAAACTAATTAGAGACATGGCCAAAGAGGGGAGCAAAGAAGGGAAGACTGGGTGAGGCCTTGTAGGCCAAAGTAAGGATTTTAGCTTCTGCTCTAAGGAATCTGGGAATTTGGTGGGTTTTAAGCAGGTATGTGACAGGATCTAAGCTACATTTTTAAATGATTATTCTAGCTTCTGTGTAAGTCTAGCTAGACTAGGAGCAATGGTAGAAGCAGATGAAGCTGTAATGAATTAATCTAGTCAAGCAACATCAGTGACCTGGGCCACAGTGACAGCAGCTGGAGGTAGTATAAAGTGATCAGATTCTGGATATATTTGAAATTAGAATCAACAGAATTTTCTGACAAATTAGTTATGGAGCACAAGAGAAAAATAAGAATCAGGGATAATTCCAAGGTTTCTGGTTTGAGCAACTGGAAGGTATTACTGCAATTAACTAAGATGCTTTGGGGACAGGTAGGGAGAGACTTTGGTTTTGAATATACTATATCTGAGATGCCTGTTAGATATCCAAGGAGAGTCAAATAAATGTGGGCCTCATCAGCACACAAGTAGCACTTACACTTCTAAATTTAATATATAAAAGTATTAATTATATATAAATATGCTAAATTCATTAGGTTAGCTAGATACAATCATACTGGCCTTTCAATTTATAGTGAGTAAAAAAATTATTAATTAATTGATTAAACTACTTTGTGGGCATACATACCCAGAGTAATAAAAAATAATACATAGTGGACTAGCATGATTCTAAAAAAAAAGCATTAGCAGCAATATTGTCCCAAGCCACCTGGAGCAGTTACAAGGCGGGCTTCACTTCCTGTCAAAGCATAATTCAGCCTTCACACCTCCAGTACACATCCTCTGTAAAACCTCCCAGGATGCCCACCGTCAGATTAAGAGACTCTGCCCTCTGTACACCCACTGATGTTGCTCATTCTCCCACCACGGCCTTAAACACTGCTTTATAATTTAGTCTAATTAAGTGTATGTTTCTCCCACTAGAGTCTAAGGCAAGCTAATGCAGGTCAGTGACCATGTCTTATTCACTTTTGTGTCACCAGTGCTTCACACAGTACTAGGTGCATCATACGAAATTATTAAATGCTGATTGCTAAATGAGTAAATTTGAAATTAAGAACAAAACATTAAAAATAATTTCATGTACCTAGGTTTCCGTAAACCAGGTCTCCGTTCTTTTAACTATATCGAACGCAGGATCTGCAGCTCTGGAGCTACATGTTTCTAAAAGTGATATATTTGAACATAAACCTCAGTAATACATAAGCATTAAATAATAAAAAACAACATTCTCACTCTACGTAATTAAAGATCATTTTAGAACAAGAAGCATAATCAGTTCTTTATTTTCATGTTCGTTCTTAAAATGAAGAACATTTAAACAGTCTCTGTAAGTTTTCACAGTTTTGATGTGAGTGGCAGGAATTTTGAGTAGTTCACCAAAAAAAAATTTTTTTTTTTTTTTTAGATGTTGGGGGTAGGAGTTTATTAATTTATTTTTGCTGTGTTGGGTCTTCGTTTCTGTGCGAGGGCTTTCTCTAGTTGTGGCGAGCGGGGGCCACTCTTCATCGCGGTGCGTGGGCCTCTCACTATCGCGGCCTCTCTTGTTGCGGAGCACAGGCTCCAGACGCGCAGGCTCAGTAGTTGTGGCTTACGGGCCCAGCCGCTATGCGGCATGTGGGATCCTCCCAGACCAGGACGCGAACTCGTGTCCCCTGCATTAGCAGGCAGATTCTCAACCACTGCGCCACCAGGGAAGCCACCAAAAATTCTAATCACTGTCTTCTGCTGCAGAAATGTGCATATTTGTTAACTGGCTTCCTGTTTTCTTTGTGCAACAAATCAGAATGGATGCTCCGCTCCTCCTCTTCCACTCTGGCAGGCAGCACAGTCTCCAACTGACTTTTTTCTAGGATTTCTTTCTACCAAATCCCTTTCTTTTCTCCATAGAAGATTTCTAGAGCTCATAACAGACTACAAACAGCACTTAAAGTTAGCAGCACTAAGCAGCCCTGTCACTTTTTTACCTAGCAGGAGCTAAGAAAAAGAATTTCTCCTCAGTTAAAAAATAAAACATTCATACTGTTTGACTTAAATAAGAAAAAAATCAAAGCTTAAATAAATTAAGGATAAATTAAGTCAAATGTGAAGCATGCAAGGAAAGATTACTTTGTCTAATTGGACTGGTTGTATACTTCTCTTTCATTTCCTCATACCAAGTTCACAGATCTGTCTTTTTAAAAAAGACAATTCATGGAATTTTGAACCCATTTCAGTCACCTGAATCCACTTATCACACTTCAATGTGTCAAAAGTTTTGGAAATATATTCCAAATAAAAGTTTTACGACCTTATTTTTAAAAGTAGTAAAATAACTGAAATGCCATTAGCCCAAGACAAAAGCTTATCATATCTAAGCCAAGTGACCTGTACATTGACCTCTTGATATTATACTATTAAAGTCAAACAGCCAAATTATTCCATTCTTTATTTCTAAATGTATGAAACTGAAAAACAAAGAAACGACATTAATGATTTTTAATTAAAAATACTCTGGCATATACTGTCATTTTCCAGCATTCAAAAAATGTTACAGAAATGATATACCTACTCTCTAAAATGAAGTGCCTTTTATTTATTTCTTTCTGGTTTAGAATATTCACCTTCACATGGAAAATCTCTTGGGCTTACACTCTCATTTCTGAGCCTTAGACTAAAGTCAAAGTTCAGAGTGAAAGAGGCCCAAAACTTAATTTCAGACATTAGTCTTGCTAATCTGTGACCAGGTACTGTTCACAGAGGAACAGCATGAGGCCCCTTCAGTAGGTACCTGCAGCTTCTCTCTGAGGCTTACCCCATAGGTCTGGAGCACCCTGAGTCATTCAGGAAGAACACAGGTAACCTAGGCATCCATTAGCTTTCTCTTCTCTCAATCTCCAAGCCATTTTTATGAGAAGAAACATTCCAAAATGTATATGTAACTCTGCCCCCCTACCCTCCCTCCTGAAGTCCCCAAATAAAGCCTCAAATACCCCTTCTAGTTGGTATTAACAATCTAATATTTTTATTAACAATCTAAAATGAATTAACAATTCATTGATATTATTAATCTAAATATTAATAAGTCTGATATTAACAATCTAAAAATGAATCAATCAGATCACCCTTACTAGCGAGAAAGAAAAAAATCAGGATGCATGTTTGGAAAAAATACTATTTCTTCCACAATCTTCATTTCTGGCATTATACTTGATACTACGTAAGTGCAACAATCACCTATAATAATAAAAGAATGAACACTTTCCAGGTGAGAAAAATCTTAGAAAACTCAAACTTTTTAAAGCGCATGTAAGGATTCATACTCAAAATCCAAATCAGGAACTCTACAAAACACTGAATCAGGTCCCATTTGTTTTACTTAGTTTTACCTTTGTCCTACAAAAGCAGTTCCAAGAAGCAACAGCATTTGGTTTACAATGTATTTAAATTTGGAATTGACAAATCATACTCAATGTTAAGAGCTGGAATTAAATGATCTAAAATTCTAGGTTAATGACTATGCTATAGGCAGTATATCAGATACCAATAAGAAATAGCACTCAGAAAGAAGGTCTTTATAAAGTTTTCCTTGATTTTAAGTAACATAGAACATGAAACTACATTATTATTAAAAAATGCAAATTTTTCAAAAATGAAGTGTAAAAATTATATAACCTTGATTTATATATTAAAGCACTACTTTCTGATACAAAGAACTAATTCTGTTCTCTCAACCAGTTTCTTCCATCTATGAGTTGAAAAGCTTCAACTAATTGAAATGAAAACTTAAATAACAATATCTAGTATATAGCTAACTTTAAATATCAAAATTTATGATTTACTTTAATATTATGTACTTCTCACATCAACAAAAAGCATGACCAAGATTTTTGAAAATTAAAAAATAAACAGATGTACTGACATGATAGTATGTTACTTGTTGCGGAGCACAGGCTCCCGACGCACAGGCTCAGCGGCCATGGCTCACAGGCCCAGCCGCTCCGCAGCATGTGGGATATTCCCGGATCAGGCACGAACCCGTGTCCCCTGCATCGGCAGGCAGACTCTCAACCACTGCGTCACCAGGGAAGCCCAGCATGTTACTTTTTACTTGTCAGTCAAAACCATCCAAGATATAACTTAAATTAACTGGTAACTAATAATCGATAACTCAAATAACTAGTTCACGGCAATTATTTAGTCAAATATTTTTCTTTACATTTGCCTCTGTGAATTGACATTATACATTACAGCACTGAGAAACATTTAAATTTTACTCTTTCTAGGGTCATGTATAAAACCTATTCTTTGGGCTTCCCTGGTGGCACAGTGGTTGAGAGTCCGCCTGCCGATGCAGGGGACACGGGTTCGTGCCCCGGTCCGGGAAGATCCCACATGCCACAGAGCGGCTGGGCCCATGAGCCATCGCCGCTGAGCCTGCGTGTCCGGAGCCTGTGCTCCGCAACAGGAGAGGCCACAGCAGTGAGAGGCCCGCGTACCACCAAAAAAACTAAAACAAAAAAAACCCTATTCTTTTATAATTAAGCACCTAGCCCTCTATCCTATTCTTGGGAATCACCACAGCCTTGTAGCTTCATTATTCCTAATTACCACATAGCTAGCTTCCTCTACCTCTCTAGTTATAGCTTTTCTAGATCCAAGACCAAAGTATGGCTAGAGAGTGTCTAAGGAATGGTCAAGTCTAATTTAAATGTTATAGTATGTGCAATTCTCTGCTTTGTGCTTGATCCCCATTGTTACAAGACTTTCTAAGGGGAAATAAATATCAGTTATATTCTCTTAGATGTGCTCTCACATAAGAAACCCTGAATGACGCAAAAAGGAATACGTATTAGGATCTAATCAGGAAAACAGAAACCACCATAAGCATTTATTAAATTACACAAAGGGAATTTCATTAAGGAAAGTGGTTATTCTGATGAAGTAGAAGGTGAGAAGACAAACTGGAGAGACTAATGTAAGCCACAGATTTAGCAGCAGCAGGAGGCCACAAACACCCTAAGGCTAGGGAGACAGAAAGAAGACTCAGTGTTCATGGCCACAGGCCTGGTCTTCCAATACAAGCTGGAGCTGCAGGAGGTCTGTCCAGGGCTGGAACCATGGAGATGAAGCTGTTGCCAGAAATGTTACCTGAGACAGACAGGGAGGTTGAGAAATACCAGACTGTCTCCCTCCCTTTGCCTTCCTGCCTCCCACTAAATGCAGCCTGCAGGGGGAAGCCTCCTATGATATATAAGAGCATGCTTAGAGAGAAGAAAGGATGTGAGGGCAAACAGACCTAGGACCAGCACAAAGCAAAAGGAAAGAAAGGGGAAGGGGGAGCCAGATTCCAAAATGAAAAGAAGTAGTCAATCTAATGAGAGTTCATTATCACAACCCAGAAAAAGGAAGAACTGCCAGAGCATTCCCCACACCTTGTCTGAGAAACCCAGGGTGCTAATAAACTTCTTCTCCTTTGAGCTAGATGAAAGCTGTAAAAGTATCCTGAGCTGCTTTCTGCTTTCTCAGGCACAGGGGTATTGCTTCATTTTTAAAGATCAAAAATTGATAGCCAATTGCATGTTGAAAAGTACCTCTGATCAAACATAATAACCAAGCATTTCCACTAATGAATATAACAGAGAAAGTTCCAGTGGGCACCTTTTTTCTTGGAAAAAAATGTTGATGGCCAATCATCCCACTGGGATACAATCAATTGAAAGGAAGTCTACTGTAGGGGAAGCAGCTATGTTCCTGATGGTTTTGTAAGTACACTGTGATCAACAGCTTTTGTGTAAATACCTGTGATACCTCTGGGCTGGAGAGCAAACATACGAAGAGCTCAACTGCCTTTAGTCAGTAGACGCTATGGGACTCTATTATTGGGCCAGTGTGCCAGGAGAAGAGGGAGCTCACAACCAAACTCTATTCCAAAAATTATTATGGAAAATAATGAGTAATATTATGTAGACCCAAATTCTGGTTAAATACTGAGGTTCCAAGATAAAATTTTAGAACTCACCTCTGCTGTTACATAGATAACTTTTGACTAATAGAGAGTTACCATGGAAATGAATTCCCTGTTTTCAAAGAATGTGACTCCAATAAAGATGCAACATAATTTTTCTTCCCCTCAGTATTCAGGAGCCCCTTAGGCCATCGTTATAAACACTGCACAATGTTAAACAAAATTGTAAAGAAAAATCTGATAATTTGGATTCTCTATGGTTAATGATTGGCACAGTGTGGGCATGTACTGTGTTTGTGTATAAATGAATATATAATATGTACATATGCAAGCATTTCCCTGTGGCTAACAGGACCTGCCCAGGGGCAGTGAAAATAGTGTTTAAATAAGACAGTTGAATTAGTTGATAATAAAACACCGTTAAATATTTTATAAATGTTCAAAACTATTAAGTGAATATAACTGTCAATGTTTTAATCAGTTGAATATGTTTTCAAATTAATTGGACTCTAACTCTGTAATTCTCAGTAACTGTTTATTTTAAATTAATAAATGATAACTGAATCACTTTGCTGTACACTTGAAACTAACACATTGTAAATTAACTTTACTTCAATAAAAAAATTAATTAATAAATGAGATCTGCTTACTTTCTTTCCCTCAGTAGTATATCTCCTCATTAAGTTTCATTATAACGTATTCTCATTAAGCCCCAGATCTGGTTTCTCTAATTCAGGTAGTCTATTCTGTCAATTTAGAGATGTGACCCCATCCGTGCCTGATATAACTATGCATTTATGTATAAACCACAAGATTGAATGAAGCAGATTCACACTGATCCTTAAATAAAATTTCTGTTACAACACAGTGTGAATGAGTCTGAAAGCCAAAAAGAGCTTGAAAGCAGTGTCTCCTAATATCTTTCTTGGATAAAGACTGACCTCATGTGTTAGAGACCAGATAAATAAAGTTGAAATCCTTTTTTACAAGAATACTGGCAACGAAAACCATAATTTACGAACAAGTGTGTGATAAAAATTCAAGGAGTGAACTGAGGATAACATAAGCAAAGTAAAATAATATTTAAAGTATAAAGCCAAGATCCAGGAAAAGCCCTTTCAAAAAAGATACCCAGCTTTCCTCATTTTGTATTTATATATTTATAGTAGAGCCTGAAGTGACCATTTTATCAAAGGATAGATGCAACAAAGAAATTCATTTGTTCATTTTACTCTGTTAGGACTTTCACAAACTGAGTCATTTGAAAGATGAATTCATTTATTTTACTAGTGTCACATTGATACATCTTGCTGCTGTAGTTGCGGAAATGAAAATGTAGCACAAATATACATTACAACTAGAGTAGGAGTAATAGAGTTGTAAAATATAAAAAGAGTAGCCTCACTGAATAGATACTACTGACTTAACAGAATGAAAAAAAATGTGATAAATTGCCACAGCTTACGTAGACACTGCCTATACTAATTTAGAAAAATAAAAATCAAAGTCACTAATTTGTGCAATAACAGTAAGGTACTACATACCTCACACTGGTCAGAATGGCCATCGTTAAGAAGTCTACAAAGAACAAATGTTGGAGAGGGTGTGGAGAAAAGGGGACCCTCCTACACTGTTGGTGGGAATGTAAATTAGTACAACCACTATGGAGAACAGTATAGAGGTTCCTTAAAAAACTAAAAGTAGAGGTGCCATATGATCCAGCAATCCCACTCTTGGGCATATATCTGGACAAAAATGTAATTCAAAAAGATACATGCATCCTTATGTTCATAGCAGCACTATTCACAATAGCCAAGACTTGGAAACAACCTAAATGTCCAACAACAGATGAATGGATAAAGAAGATGTGGTATATAGCTACAATGGAATATTACTCAGCCATAAAAAAGAATGAAATAATGCCATTTGCAGCAACATGGATGGACCTAGAGATTATCATACTAAGTAAGTCAGAAAGAGAAGGATAAATACCATATGATATCACTTATAGATGGAATCTAAAATATGACACAAATGAACTTCTATGAAACAGAAACAGAATCACAGACATAGAGAAGAGACTTGTGGTTGCCAAGGGGGAGGTGGGGTGGGGAAGGGAAGGATTGGGAGTTTGGGGTTAGCAGATGCAAACTAATTATACATAGAATGGATCAACAACAAGGTCCTACTGTATAGCACACAGAACTATATTCAATATTGTGATAAACCATAATGGAAATGAATATTTACAAAAAAGAATGTATATATATGTAAAACTGAATCACTTTGCTGTTCAGCAGAAATTAATGCAACAATGTAAATCCACTATATTTCTATAAAAAAATGAAAAAATAAGGTACAAAAGTGTATTCCTCTGATTCAGTATATTGCTATGGTAGGAATTTTTTTAATGATTTTATTTAAAATATTATTTTAGTTGTTCAGTGTATTAAAGGGGAAAAAACAAAACAAAACCATGAAGAGCAGACAAACAGTTTTTAATCTTAACATTCAGCCTTGGCACTCAGGTAGAAAGAAGGGTCATAAAGTTTTTAACTAAGATTTATTTTCATGAAAATTATTTTTCATTTTTATTTTAATAAAAGAATATGAATGGATTAGGACTAAAGAGTTATAAGAAGCTTTTACACATAATGACGAATATTTTTCTAATTAATTAATTTATTTATATATATTATTTTTCAAATGCTGCTTTAGTATGTGCCAAGCACTCTTCCTCTAAAACCTGAGAGATAGGTAGATGTTATTATTATCCTCATTTTACAGATGAGAAAACTGAGGCTAAGAGATTAGGTGATTTGCCCTAGGTCATACAATAGCAGTCATCCTATTAGCTTTGATGACAGCAGTAAGCAGTTTGCTCTCCGTTGTGAACTTCAAAGAAAAAATCTATTAATGGATCACACCAGGCCTAGAGAATCACCGCCTAAATTCTGAACACTTGATTTTTGGCTCAACTCTTAACTCCCGGAAAGCTAAAAAGAACCAAACGCACAGTCATCCTACAAATACCTCTTCAGAGTCCTCACTGGTCATACTCACTAGGGAATATTTCAGAGCTGAATGAACTTAAGAACACACACTTGCCACATCTTAAAATATCACTCAAGTACCTATAATTAATCAGAAACAAATGAAATGATAATCTACAACTTAACAGCTAAAACAACCCTAAAGTAGCAAAATAATATGTTCTGCCTTTAGAATAAGACATTCTAAACTGATCTGTTGTTTGGAAATTTGAAAGAAAGAAAGTTCATCTTTCATTTCTAGTCTCTGAATAAACATGAAAACGAAGATGAAAATTGAGTTAGCTGCATGAATGAACATTCTTTCACTTACTTATGTTAAATTGACTGAAAAAAATCAATTTTGTTTTTCTTTAGAAAATATTTCATATTTTCAGCCATAAGCACTTTTAAAATATGTGTTTTTAAAAAAGTTCTTTAATATGATATGGTCCAAGAAAATATCTGAACTTTGGGCATTTTTTTAGCTGTTACCTTCAAAAAAAAACACCTCTATTTAAAAACAAAAACAAACATACCCATATCTGACACATCCTAAGAATTCAGTTCATGTTTATAAACTGAAAAACTGAAGCAACAATAAGATCTAAGGTACCACCAGAATTAATATCATTAATTAAGATATCATCAGAATTATATCATTAATTAATAAACACAACTTTTAAATTTATCAACAATCTTAAGTTATGACAAATATAAATTTTTATATAGCATATAATGAAAATGAACATTTTGTCAAAAATTCTTCACCATCATCCTTAATAGTCATATAACATAGCATCTTCCTGACTACTGGTAGAAATCATTTGAACTGATCTAAGTCAATTCACAATGGATCTGTGGCATTAAACTCATGAACCCACGGCATTTCTGAGGTTTGCACTCCAACTATACATAAAAATAATGTGTCACTTTGACATTTCAGATTCCATTGGCTTATCTGTTCAACTGATTTAAAATTAATATTATATATTAATGTATATGATTATTAATTATTATCCTGAGCATTTTCCATGGTATTATGCATTCTCAAAAAGCATGCTATTGAATAGTATGATTTTATCATGTTATATTAATAGCAACATATTTAACCCCTTAAAAGCTTTTTTATTATTATGGAAATTTTCAAATATAAGTAATGAGAATAATATAATGAACCGCCATGTCCTATAGCCCAGCTCAATTATCTATATTTTGCCATTTTTGTCTCCTTTAGTGGCCTAGCCACTTTTTTTCTTTTTATCCCTTTGTAATATTTTAATGCAAATCCCTAACATTGTGTCATTTCACTAGTAAATACTCAAGTATGTATCTCTTACTGATAAAGTTTTTAAAATATATCAGATATTTGGTAGAATTCACCAATGAAGCAATCTAGGCACAGAGTACCATTGGAGGGAAGGTTTTTAACAACAGACGTAATTTCTTTAAGAGATATAGAGGTATTCAAGTAATCTATTTCTTCTTCAGTGAGCTTTGGAAGTTTGCATCTTTCAAATAAATTTTCCATTTCATCTAACTTGTTGAATTTAGAGGCATAAAGATGTCCATAATATTCGCTTGTTATCCTTTTAATATCTGGAGAATCTGTAGCTATGTTACTCCTCTGAGTCATGGTACTGGCAATTTCTCTCTCTCTCTCTTTTAAGTAGTCTCAATAGAGATTTATTGAGTTTATCAAAGAACCAACCTTTAATTTCATTAATTTTCTCTTTTTTTTGTTTTCCATTTCATTGATATCCACTTTGATCTTTATAATTTCCTTTCCTCTGCTTACTTTGAGTTTAATTTGCTTTTCTTTTTTCAAGTTTCATAAGGCAGAAGCTAAGGTCGTTGATTAGAGACCTTTTTTTTATACAGGTGTTTGGTGGTATTTAAAGTAAATACTTTAGTAGCATCACACTAAATCTGATGTGTTGTGTTTTCATCCTCATTCAGTTCAAAATACTTTCTAATTTCTCTTTTTTTTTTTTTTTTTTTTACGGTACGCGGGCCTCTCACTGTTGTGGTCTCTCCAGTTGTGGAGCACAGGCTCCGGACGCGCAGGCTCAGCAGCCACGGCTCGCGGGCCCAGCCGCTCCGCGGCATGTGGGATCTTCCCGGACCGGGGCACGAACCCACGTCCCCTGCATCGGCAGGCAGACTCTCAACAACTGCGCCACCAGGGAAGCCCTCTAATTTCTCTTTTGATTTCTTCTTTACTCATGGGTTATTTAGGACTGGATGAGCAAGGAAGGGAGAGCATACTCCAATCTCTGGGGTTTTCTGTGCAAGTTCTCTCCACTCTGGTACTCTGTCCTCTGAATTCTGGCTATTCTGGTCTCCCTGGACTTTTGGTTCTGTCTCAACTCAGATAGTCTGCTGAGTTTTGCCTGGGTTATCCCTCTCTGTGCTACAAGCTGTAAACTCTTCCAACATATTAGACGAAGGCAAGCATAGGGCTTCTCTTGTTTGTTTCTTAGATCTCAGGGATCACGGTCCTTGGTTGTCTGATATCCAGTGTCTTGAAGACCATTGTTTCATATATTTTGTCAGTTTTTCTAGGTTGTTTCAGGGAAGAGAGTAAATCTGGTCCCCACTACTCCATCTTAACTGGAAGAAGAAATCCAGTTCTGTTTTGTTTTTTTTTATAGATCATTGTAAACTCATGACTTTTATACATTTGTTTTAATCCATTTCAGCCATTTTCCTTTTTGATGCTCAACGTATCCCAGCTTAGGCCAGTGAGAGGCACTTCATGTTGGCTTTTGGGTCCTTTGACATGTTCCTATTAGTCCTTAATGTGGCAAATGATATTTAGGCACTACAGTCTAGTCACTAGGGGTTAACTATACATTTGCATTTGCTGAACTTGTTTTTGAAAAGTGGGAAGGAGAGCAAAAGTACAAGATAGAAATATTTTACATTTATAAATAGGTACATGGCAGTGAAAAGAACACACCTGTGTTGGAGGAAGCTCAATTCTGCCGGATACAAGTCATTAACATTCTCAACTGTTAGAGACCTCAAAAGTTCTTATCATTGCTTCCAAACCCACTCTGGTAAAGCTGACTTTATCTTCTCCACCTGTGGGCATTCAGTCTTGGCTACTTCTGGACTCTCATTTACATAGTCACAGCAGCTTAGAAGGAAGGCCGCTTACTTCAATATTGCTTGATATTAGCAGAATCTATCTGAAGACTAAGGGTGTGTCATCAATAAATAGAGTCCAGCCAAGACTGAGAGCATCAAAGTAAAATTAAGTCCACGAGACCACAGTAATAGAATATCAATATTCTTCCATTTATTCCCAATCTTCTGTCTTCTTGCCCTTGATTTAACAATCTAAGATGTCACAAATCCCCAATTTTCCCTTCTAACTTACTAAAGACTTGACATTCCTTAGTTTCAGTGACAGCCACTCACAGTCCCGTCCAGGCCAATGACTCAAATTCAGAGATTTGTCTGGCTGTAAGAAACTCTAGAGATAGATCACCTAATACAGGCACATCTCTTCATAGGAGGAAACTAAGGCACAGGGATTTTGTGGCACCTGCTTCTAGTAGCAAACTTAGAGCCAGAGACTTAGTAAAGTAACTTGGAGAGATTTTCTAAATCATATAAAATTAAATGTATTTATACCAGTAACTCTCAACACTCTGCATCTCATATCTCCCTAATCATTTATTTAAGAATTACATACCATGTTGATAATAAATTATTTAGAGCTATATACCATGATTATAATAAGGGTAACACAACTTTCTAGGAACATTTATATATTTACAAACATTTTGTGAATGTAAATTACATTTTGTATAATGTCTTAGTAGAAAAATACTGTCAGAATGCAAATATTTTAACAAAAAAGCTTTTATTTTATTAAAACTTGAGTTCTACCTTTGGTTTTCAAGAGATAAGATAACCAAAATAGCTTCGCAAAAGTTATACATGTTTAAAATGCTATCTTGCCTTTACCCGAATCCATGAAACTAAGCAATATTATGCCACAAACCAGTCTTCTCATCAAAACAAATACTGTGCTGAGCAAGAAAGATGCTCCTAAAACGCTGTGGACCAGCTTTGATATGAATCCAGTAGGTTCTGACTGCTAACAGGCCAAAACACCAATCCTGGTATATAATCTTCACAATAATCTTCTCAGCAAATTAAGCCTTCCAAAGCTGACATTTGCTATCGCTACTATTTTGTCGAAGAAAATAATTCTGATCTTTTAAGTACCAGTGTACAATAATTTTTGGCCATCTCAAAATGCTCAGGGAAGCACTTACTGATCTAATAAGTCTTGTTTTGTCTTTAATGAGTACAATTTCAAGTGATCGTAAAAAGCCCACATACGGTCATTATAACCCTTGTTGTGAACAAGCTGTTCATCCAAAGGCATTTTTACTCTACACCATAAACAGCATTAGATGTGACGAGAAAAATACTCATCTACCAAAATGTTCAGGCCAAGGTTATAGAAAATGAATAAAAAATTATGGTTACATATGGTCTTGGTTACACTGAGATGTTTTGATAGAGCAATAAGAGAGAATAACGCGCCTGTCCTCTCTGCTGGCTTTAGGTTCTGATCCTCAAAATATAATTAAAGCTGATCAGTCATTTAAGACACAGAACAACCACAGGCTCTGTTTCAGATACACTAGACTAGAACAGTGATTTGATTTTCTTTTCAAAGTTTGCTCTGATTTTCCAGCAATTTAGATATTGTAGCACCTATTTTAATAATAGTAGCTAAAGTTTGCTTAGCACTTACTGTGGTTTCGATACTGAGGCAAGCATCTTGCATATATTACTTCAATTAATTCCCTGAAAAATAATTTGCTCACTTAGGTAATAAATGGCAGAGCCAAGATTCAAACAGGAGCTGACAACAGAGCCCAGACTCCTATCCACTGGGCCTTATTGCCATTGTTCTAGGTAACTCGTAAACATTTTCTCTTTTCCTAGGAAGAAAGAAAAACATTATATCCTGCTAAGCTGTAAGCTTGAAGAGACCTGACAAATTTCAGATAATACACAAGTAAATTTTATAGTAACCAGTTTTCTAAAGCATGTATATAAGATTAGCTCCTAATTATTTTAGAACTCTGAAAAACAGCAGAGATGACACATTGAAAGGGAGAGATTACAAAGGAACTGGTATTTTCATTATTGCTAAAATATGAGACTTCATATATTTGGTATACAAGTAAACTCTCTGAACTATAAAGTTAATTTTTGACATACATTTGCTTCTCTTTTCACGTTACATACTCAGCTTAATCATATGCACTGACCATATTCACTTCTTAAAAGCCAAATGCTCTGAAGATCTAATGATATGTGACCAGTGAACACTTTCATCAAAATATCTTCTAACACAATACATTAACATCTCAATATGTTTTGTCATATATATCAGTTTCTTTAATGTATATATTTCATAGTCATTAGCAAATGAAAAAGCAAAAAAGTTTCTTGTTTAAATGAATGTACCATTTCAGAAAAGATAGATTTTGTATTGTTGCCTTAAAGTGATTTTAATTTTACCAAACACTACTTACACGTCTATAATGGTCTGAGTAGTCCTCATTCAAGTACGTATAACATTGCTAGGGCACTGATATGAATGATACTCGGAAAAACTAAGGAGACGTAGCCACGGTTCCTACCTTGGTTAGATGAATGACTCCTTTAGAAGTAACTGAACAACCCATGAAGCCAACGTACTGAAGTTCAGGACAGTGCTCAGCAAATGCTTTCACCGATTGATCTGTCACCTAGGGAAGAGACATGAAGAAAGTCAAGGTGGCATTACAGTGAGTGAATTTAAGGATTTGGCTACTGCAAATTCCCTCTGCCTTACCTTGCATCATTAATATTTCCCTTTCCAATGGATCATTTGAATCCATATACAGACATGCTGCAATATGTCCTGTGGTTTTTTTTTTTAAATCCTCCCTCAACCCCACATCCCTTTCTATCACCCCATGTTTGTTTACTTCTTCACAGAAAATGTCTCAGAGATGTCAACACTATCTACCTCCACTTCTTCGCATCTCTCTCAATAGATATGTACATATTTTATCGACATACACTTCACAAACTACAAAATTCACCCCTTCAAAAGGAACAGTTCAAGTGGTTTTTAGCATATTCACAAGTTGTACAACCATCACCAATATCTAATTCCAGAAGATGTTCCTTACCCCAGGAAGAAACACCATGCCCGTTAGCAGTCACTCCCCTATTCCAACTCCAGCCTCCAGCCCCTGGCAACTTTCTGTCACTATGAATTTGCCTAGTCTGGACATCTTTTATAACTGAAATTGTACAATTGCTTCCTAAAGTGCAACAATGGTCTCTTTATAAGGTTTCTCCCTGCAAGTGTTTCTTCCAAGAAATCTGGTTTTGCCCCTCACTGCTTCAGATTCCTCAGATTTGGATGGTGTGATGGTTAATTTTATGTGTCACCCTGACTACACCACGAGGCACCCAGATATTTGATTAAACATTATTCTGGGTATGTCTGAGGGTGTTTCTGGATGAGACTAACATTTAAAACAGTAGACTGTGTAAAGCAGATTGCTCTCCCCAAGGTGACCACTCAACCTTAGTCACATCCAATCCGTTGACGGTCTGAATGGAACAAAAAGGTTGAGTGAAGGAAAATTTGCTCGCTCTCTCTCTCTTTCTCTCTCTCTGCCTTGTCTTCAAGTTGAGACACCAGTTTCCTACCCTTAGACTCAAACTTGGACTGGAACTTATATCATCGGCTCTCCTGGTTCCTATGCATTCACACTCAGACTAGAAGTACACCATCAGCTTTCCTTGGTCTCCAGATTGCCGATTTGGGGACTTCTCAGCCTCCATAGTTACATGAGCCAATTCCTTACAATAATCTCTTTTACAAACACACACACACACACACACCTCATACTAATTCCAATTCTCTGAAGAACCTTACCTAATGTAATACATATTAGAATCCCCTGAGGAGTTTAGTAAAATCTCAGAGCCAAAAGGGGTGTGGCCCAAGGATCTGTATTTTTAACAAGCCCCTAAGAGACTCTTAGGGATGTGAAAACTTGAGGCCCCAGAGCTGCAAAGAAGTTACACTGACAGCTTTTGGCATTTCTACATGGCCCTGCTTTAAACAAAGGGCAGACTGAAATTCCTTTTTTGTCTCCCTCAACCTCCAAAAACTTTCCATGTATAAAATTATCTTCTTATAATTGTGCTAACATTTTCTTCACTGTTCCACAAAGTTGTAGCTTATTAAAGAAGGTCCAAATATTCTCTATCATAGGCTTAATTTCAGATTCACTTTCCTCACAGTCAAGATGAAATCAACAAGTTAAACACCACTGTTAGTTTTTCAAACAGCAGTGACTTGCATCTCCTTTGCATTAAATTTAATATGGGTGACTCTTACTTTGTATCTTCCTTATCTATTCTGAATAGATATTGGAAAATAAACGTATGTGGGTAGCATTAATTCTGAAACAACCCAAGAACATTTTCCTAAAACAATGAAACCAACAGCATCCATGGTACGTCTGATAAAAGATTAATTCTGCCCTCAAAAGTAAAGTATGCTTCAGCAGATTAAGAGTAAGGGTGCCATTGATAAATTAAAAATGGGCCTTCCTGACACTCAGCTTTCTAGAAACATTATGTTAACAAAGAATATTTAAGGCACTAAAACTGCCTGAAGCTTTAGTGAAAACAAACTTCTATTAAAAAGTGGGGTGGGCGGGGAAGATCAGAGAGAACAAAGGTTAAATAACTATGGCCATTTGGTTAAATAACCCTGCCTAACCTCACTCTAACATCAGGCCTCTCCTAGGTCCATCTTCAAAAGGGGGAAGAGGAATTCAGATAAGGATTAAGGACACAAGAAAGCTCAAGTCCAAGGTGTTAGAGCTTTCAGAGAGAAGAAAAAAAGGTATTAACATGTGCTTGGTGGGTCTTTCTCTTTCAGCTCAAGGAATCAGAAAAAGAGAGCTCGGAGGAGCCTCCAGCATCAACAGAGTCCTATAAGCCAAACAAGACCAGAGCAAGTCCTTGGAGTACAGAAACACTCTTGGTAGGCTTAGATGTGTTTTAGGAGACTTAATAAAAGGCCTTAAACAGTTGTGCAACCAACACCAGGATCCAGTTGTAGAACACTTGCATCGTACCACCCCCAAAATTCCCTTTGTCCCTTATGCCCATATGTTCAATCACAGCTCCCACCGCTAGACAACCATGCTTTACACATCCATACCTGCCTTTTCTAGAAATTTCATATAGAGTGCTATCGTAAGTAGTCTTTTGTATCTAGCTCCTTTCACTAGTGTAATGTTTCTGAGATTCATCCTTGGTGTTACATGTATAAATAGTTGGCTCATTTTATTGCTGAGTAGAATTGCCCTGTAGGACTATACTACATTTTGTTTATCTGTTTACCAGTTGATAAACATTTTAATTGTTTCCAGTTTGGAGCTTTGATAAATAATGTTTCTGTGATCATTCACGTACAAGTCTTGGTATGGACATTATGTTTCATTTCTCTTGTGTAAATATCTAGGAGTGGAATTACTGAGTCATGTGATAAGTATAAGCTTAATTTTTTACACATTTTCAAAATCGGGTTGTTTTCTTCTTAAGTTGTAAGCGTTCTTTATATAACTTGAATACAAGTCCTTTATCAGATTCTTGTTTCACAAATATTTTCTTCCATTCTGTGCCTTGTCTTTTCATTTCCTTAATGGTGGTCTTAGCTCTAACATTTAGGTCTATGGTGCTCTTGGAGTTGATTTTTGTGAATAGTGTGAAGTAAGGTGAAAGGTTCTTTTTTTTTTTTTTGCATATGAATTGCCCCAGCGCTATTTGTTGAAAAGACACCTGTAACGGTTTGATTTTGAAGGATCTGACTTACTCACAGACTGTGGGAAAAGCAGGCAGAAGAAAAGAATTCGTATGCAAAGAGATATGTGGCTCAGGATTTGGAAAGTAGTATCGGAAAATCAGGGGGGAATGAGATCAGCTTGCAAAGCAGATTTTGATCTTTTAGTCAAAGCTGTGATGGAGATAAAGAGGACGATGAACCTCAGATTCAATAGTGTCATCTCTTCACATGACAGACGTAGAGAAGACCGTCTCCTTAAGCTGGCATTCTAAAAGCCAGCCTATACTTTTATAGCGGCATGGAAAGCATGCAAGTGCATTTAGTGTTACAAGGTGGAAAAGCCCTGGTGATAGGGAATGTCTATTGTGCCTTCAGAGTCACAAGAACCGTGAAAAGCCTCAATAATATAAACACACACAAAGATTCCTGTAGAGCTTCCATTTGTGAACCTTAAGGGGGCCTTCTCTAGTTGCTAAACCCTAAGCAAATGAAAACCAGAAACACAGGGGGCAGAGGGAAAAAGAAAATGTTAGTTCTCATAAGCTCTTGAAAGCTGCACTCAGAAATCCTTTGAGGGTGGTTTCTTGGGAGATCAAATGTGGCTACAAGAGAGAAACCTCTCCAGGAGGTAGAAACAATAGGCCTAGAAAATTCTAAAACGGGGCAAATGTAATAGCCACTGTGTTAGAAGTGTTCATACATGACTAAACTATTCTGGGCTAGAAGAAAGAGAAAGAACAGAAGGTGAGCAGTACAGGGTCACTAATTTTGCTTGGACAGTTATTGTTTACAAATTTTTTTCTTAAATTGTTGAATCTAGGGATTCAGTCTCTGGACACAGCTCACTCTGTTGAGGTTTGGGGTACTAGTAGCCAAAGAGTTTAAGAGAGAGTAGATAATAAAATGGCTACATTTACTAAGGCCTTACTGTGTGCCAAGCTAAGTCCTCTCTATGCATCACAGGAGATGCTCATAATAGCCTCGAGAGGCAACATTATCCCCATTTAACAGGTGACTAAAATAAGCCTATTAGAGATTGACTTCCCCCCAAATCAAATCACTAGCAGGTGGCAAAGTGGGGCTTTAAACTTTGGTCTTTTAGGTTTTGAAACCCATGCCCTTTAACTTATACACACTAGGCTGTGATTCATTTCATGGTGCTAATTTCACTCAAAAGCAAATTTAAGGCCCTCCTTGTAGCCCCAGAGAAGTAGAGTGAAAAGGATCAAGGCACAGTAGGTCTACTTTTTAAAGAATTTCCTGAAGAGAAGTGCTTCCCTTGATTACTTTTTTCATCTCCTATAGGTAGACCAGGTGTGCTGCCAATGCCATGATAGTCCTGTATATCCTGAGAACCCTCCCAAAAGAGGAAAGCATAGGAGAGGGCTGGGGTAGTCTAATTCAGAGGTGTTGAGGAAGCTGGATTAACGGCAGTGAATTATAAAACCACGTAAGTAGAACCTGATAATCCAGGAAAGCACTTTCACCTAAAAAGGATTAAAATTAAAGAATAAGAAAATAAGGTTGGGAGAAGCTTTTACAAAAATTTCAGGATTCTAAATAAAGAGATGCAATTTATTCTTATTTTAAGATAAAGTTTTCTTGGAACATGGGAGGAGAGATCTATCTTTATCAGAGTAAGACTGAGTCAATGAAAAGGGTTTTGTAATCTGCACTGAAAGATTAACTTTTGGAAATGATGCTAGCATATCTGGGGAGGAAAGGAATTTGTAGTACTAACTCTAAAAAGGTGGAGCAATCTTTGGACATTTTTATACTGCTGGCATCAAAGAATTGTTCTGTGTAATCCTACATGAGTGTCCTAAATAATATAAAAGTATTTTGTGACCCTGCTCAGAAAAAAAAAGTTTTCTCTAGACTTCACCCCAAACCTACTAATTCAGGACCCAGAAATATATATATATATATATATATATATATATATATATATATATTTTGCTGTACGCGAGCCTCTCACTGTTGTGGCCTCTCCCGTTGTGGAGCACAGGCTCCGGACGTGCAGGCTCAGCGGCCATGGCTCACGGGCCTAGCCGCTCCACGGCATGTGGGATATTCCTGGACCGGGGCATGAACCCGTGTACCCTGCATCGGCAGGCGGGCTTAAAACCACTGCACCACCAGGGAAGCCCCAGAAAATATATACTTTTAATAAGTTCTCTTAAAGAGTCTTATGAAATCAATCCAGAAAGTCCCATAACTAAATCTAACATTCACAACTAACCAGACCCTCAAAATATTAGTACTGAAGATGACCCTGGGTATACATGGGGCTATCTCTTTGCCATCTGTACTGATACCACAGACCACCATGGTCCAAGACATGTCCTCCTTCTCCTGGACATTTTCAATAGCTTGCACACTGGACCTCTTTCTGCCATTCTTGAGGCCGCAAATCTGTTCTCCACCCATCAAGCCACAGTGATCTTTTTAAGTGCGAATCTGATCGTGTCAGTCTGCCATTCAAAATGCTCCAATGGCACCAATTACTCCAAGAATAAAATCCCAACTCCTCTATAACCTACCAGGCCCTGCATAATGTGACTCCTCCCTAACTCTTCCACCTGTTTTCATCACCCCACCACCCCCTACCCTTGCTCACTAAGTGGTGGTCTCCCCACCTATCTCCCATTCACTGCACTAAGTCCAGTGCTTGGCACAGGGCCTGGCACACAACAGGGGCTCCAAAATGAAAAGGAGTGAATGAATGAAGTCCTGTCTTGATGCATGTTAATGCCTTGTTTCGATGTTGAAAAACAAGTCCTTTTTTTTTTTTTTTTTTTTTTTTTTTTGTGGTACGCGGGCCTCTCCCGCTGCGGAGCGCAGGCTCAGCAGCCATGGCTCACAGGCCCAGCCGCGCCGCGGCATGTGGGATCTTCCCGGACTGGGGCACAAACCCGTGTCCCCTGCATCAGCAGGCAGACTCTCAACAACTGCGCCACCAGGGAAGCCCAACAAGTCCTTTTTAATGCTAAGAAAATTTGATCTGTTGATCTTATTGGTTCCAAGTGCCACAAAGAAGCCATGGCTAAGAATGGGATATACAGCTTTCAAAGAAAGAAACAGCAGCACTTTGATTCTGGAGTGAACTGGAAAACAAATGGGAGGAAATTAGCAGGGTGACTACCTAATCTCACTTAGGACTTTAGGACCAATTCAAGGCCTTCTTTTCACCTCTAAGGACAAAGAGCAACAGGGATCAAGGACATAGTGAGTCTACTTCCTAAAGAATTTTCCAGGAAGAATGCTAACCTCATTACTTTTATTTGTGTCTTTCAGCCAGAGTGGTCCGTGGACCTATGGGGTGCCCTCACCTTCTGAATGCAAAATAAAGCCAGCATAAAGCAATCTGCTTAGGCTGGGTTCTAACTGAGCTTTATAACCGAAGGGCAAAAACATTTCCATGTGTTCCAGTTCAGCAAAATTCATCAGACTAGAAGAGTCGTATGATTCTGGGCAGAAGTCAGCTGGAGTAGAGTTTGGTTGTCTAAGTATCCCCTATTGGTTTAGGAAAGCAGAAGAGAAGTGACCCCAGTAGTCAATGGCTAGATTCAGCGATGCCTTCAAAACTGAAGAAAGCACATTTATAGTAAAGGGCTTATTTCACTCAGAGTTGCTCAGTCTCTTAAATCCCTTTAGTTCAACAAACATTTGAGTACCTACGATATGCACGATGCCTCATGTCAAGTACTAGTGCAGTATGAAGATGAGGTACAGAGAGCAGAGAGGAGACAGGTTGGGATATGAACAAGTAGAGCTGCCACGGGGCTTCCCTGGTGGCTCAGTGGTTGAGAGTCCGCCTACCGATGCAGGGGACACGGGTTCGTGCCCCGGTCCGGGAAGATCCCACATGCCGCGGAGTGGCTGGGCCCGTGAGCCATGGCCGCTGAGCCTGCGCGTCCAGAGCCTGTGCTCCGCAACGGAAGAGGCCCCAACAGTGAGAGGACCACATACTGCAAAAAAAAAAGTATAGCTGCCACAACTACTAGTGAGATCCCTGGGAATATTTTAGCCTATGTACTGCATCCCAGTCTAGTTTAGTTCAGTTTCCCAGGACCTTCTGACTAGATCTGAAACCAGGTTTGAAGAGGTGACTAGACTATGGAGGGTTGAAAGCCTGGCAGAATGGTTATGACTTGATATGGGAGGGAGGGAGGGAGGTAATCTATTTTATTGGTAACATGAGTAATATAGGGATTAAAAAACTGTAAGGTCTCCTTGAGTTCCGGCATACTGCAGGCACATAACTGATGGAGCCATTCATTGAAGACTCTAACGGAAGGGTGATAAAGGGAAAGTTGTACTTCAAAACCCAGCAGGTGTACCCAGGACCAGCTACAGGGATATTCTGGCTTCAGAGAGGCTGCCAGTGGACTGTGGCTGCAGCAGGTCCCTGCCCCCACGTGAACAGTAGCATACCACACAGAGGGGTACCTCAATGAGGCCTAGGCACGTGCCAGAGTCAGAAAGCATCCACGTCTAACAACAGACAAAGAAGTACTATGTGAAGTACCGTGATGATAAAAGTCCCAAATGAAGAAATTTTACTTAGATACCAAGTAACCATACATTATACTTGTAGGAGCTTTAAAATGGAACACAAAATTTTTCCATTGCTTTAGTGGAGTCTTCAAACTCTATGAAAAAATTCTTTTTCATTTTCACCTTCCTTTGTTTTTCTGTATTATTTTTCACAGGGTGTAGTGTACACTTACAATTAATGCACTAGAAAGTCCCCTCCTTTGAAACAGTATAACAAAAACACAAAACAAACTGGTACTGATCATATCAAAGGAAATAGCTAAATATGGAGACAAAACACTTGGTACAGATTCACTTTATAAATCATTTCATTAAGAC
Organism: Globicephala melas; assembly: GCF_963455315.2. Taxonomy (NCBI): domain Eukaryota; kingdom Metazoa; phylum Chordata; class Mammalia; order Artiodactyla; family Delphinidae; genus Globicephala; species Globicephala melas. The sequence goes on from NC_083316.1 coordinate 87,912,757, forward strand.
CTTTTCACTATGCTCTTTACGTAATAAAATTTTCATATCGTTAGTAAATTTTAAAAAGAAATCTAAAATAATGTTATTTAAACAGAAATAGTTTTCTTTTAAACTATGGTCAGACAACAATATTTACTGAGCAAATACTATGTGCCAAGTACTGTGTTACATACAATGATTAAGACAGACTGCCCTTACAATCTAGTGAGAAGAGTAAATGTTAAACATTTATTACAAGTGTGATAAAGAATATGTGGCACATATGTACAATGGAACATTACTCAGCCATAAAAAGGAACAAAATTAAGTTATTTGTAATGAGGTGGATGGAACTAGAGTCTGTCACACAGAGTGAAGTAAGTCAGAAAGAGAAAAACAAATACCGTATGCTAACGCACATATATGGAATCTAAAAAAACGGTACTGATGAACCTAGTGGCAGAGCAGCAATAAAGACGCAGACGTAGAGGACAGACTTGAGGATATGGTGGGGTTAGGGGAGGAGGGAGAGGAAGATGGAATGAAGTGAGAGAGTAGCACTGACATATATACACCACCAAATTTAAAATGGATAGCTAATGGGAAGCTGCTGTATAGCACAGGGAGATCAGCTCGATGCTTTGTGACAATCTGGAGGGGCAGGGTAAGGAGGGTAGGTGGGAGGGAGGCTCAAGAGGGAGGGGATATGGGGATATATGTATACATATAGCTGATTCACTTTGTTGTACAGCAGAAACTAACACAAGATTGTAAAGCAATTATATTCCAATAAAGATATAAGAAAAAACATTTATTGCAGGTGTGATCACTACTTTAATATAATCATTTGCAGTAGTCAATGAATTATTACTTTCTATATATATGTAGAAAGAAGACAAAAATATAACTAAAAATTATACTCAATTATTACAAATAAGATTTTTCTCAAACATTTTAAGCTATTGTATGCCTGATATCATTATACACCTGATATCATTTCAGTAGCAAGCTAGAATATGTATTGCTTTTATATATCATGAGAAAAATAAGGATTATTTAAGAACTCATATTTACTAATACAACTTTGACTTTTAATTAGCATGATACAACTATTCCATTAAGCAAATCAGAAGCACAAAACAGTAAAATTTTTTACCCTGTTATGAAAAATTTCAAAAATATAAAAAAGTAGAAAAAACAATACATAAAACTCCATTTACCAATCACCTAGCTTCAGTAGTTACTAACTCATGGCCAACCTTATTTCATTAATAGCCCCATCCACTTCTAAAACATCACATTTATCAGTAAATATTTCAGTATATCTCTAACAATAGGCTCTTTAAAAATTCAGAGCCATAACACCCTTATCATTCCAGCAAAAATGTTCATGGGAGACTTAATATGAAAAATGAACTATGTATAGTTTCATAGAGGTAACAATCCAACACGGTAATTTAAAAATCTCATTAAAAATTTACCACAATTTTATAAAAACTGACCTTTTGTCAACAAAGGGCATTGAGATTCATAACTAATCATTTTCTAAAAGTCTAAAATTCCATTAGTGTCCAATGAGAATCTGATCATTTGATTGCTTATTTGACCTTGCCTGAGTTTTGCTCATCCTGTCTTGCTTAATGTTAGTCTGGGTTTGGAAAAGTCAGATTGGCTGATAAAAAGAGATTTATAAGTTATGCATTAAAGTATTGTGAAAGGGAGAGACATCGGTCCAGAACTAATGGCATAGATATTTGTCCCTATTAAAAAGATCTATGGTAAGTTAGGTATGACTCAACAACTTTCCTTTAATATGCTGACCAAGTTTCTTTGACGAATACTGCTTTATTTTATTGAAATAATATTTGGGTAATGTAAATGAAACAGAACAATTAGTCTATTCTGCATCTGCTCATCCTTTAATTAATGAAAGGAGTAATCTAAAAAGAAATCTACTAACCTAACAGCCATAGTTGTATTCAGCAATAATATTTACAAAGCATTTTCTGTACACATATACATCTGTCCACTCACCCAGTTAGATAAACAGGCAGGTGTAATTTCCATTTTACAAATGGAAGAAACAGAAGTTAAAGTAATCTGTACAGGGTTACATAGGAGCCCAGTACTCTTTTCATTACAACATAATAATATACTTAAAATACAACCAAAGAATCTATATGAGCACTAAATTTGAGACCTTAAACATAATTGATAATAAAGTAGTTGCTTCATAAACATACAATTAATTCTTTGGTCACACCACAGAAAATATGTTTTAATTCTCTGAAAATAAAGCCTCTTCCATTCTGTCAAGCTTTATTTCATTCCTAAATAAAACTTTTAAATTAAGAGATATGGTTAGTTTGAGGATTCATTTCAAAGAGTATAAGGAGAAAATCATAAGAATATGACTGAAGGCTACATTAAATCCACCAGACAGATCACTTACCAAAATCTGATTGTGTGGATGTATCATGAGTTATGTAAGAAAACGGGAAAAAACAGAAGTAGTAAACACAACTTGAATTCTGAATCATCTAACTTTGATTGAGGTTTCATCGCAAAGGGTGAAATGAACTTAAGTCCCAGAAGGCTAACACACAAAAAACAGGGGAAGCACTCTGAATAGCAGAAGAGCTAGTTAGTATTTCGAAAGGCGCGCTAAGATTCACAAAGCAAGGGAAAAGCCACAATTATAAGGTAACTTCGACTTCCAAACCATCTGGGTTCTCTCCTTTTCTATATAATTGGGCATTCTCTGCTTCCTTCCCCAACCTCTGCCTGAATATCTCTTCCTCTCCAGGACATTTGCTGTCCTCTCCCCTTTCCTGTGTTTCCATCTGTCACCTTACCTCCTTTCTCTGGTTCTTCCCTTTCCTTTTCCTCATGTTTCCTCTGAATCTTTTATGCCCACTGTCACACCTTTCTTAACTGGCTGGTCATAATATGGAATGAAAGCATTTTAAATATAATTATTGTACTAATTTCAAATCAATGATATTAAACTTTTTATTTATCTCAAAAAGAAATGTAAGATTATCTGACTGCATGAAATCACTGAACTCAGACTGGGTTGCAATCCAGCTCCACATCTTACTAGATTACTACCTTAAAGAAGTTATCTGTTTTCCAAAAAGTGTGAAAATGAGATAGAAACCTAATGGGGTTCTTGTGAGCATTCCAAGAGAATTCCCATGTGCTGGACACATACCATACAAAGTGCTTAATAAAGATTAGTCACTACTCAATGTATACACTTCCTTTCCCCAGTTCCATGGAGCTGTCACTTCAAACATTATTGTACAAAATTAACTTTTATTCCTATCATTATACTTGATAGAATATAAAGCAGCATTTAATGATAGTCTCTGTTATGATATGTCCCACCTACCTACCACTGGGCCATTAGAAATAGAAATGACAAAAAAAAAAGAAATAGGAATGACAATACATAAATTGTCTATTCTATACTTGTTCACCAGGCTGAAGTTACGTATCGATGGAAAAATGTTAAGTTAAATGAGACTTTCATTCAGTAAAATAAAAGTAAAAAGTTTAACTGTACGAAACAAGTTTACCTGTACTTTGTAATATATCTAAAATTATAGATAATAAAAGGAAGTAATCCAAATAACCTTATATTTCTAAGGGTATATTGATTCTACTTTTAATGTTCTCACGTGACAATACTCTAACAGCCCTTGGAGATGACAGTACATTCCTACTGTTGTTAAAGGCTTTGGAAAGCACAACAAAGTATATACACCCAAATTGGGCTTTGTAATGCTCCTAAATATCCAATGTCTTAGATAATAAGTAGAATAGCAAAGTTTCTTACCTGCGATTATAAGGAATTTAACTCATCAATATATAATTAGTTTGATTTATTATAAGTATAATATTCTATAACCACAAAGAACCACCTCCTCCCTGGGAGGCTGATGCATAATTTGCAAAAAGAAAATACATACAAGCAAGAGCACAACCTTCAAAAAGTCACTTGTGTTTGTGAAAATATTTCAGATAAATATTTTAACAAGAGAAAAATACTTCCCAGGATAAATAAAATCTAACCAAGGTATAAAGTCCTAACAATCCGTGTTTTAATCATAAGTGAGAGCCAATAATCACCTGTTTAAAAAAAGCATACGAACACCCTAATGTATGAATATAGAACATTTCTTACATATTCATGTTTCACATTCTTTAAACAAGAAAACTTATTATCAAAAAACAAAACCTAAAATTAGGTTATACATTTTTCATCATGTCAGACAAATGCATTCACAGCTCACTAAATGTTCGTTCTTACATTTCAAACAGCTTATAAAATCCCACCTCCTTTAATAAGGTTCCCACAATAACTAGAAGTAAGATGGCGAGTCCATCACCCACCCTGACCTAGTCCACTTGGTCCACACACTTAACCTTCACAGAGGACGCCATGCCAAGTAACAAGAATGTGAGAAAAAGGCATTTCCCTTGTCAGTTTGGCAGAATTTAAAAAAAAAAGTTATATTGTATAAGTACGTTTCATTTCATTTTTTTAAATCAGAAGCTCAGAAAGGGCAGAGCGCATGTTATACAACATCAAGACCCAGATTCATCTCTCCAGGAAAAAGGGGTCAAAGGAGGTTTTTAAGTATTTTCATAACATTCCCCAAGTCCAAGTTAACATATACCTTAACAGGGCTGGACAGATAGTAGGTGCTCATTAAACATTTATGGAATACATGAATGAATCAGTCAAATCTAGGAAAGGCAGGTACTAGAAAAACCAAATCACTGAGGATGAAATGACAAGTATACTGCAGAATTTCTATGTTAAAAGTCAGTATTTGAGTGCCTATTTGCCAGGCATTGTGCTAGATGATTTTTATGTACATTTATTTAAAGTACAGTGTAAAAGTCTTAAAGGTGTTACACATTTTTACCCAAAAAGAGCACATCTGGGGACTTCCTAGCAACAGGCTCAGCAGACAAGAGACGGATTTGTGGACCAGGATGCTCAATGTAGCAGTATTTGTAGTAATGAAAAAACACAGAAGCCTCCCAAATGTATTAAAATTAGGATAATGGTTAAATGATGGTATATATTTTTGATAGACTGCTATGTGGCCATGAAAGATCATATCTTCTTAAAACATTTAATGAAATTGGAAAATATAATATAATCGAAAAAGCAGGATATATAATTATTAGGAGTTTAAACATCATTCTATTAAGTATATAAGCAGAGTGAAAAAACTGAGGAGATAAAATGTTAACTACCTCTTGGTAGTGGGATTATATGTGCGATTTTAATTTTCTTTATGTTCTTCTTTTCCAAAGTTCTACATCAATACTCCATTATCACAGAAAACAAATGCTAAAAAAGGAAAAAAAAAAACCATGGGAGAAGGCTTTTTAAAATTGATTCTCTTATTTTAACCTAAATAATACTCATATAAGTTTAGAAAACTTGGGGACTTCCCTAGTGGTCCAGTGGTTAAGACTCCACGCTCACAATGCAGGGGACCCGGGTTCGATCCCTGGTCAGGGAACTAGATCCCACATTCCACAACTAAGAGCCCACATGCAGCAACTAAAGATCCCGCAGGCGGCAACAAAGGTCCCGCGTGCCACAACTAAGACCCAGAGCAGCCAAAAATAAATAAATTAAATAAATAAATAAATGTTTAAAAAATAAGTTTAGAAAATTTTAAGAAATAAAATGTAAATTTTCTTAAAATTTAGAAAAATAGGATGTAGATTATTTTAACCTATAAAATATTAGATATAAATTAGTACCATATGGGCTTCCCTGGTGGCACAGTGGTTGAGAGTCTGCCTGCTGATGCAGGGGACACGGGTTCGTGCCCCGGTCCGGGAAGATCCCACATGCCGCGGAGCGGCTGGGCCCATGAGCCATGGCCACTGAGCCTGCGCGTCCGGAGCCTGTGCTCCGCAACGGGAGAGGCCACAACACTGAGAGGCTCGTACCACAAAAAAAAAAAAAAAAAAAAAAAAAATTAGTACCATATTTCTCCCTGGCCTTTATTCTTCCATGCAATAAGAAGAAAATGTATTATAAAACAATATACATCTAAATACGCTTTGCTTGGGTAAGCCAAAAACAAATTTTTGAAAATCTGTTTATATATTTCCCCTATATATTGAAAAAAATGCACATTTAAAAAAAATTGTTAAGAAACATAATACTATGTAGAGCCAATTCACTAGTTTAGACCCAAAATATAAAGCAAAAATTTAAAACACTGAATCACTGTTCCAACATATAACTGGACTGCAGAAAAAGACATACATCTAGAACACAGTATTAAAAGGTACTTGAAATGTACACAAATATGCAATGCTTAGTGGAGGGATATATTCCAGGAATTCTCAAAGCCAACGGCTTCGGCAACATGGTGATAATGGGCTTGTATTACACAGCTTCTCGCCTGTACTTTGTCTGAAAACAATAATTAAATATATCCCAGACCTCACTTGCATGGAATTATAAAATAGAGACACATTTGCTTTTAGCGACCTAATTAGGGAGCTAGAATTCCCCACTAGCCTGACTGATGGAAATTAGCATCTCTAAGTTTTCTCCATGGTCTTTTCTGGGATGCCCAAAGTAGCGACTCGCTCCTGCCCAAGCGCTCAGCTTTAGCTGCTGTCCCACAGGTGCTGACTTGCTCTGGTTCCTGTTGCCTCCGTGTGCCTTACAGCAGAGCCACTCAACAGAGCTCAAGGCTTTTCCTGCCTCTTATGATCACTCCAGTGTCATGGCATCGAAGTTCCTAGTCCTGGGAGTGCCAGAGCACTACACAAGTGGAACCAGTGGCCTCTGCCCCAGTTCTGCCCCAAACTTCACCACCTGAGCCCCGATGGGGCCACCATCTCACAATGTCTGTCTGTCTCTCCATACACAGTTTCTTCAGTTTCTGGCCCTCTCTCTCTAACCATAGGAATTAAAACCAAGTACCAGGGGTTGAATGAGGAATAGATGCCATACAACTTGCACCTTCCCTTACTCCCCTACCACAAAGCTCTCCCTCTTCCTCATGTTTTCAAAATATGTGCATCAGGATCTGGCAAACGCTATGTATATAAGCATATATAAAAAGAAATGGGCCGGCAGGAATCTACAACTTGAGGTGGTTAAGACTTGAAGTCACAAGGACTAGATTTGAGTCACTCATTTCACCTCACACCAGCTACATACTTAACTCTCCAAATCCCAATATTCTCATCTCAGTTACTGCAGTACCTACCCCCATTGAGTTGTGTGAGGATTAAAAAATATAATGCATGTAAAGAATTCATACAATACAAACTCAATACAATTGTATTCAAATAAATTGGTTCATTTGGTGAAAGAGAGAAAAGATTATATGTTAATCTGGGTGAAAACTAAGTTTCTGGAATTTCATAAAGAAAGAAACACTAAAGTATCAAAAGAAAAACATCTTTGTTCAATGAGATTTTTGGTTTAGTTAGTTGAAAAGGCTTGGTCTTTTGAAATCTTAGGCAATCTGTCCTTACCTAACATTGTAGAGTTCATTAACTATTTAGAGGAGGCAATGCAACATGACAAAGTAGTGTCTAACTGGGAGTTAGATTTTAATTTTAATTCAATTTACAAATGTTTATCATCAAGTATGTAAAAGCCCTGTGTAGTATGTATGTATGTGCAGTGGTGGTGAGGAGTAATGTACACAGATACCCATAATAACATGAGATAAATGCTAAAATAGCCATGCAAAAATTGCTTTTGGATCACAGAAGAGAAAGCAATTAGTTTTACGCATTTATGGGGGGGACCAAATGGTATCTTGAAAGTCACAAAGGAGAGACCTTTAAAAGATCATTTCAGGCATGGAGGTGAGGTCGGACCACTCAGAACAATAAGTACAAGGGCCCAGAGACGTGAATGTACAAAACATATGGTAAGAATGAAAAATCCAGGTATCAAATTCTGGCTCTGCCCTAGGCAGCACTGTGGCCACCTTGGACACATTATTTAATCTTCTATACCTCCGTTTTATATTCGGTAAAAATGGAGGTAAGACTATCAGATTAGAGCTTTCTCATAAATAAGGTCACTTTCATAAAAATATAACCTATTATAGTTAACTTTGTTTTATGTGTTATCAGATTTCTTCTAATGTAAGGTTTGAAATTTTTAACTAATATGTCTTAAAAATTAATATATCTAAATTTTTGATATTCAAAGTTGAATTTTTAAAGTTTTGAGCATGTTTTAATTTTTACTCATAGAATTTAACTTTTACTGCCTTCTAAAAATCTTCAGGGTATTCATGGCTTCTGGGGGTTTGTATTATTTATCTGTATGAAGCTAGGAAGTGACGTGATTCATATTCGCCACGTCAGGGATTAACAGTCACACCAGCACTTCTCTTCTGGTTCCAGAATGAGATGTATTATCCTACTCTTCCCACCAAGTACAACAACAAAAACAAAACAAAACAAATCCTGGGCATCATACATAAAACAAACACATGTAGACTTTTCCTTTGGCTAGAAACAGCAGGACAGCAGGGTTTTCCTGAGGTTTGTTTTTGTTTTTGTTTTGGCCTGTGTTCACTGGTTTTTCCAGGTTGCTAGCTTCTCCATGACCCAATGAGGGACGTGTGAGGCAAAAAGACAATCCAGGGTATTCACCACTGTGTTGTCCTCAGGTTCCCAAGGAAAGATCAAGAGATGCCAACACCATGATGATGCAGATGTTGGAATTATCTGACAAAAGTGTGAAATCAGACATCATAAAAAATGCTTCAGTAAACAAGTACAGTACAGACATTCTTGAAGCAAATTTTTAAAAAAGTCTCAGTAAAGAAACAGATGAAATAAAGAAGAACCAAATGGAAGTTTTAGAACCGAAAAGTAAATAAAATAAATAAAAGTAAATAAAATAATCAAAAGGAAAAAAGTCACTGGATGGTCTCAAAAGCAAAATGAAGACGAGAGGAAAAAACCAGTAAAACGGAAGATAGAAAAATAGAAAGTACTCCCTCTGAAAAACACAGAGAAAACAGACTGCAGAAAATGTAATATTCATGTCATCAGTATTCCAGAAAAAAGAAGAGAAAGAATGTTGAACTAAAACAGTACTCAAAGAAATAATGGCAGAAATTTCCCCAAATTTGGTTAAAGAAATAAACCTACAAATTCAAAAAGATGAGTGAACCCCAAAAGAATAAACATAAAGAAACACATGCCAGAACATATCATAATCAAACTACTAAAAACTAAAGACAAACAAATCTTGAAAGCAGCAAAATCTCTCTATAGTTGGAATGTGAAAAACAATTCAATATTACAGCAGATTTCTCATCAGAAACCAAGGACACCAGATGGAAATGGGACAATATTTTTCAAGTGCTGAAAGAATTGTCAAGCCGAAATTCTATATCCAGAAAAAATGTCCTTCAGAAGTGAATAGGAAACCAAGAGATTCATTCAAAGATGAGGAAAAACTTACAGAATTTCTTGCCAGCAGACCTACCCTGAAAAATAACAAGTAGTTCTTGAAAAGCAAAAGAAACGATAAAGAAATCTTGGAACACTGAGAAGTAAGGAAGAGGAAGACAAAAAGTAACAATTTGGATTAATACAATATACTTTACTTCTCCTCTTGAGTTTTCTAAATTATATTTGATACTGAAACATTCAAGCAGGGATAGGCTGAGAAAAATTCAAAGCCAGGTTGAACCCATCCTAATCCTCCCTCCTTCCTATTCCTTTCTCTTTCTCAACTAACAAATGGACACACTGGTCTTGCTCATGTGGCCTAGAGACCTAAGTCCTTCTTGACCCTGCACTACAATGTCTAGACATGCTTTATCCCTTTTACTGCTTTAAGAAAAGAGGATTTCAGTCTCTTTCCCTGCTAGGGATGGTATGAGACAAGCCAGGAATGCATCTGACTGATATAAGACCTCTGAACATGACTTTTAACCATGGTAAAAAAAAAAAAAGATTAAAAGCGAAGGTTGATTCCTACTTATGATCTGGCCCAACACTACTAAATATACTGCTTTATTCTGTACCAACATGTTAACTTACAGAAACATATCAAATCAGTATTAAAAATAGTATCATGCATATTTTATTACAAACTGGGAGAATTCTATATTTAACTTATTCAAATAGTGAAGCTGTTTGTCTGGTATCTTTGCAAGGACATGAACTTGCATAAGACTGCAACTTACACAGAAACAGAAAGAAAAGGGAGCACATTGCACCCCAGCATTAGAAATGCCCTCTACTCTGGCTTTGGTTCATAATCCACTACCCCAAGCCAGATGCCCCGAGGAGCAGTGCAGAGCTGAGGACAACAAAACATATCTGACCCGTATTTTCTGAAACATGCTATTAGAGGTCACCTGCCCAAAATTAGACATATTTGTCTACACTAACAAAACATGAGTACAGGGGAAGTCCCAATGGAGGCTACCACATTAGGGCAGGGAAACTAATTCCTTTTTCCTCTATCCAAAAGTAAACCCCAATGAATGAAGAGATTGTAAAAATAGTTAGAAAAAGCTGACAACTCTCTTCTACATCTAGGAAACACATTTTTTGTATGCAAGAAAAAAGTGACCTTATTATTTTTTTTATTGTTTTTTTTTTTTGGTTGGTTGGTTGGTTGGTTGGTTGGTTTTTTGTGCAGTACGCAGGCCTCTCACTGCCGTGGCCTCTCCCATTGTGGAGCACAGGCTTCGGACGCGCAGGCCCAGCGGCCATGGCTCACGGGTCCAGCCGCTCCGCGGCATGTGGGATCTTCCCGGACCGGGGCACGAACCTGTGTCTCCTGCATCGGCAGGCGGACTCTCAACCACTGCGCCACCAGGGAAGCCCGACCTTATTATTTTTTAAGAACTGTTACATATCCAAGAAACCATATAAATCTCTTCAAAGGTTTTTAAAAGGTTTAGAAGCCAGGAAATTTAGATGTTTCAGCACCATTAATGCTAACCTTGGCACTGTGACTGCTACCAATCAATTTTTTCCTTTTGGAAAGAATGAATAATTTTGATGAATGCTATTGCAAATTACACACTAAAAACACAATTTTTCATATGAATGGGGCCAATGTCTTTTGGCACGCTTGTCACCATCACAATATAACTGCTAATCTTCAAATACAGTTATTAACAACTTCAGAAAATCATTTAGAAGACCAACTCTCCTTTTTAAGGTCAGTGACTATCACAGTTAATGACCAATTGGCTTTAGCCATTACTGTCCTGAACTTTACATCATGTTTTAAACTAACAAGACAATAAATAACTATTAACACCAACATATTTTGAAGGGTGTTTTTCAGTCACCATCTATGCTTACCAAAAACATAATTGCTTTTGTGTTTTATATAATCACTTGGTCACTTGCTGATTTTTGCTTGTTTCCTTGTCGTAGCTGGTGTTATTTTATCACGAAAGTAGGAATAAGGGTGAAGGGTAAAAAGACAAAATCAGAGATAAACCCTATTAGCATTTTTCAAAGATACTAGTTAAACCTGTATTCGTTTAGAAAATATAAAGGGCACTGAAAGGTATCAAATGAAAAGTAAAAGCCATCTTCTTTTCACTTTCATTTCTCAAAGGTAATCACTCAAGTCTCTTAGGGTTGCCTACAAAAAAACCTGTTTAATGTATATACTTGTGTACAGTATATGTACCTCTTTATCTTTCTTTCCAATTTCATACAACAGTTTCATACTTGAGACATTGTTCTGCAGCTTTCTTTTTTCACTTGTAATATCTTGGAGATCCTTCCATATCAACATGCATAGGTTTATCTCAATTATATAAGAACTGCAAAGTATTCTATCATGTGAAAATACAAACTTATTTAACCAATCTTATACTGATGAATATCTAAGTTATCTATTGTTTTGTTGTCTATTTTGTTTTGTTATTGCAAACAGTACTTCAATGAATATGCTTGTACACATATTTTGAAAAACATGTGAAAGTTATCTGCAGTATTCCTTACAGTGTGACTTCTGGGTGAAAGAACATGTGTCTTTTTATTTTATTTTGTTTTGTTTTTCAGTATGCGGGCCTCTCACTGTTGTGGCCTCTCCCGTTGCGGAGCACAGGCTCCGGACCCGCAGGCTCAGCGGCCGTGACTCACGGGCCCAGCCACTCCGTGGCATGTGGGATCTTCCCGGACTGGGGCACAAACCCATGTCCACTGCATCGGCAGGTGGACTCTCAACCACTGCACCACCAGGAAAGCCCAACATGTGTCTTTTTAATTTTGAGAGATTTTGCTACACTGTCTTCCAGAAAGACTATACTGACTGATTTTCATTGGAGAGAATGTCTCTTTCTCTACCAGGTATTGTCACACCTCTTATTTTCACCAACCTGCAAGGTAAAAATGATCTCAAGGTGTTCTCACTTCGAATTCTTTAATTATTAATAAGGAGGATGTAAATCTTCTCGTATGTTTATTCAGAGGTGGTTGTTCTTAGCTATTATTATTTTCTTATTTAGTTAGAACAGGAAAATCAAGTCTGATCCCTTTATTTTAGGGCTTGATACATAACAGCTACTCAATAAATGCCTGATCCCTTATTAGATGAATCAAACAACAGTTTAAAAGAAACCTTCCTTATAGCCACACTGTATTGTCCTGATACAATCTAATACCTGGGTTTCAAAATTCTCAAGATTCCTTGACAATGAGCCAAAAGGAGTTGGCAAAACTATAGAACAAGCAGGTTACAAACAAAAGGACACACAACAGTAAACGCATTATGTAGTCGCTCTCCTGTAGCTATAATCACAGACGACCTTCTACCCTGTTATACACAACACACATTTCTCCATATTATATAAACCTTTTGAAAAGCTAAATAATATTCCACCAATCCTATAAGTAGTATTTTCCACGTTTTATTCTTTCTATAAAAAGTATATTTTATACATCCTTTTACAATTTGCTTTTATCTTTTCATTCAACATTATGTTGCTGAGATGTAGACATAGATACATGTAAATCTACTCCATTAATTCAACCACTTCCAATTATTTAATATACAGTGATTTATTTATCAATTATATTATCAATTTATGTTTAAATTATTACAAACAACGTTGCAATGGACATTCTCCCACGTCTCTGAAAACATGTACAAAAGCCTCTGTAAGATATGCATATTTATGTATATATGTACCTAGCAGTAAAACTGCTAAGTCCTCTTGCAAAAGTGTTGGAGATGAAATAAAGAAAAGAGAACGCCTTTCCATTACTGGTGAGAGTATAAATTGGCATAAGCATTTCGGAAAGCAACTTGGACATATCTTCAAAGTTTCTGAATCTGTACCTATGAACTAGTTTATTCCTAAGATTTCTTCTACTCTTATAATTTCATAACTGGGAGATTTTCTTGTTACCAGATATAAAACTGGCTTAAGTGTATTCAGAGCAATTAAACAACAATGGGAAACATACTCATATGTGATTGGAGAATAGAGCTGGACAGGGTTAAAAAGCATCATAAGTACAAAATCAGGGGCTTCCCTGGTGGTGCAGTGGTTGAGAGTCCACCTGCCGATGCAGGGGACGCGGATTCGTGCCCCGGTCCGGGAAGATCCCACAGGCTGCGGAGCGGCTGAGCCCGTGAGCCATGGCCACTGAGCCTGCGCGTCCGGAGCCTGTGCTCCGCAATGGGAGAGGCCACAACAGTGAGAGGCCCGCGTACAGTGGGGAAAAAAAAAAAAAAAAAAAGCATCATAAGTACAAAATCAAATCAGCAAGTTTTTGTTAAATCAGAATCTTATGTTGATAACAAATTTTGGAAAAACAGAATTCTGAAAAAACACTGTTTTCGAATTGCTTCAAAAATTTCTGGAACAAATGAAATTACTAAAATTAGGAAAAGCACAGTAGTATATTTGGTGTGATTTCCAGCAATCATTTGTTTTCTGAAAGTTGGTAGTGAACATACGCCTGAGAATTTAAATACCATTTAAGTATATTATACTACATATAGAAAGATACACGAAACATATATCTGACTATGCCTTTCCTTGATACAAGGGTAAAAGTCACAGAAATAACTCTAGGCCTTCAAGAGAACTTAATAGATATCAAATTTCCCTGACAGCAGAGAGGCAAACACTATTTAATTCACAAAGCTAGGTAACAGGTACTGCTGCTATTCTTTACGTTCTAATTGGAAAATTCTCCATTTCTCATTACACATAGCGAATCTGGTCCACCATCAGATGACTCCATTACACCTGTATTCTTAGAAAATGCATAAGCTAATATGAATATGATCTGAGGCCTCTGAGTAGAGTCTTTGGATTTTCTCAAGGTCTTAGATTCTGTAACAATGATCTAAAAGATTCTAAAGAACAATCATATATCAGCTCAGCAAGTAAAAGCAAATCACCATGTCGAGGACTTCCCCAGCTCAGCAAGTAAAAGCAAATCACCATGTCGAGGACTTCCCTGGTAGAGAAATGGTTAATAATCCGCTTGCCAATGCAGGGGACATGGGTTCGATCCCTGGTCCAGGAAGATCCCACATGCCGCAGAGCAACTAAGCCCATGCGCCACAACTACTGAGCCTGTGCTCTAGAGCTCGTGAGCCACAACTACTGAAGCCCGCACACCTAGAGACCGTACTCCGCAACAAGAGAAGCCACCGCAGTGAGAAGCCCGTGTACCACAATGAAGAGTAGCCACACTCAACGCAACTAGAGAAAGTCAGCGCGCAGCAACAAAGACCCAACGCACCAAAAATAAATTAATTTAAAAATTAAAAAAAAATTTTTTTTAAATCACCATGTCAATAAAACATTCTCAGAAAAAACATTCAAAATTGTTACTGCATGTTCAAAGCAACTGTCGAAACTAATGTAGAAAAGCAAAGCTTTCCCAACCTGTATATGAAATTTCCCTTTAAAGACAAGTCATATGAATTACAGAAAGAACATTTTACTCTAAGAAAAAAAGTGTTTTTTTAATCTTCATTTCTGTGCCTCAGCAGGTTGTCTATAATGGTAATCCTTGTATTTAAGCATGTGGAATGGTTCTTTGAAGACTGCCTTCAAATAATTCATACCTGCTAAATGTATTACTTTAAATCTTTACGAATATTTTTGTATTTGTTAAAGCATAACATAAGGTGCCACCTCTCCACTCAAAGTCCTTTGGATTGCAGAAGTGCTATCTCACCGTTTAATGGCTTCTCTCCCCCTCCCTCTCCCCCTCCCCTTCTCTCCCCTTCCCTCCCCCTCCCTCTCCTCTCGCTCTCCCTCTCCCTCCTCCCTCCCCCTCTCCTTTGCTCTTTGCAAGATAAAATGAATAAAGTAGGTCATCCTCCCTGATTCTAACATCCAGCATTAACTACTGAGGATAATTAGACTAGCAATAATTTAAGAAATATTTAGGCAAATAATTTAAAATTTGTAAAAAAAAGTATCCACATAAAAGTAATAATAAACATGAAATCAACTTTTCCTACAATATTGGTATCCTTAGGTAAATTCATGTTTTGAATTCATGGAAAAAATTAATTGAGGTATGCATACATTTTATAGAATCTAGAACTTCAAATGTAAAGAACTTTCAAGGTGCATTATGATAAAGAAACTTACTGATAAAATAGTTCTTAAGTGGCCAACTGTGCTTCTAAGAAAGAAAGAGGAATAAAGTTTTAAGAATTTGCAACATATTCAAGTATACTCCCTCAATTGAATTGGCTAAATTATATATTCTCTGATATTTCAGAGGAAACAAGACATCAATTACCAATTCCCAAAATTCTGACTATACATAGCTTCTTCCTTAATTCAGTACCCACCTAGAGAGAAAACTCTGTCCCTCATGCTTTCCTACTCTCCACTATTTAAATCACTGATGTGACTAAGTTTAATGATCCAATAAGAATTTAAAATAATCATCAAGACATCCTAAAGACATCACTTATTCCCAAGGGGTGCATCGGACACTGAGAGAAAATGGAAATCATAAATGCGTCTAATTTCTCCACCATTAATTCTGCAATGTTAAAGAATAACAGATTCCTACTTAATTGTATTCCAAGGGAAGACAATATGTTAACTTGTAGAAATAATATTTAATAATTTAACATAATCCACAATTTCACAAGGGACTTTCCTGGTGGCACAGTGGTTAAGAATCTGTCTGCCAATGCAGGGGACATGGGTTCCAGCCCTGGTCCGGGAAGATCCCACATGCCGCGGAGCAACTAAGCCCATGCACCACAACTACTGAGCCTGCGCTCTAGAGCCTGCACACCACAACTACTGAGCCCATGTGCCACAACTACTGAAGCCCGCGCGCCTAGAGCCTGTGCTCTGCAACAAGAGAAGCCACGGCGATGGGAAGCCCACGCACCACAATGAAGAGTAGCCCCTGCTCACCACAACTAGAGAAAGCCCGTGCACAGCAACAAAGACCCAATGCAGCCAAAAATTAATTAATTTTTAAAATTAATTAAAATTTTAAAACTTTCATAAAAATATGTTTTTTACCCCATAAATGTAAGCTAAGTTATAATGGTAAGAACAAGGGACAAAAGACAAGCCTACCCTCTGCTTTCTCCTATACAGGGCTGTCAGAGGTACTGAATTATGCCCTTCAGGAAATCATTCAGAAAACATGAATGGACCTAGGGGGTATTATGCTAAGTGAAATAAGTCAGACATAGAAAGACAAATGCCATATGGTTTCACTTATATGTGGAATCTAAAAAAATAAATGATCAAACATAAAACCAGACTCATAGATACAGAGAACAAACTGGTCTTTGCCAGAGTGGAGGTGGGGTAAGGGGGTATGGGTGAAATAGGTGAAGGGGATTAAGACGTACAAACTTCCACTTATAAAATAAATAAGTCATGATGATATAATGTACAGCATAGGGAATATAATCAATAACATTGTAATAACTTTGTATGGTGAAAGATGGTAACTAGACAATCGTGGTGATCATCTTGTAATGTATAAAAATATTGATCACTATATGTTATACACCTGAAACTACCATAATATTGTAAGTCAATTATACTTCAATTTTAAAAAATGAAAATTACTTAGTATCAATGTTTATGTTAATCCTAATGTCCTCCTCCTCAAATGGGCTATACACGTTACTTGTTCACAGATTTATTGTAATAGGACACTGTGCAACCTACATACTAACTATGTTGCTTTATATGCATATCTATGACATTAGAAATAATTTACTGTGGCTTTAGTGAATGTACAAAGGACTTGTACAACACAATGGAGCAGAGTGTTGAGTAGAACTCTGTCAAAGAGATTAATCAATCTTGAAGAAAAGTTTATATGCATGTATCTCAATACACATTTGCTGTTTATTCTGACATATTGAACTATATTTCTTTCGAAATCCTGAAAACCATTAAGACAGAAGATAATTGTGGCATACAGATAATTACTTTATAAATAAAAATAAGTTACGTCCTAGGGTCCTAAAGGCTTAACATGCAGCATATTTTAATACATATACACTGTAAAACGGATTTTAACTTTTTCATTTGGTTGTTCCTATAATGTTTTCTTTGTAGTATTTTATAAAATACTACAAAGAAAATGAAAACGATATGATTTTCAATATATCTTCATTGATCCCTACATTTAGGCAGATTCAAAGGTAAATTCAAAAAAGAGAAAGAACAGGTTTCAGGGTTTTTTTTAAGCAATCCAATAACTGACTTTTTTTTTTTTTTTGCGGTATGTGGGCCTCTCACTGTTGTGGCCTCTCCCGTTGCGGAGTACAGGCTCCAGACGCACAGGCTCAGCAGCCATGGCTCACGGGCCTAGCCGCTGCGCGGCATGTGGAGGATCTTCGCTGCGCGGCATGCGGAGGATCTTCCCAGACCGGGGCACGAACCCATGTCCCCTGCATCGGCAGGCGGACTCTCAACCACTGCGCCACCCAGGGAAGCCCCGATAACTGACTTTTAATTCAGTAGCCATAGGTTTCCCCGGTTGTTGGGAATATAACAGAACGGTGCTGGGTGCATATTGAGGCTCAACCCCAAGGAATCCTGAGTTTGCGTCCATGGAAAGACTGACCAACTTCATAACATGTTATGGTTCCACCTCCCAGGATGTCATTTCTAACA
This sequence comes from Globicephala melas, assembly GCF_963455315.2. Classification (NCBI taxonomy): domain Eukaryota; kingdom Metazoa; phylum Chordata; class Mammalia; order Artiodactyla; family Delphinidae; genus Globicephala; species Globicephala melas. The sequence continues at coordinate 87,930,885 of NC_083316.1, forward strand.
TGCGAGACATGTCAATTTATTTCCACACTTTACTTTCACACATTATATTGTCTTGAATTGGTTGAAAATCAGATAATGGAGTTCTTAAAATCTGAAATAATGCAATTTCTTTCCAAGGTTTTTATAAACAACACATCACTTTTTTTCTAAAGCCTCTTTCTAGCACAGCAACCCTAGACAAATCACTTAGGAAAACTCACATTTAAAGATGTTACTAAAAATAGATTTCAAACTTTGAATCTGGTTATCAGGGAGGGGCAGGAAATAGCACCTAAAACATAAAGCTGTTGTGTTCACGATGTGAGAAAGCGCTTAGCAAAAAACCAGGCACATGATAAGCATGAAAACGTTTTAGCCAAAACTTTGAATACTGGCTTCTCTGTCGACTCTAAAAACAGCCAGCTCTCTGCCCTTGGATAAGCCACTAAACCTCTCCAGGCTTGTTTTTTCACCTGTAAACCATTCTCCTGGATTCCAACCCTTGCAGTCAGAAGAGAGTCTCTGACTCAAAAAGACCAGTCTGGAAGGAAATCTGAGAGAACATCTGGTTCCTATCTCATATAAATATTATAAATAACCTTCAGAACATTTACCTCTGCCCTACCATTGGTACTCAGAAAACATCTGTTCTTATATAATAAGAGTAAAATTAAAAATAGAAATATAACTACTGATGAAGATATTCTGTTCCTGCCTACTGGCTTTCTCTCACTGGGCGAGTATCTTCCTAGGTAAAGTCCACCCAAAAAAGTGCTGAGAAGCCATGAGAAAAGGGTCAAGACCATCAAGACTGGAAACAGATTAAGATCTAGAACAAAGCCAACTCTGTAAATCATAAATGAGACCACGATCACTGGAAATATGAGCTGTATTATTAACCTAAGGCCTGAGGCAAAGCTCAGAGTCAAGAAGGCTCAGGAAAGTCTGCTCTCCTGGCAGGTATTTTGTACCATCCTCCATTTAGGTTATTTGCATATATCTCATCTCTTGACTAGATCACAACTTCCTTGGAAGCAAGGATTACTGTCTAATTTACATTTACATCCCCTGCTATGCCTAGCACATTGCAGACATCAAATTAATATTAGGCAAATTAATTATGATGTCTTCTAAAGAAAATCAATGCTTATCTTGACATTCAAATAAAACGTCAGCTAAGTTTTGTTAGCTGACAAAAGTTAGTCAAAACATTTATCACTGGGCTAAAGTGTGTTTTTTTTCTTTATTTTTAGGTTTCATTTTATTAAAATTATATACGCACCTGGCTTGAATTAGCAAATAACTTCAGAAGGTTTGGGGTTTTTTTTTTTGCGGTACTCGGGCCTCTCACTGCCGTGGCCTCTCCTGCTGCGGAGCACAGGCTCCGGACACACAGGCTCAGCTGCTCCGCAGCATGTGGGATCCTCCCGGACCGGGGCACGAACCCGTGTCCCCCGCATCGGCAGGCGGATTCTCAACCACTGCGCCACCAGGGAAGCCCCAGAAGGTTTATTTTTTTTTAAGTAGCAGACTCCTCTCCCCTGCCCTCATTTCCCTCTTCTAAGAAGTAATAAGCATTTTCAGTTCTTTCAGATTATTATTTTGGAATTGACTTCCTTATCTCTAAATACCATGCTTATGTTGCTATTTCTTGATTTCAAGTTTTAGCCATTATCTGTTGACTTTTCAACATGAAACAAGGGTTGAGTTCTATTTCCTCCACTCAGATCCAACATACACACAATCTTTCCTACCTAGTTATATTATAATTTTGGTTAGATTCATATTAGTGTTTATATAATTGTGACTATATAAACAGTATCTAGAGCTGAGCCATCTAGTGTGATATTATTACTTCTATGAGGTTAACAAATGCCTTGGGGTTTGTTGTGGTGGTGGTTCTGTATGTTCCTTGCTTAGTTATCTGTGTATTGTGAATTCAACATCAAATTCTTTGCCAGAGAATATTTTTAGAAGTTTTGATGCTCATTATGACCTGCTGTGGCACTTTGGCATTTTCAGGAACAGCACAAATATTTAAATTATTTTTAACAGAGTTTTAGTTATGCTCCTTCACGGAATAGGATTATGTTAGGCCTGGGTCACAAACTGCCTGGGCTTTACATGGGTTACAGGTATTTCGGATGTTACAAAATTTTACGCTAATCAGATTATCACTTAAAAGTGTTAGATTGGTTTTAATGTGGTGCGATGGAAACAGCAAAAGATATGAAGACAGACAGACATTGTAGAGGATTCTGGGCTCACCTAATTGAACAAGTACTAACTTCTTTGAGCCTCAGTTTGATCATCTATAAAATAGGGACTGGTGGAATATCATAAGCTGATTTCTGATTTTTCTACCCACAGGAATAATTTGATAACAATTTTTAAAAACCTGAATAAAAATGCCCATAGGCATTTACCCTATCAAGATAGGCTATAAAATTAATTGAAACTTACCAAGGCCCTAAATGACAAAGGGGGGAATAAAGAGAGTACGTTAGAGTCACTTGGGCCCCAATGGTCAGGAAGAATAGCACATGAAGATGATAATAATCACTATTATTAACTGAATACTTACTATTTGGCAGATACTATCTCCTTTCATCTTCATTGCCAGCAGATGTGAGGTAATTTTGCCCACTTTACAGATGAGAAGCTGAGGCAGAGGGACAAACACCCTGTCCAAGTTCACAGTGACTTAGTGGCAGAGCCAGGATTCAAACCTAGGTATTCTGATGCCAAAGTATGTACATGTGTGCACTCAATCATGACCTTGATCGTGCTTCCATGAAGATCCAAACAGCAATGTAAATGGTGAAATGATATTAAATTGATCACAGATTTAGTAAATGTTTTGAAAGATAGGCCTATTTGTGCCTGGATTGGGGAATTGGGAACAATCCTATACGGTTGTGTGCGTTTTGCCAAAGGTTGCAGAAGACATTGTGTTTGCGTCAATCTGCATCTCCTCAGACCAGTCACACCCTGACCCTGAAGACAGATCACGTTAAGGACACTGGGGCAAGCATGTCAGCAGCTGTTAGGAGTGCTAGCTACTTCACAGGGTTATGATATATAGAGCATGCTACTGACTGAACTGTGTACCACCAAAATTCATATGTTGAAGGCTTAACCCTCATGTGATTGTATCTGTAGACAAGAGTCTTTAGGAAGTAATTAAGGTTAAATGAAATCATCGGGTAAGGGCCCTTATGGGATAGGATTGTGGCCTTACAAGAAAAAAAAAAAAAAAAGAGACCTGTCTCTCCCTCTCTTTCTCTCTTTCTCTCTTTTCCTGCCATGTGCCATGTAAGGACACAGCAAGAGTGGCAAGAAGAGAGTTCTCACCAGAAAATGAACTCAGCCAGACCTTCATCTTGGACTTTCCAGTCTCCAGAACTATGAGAAAATAAGTTTCTGTTGTTTAAGCCACCCAGTCTACAGTATTTTGTACGGCCAACCAAGTAGACTAATACAGAACATGAATCTAGAAGGAACTTGATAATATTAACTCTCTTCTTCCTCTTTCTACCCTTTCATATGTTGGAGTTAAAAACAGGTAGCAAAGAAGCAGTTAGTTGTTGAAAAGAAAAATCATGTGAGATTCCCACAGGAGGAACAGATTCAAGTAAAAAACACAAAATTTCTGTTTACTACTCATTCAGGAGATTAAGTGGAACAGTATAAAGAATGAGAGATGGAATCTAGGGAGGCTTGGGCCCTTACTGACGAGATGGCTTTGGACAAGTCATTTAATCTTTCCTTTTGCTCAGATTTAATCACGGAAATCAGGCTAGATGATCTTTAACTGTTTTCTGCTAAAATACTCTAGGATCCTATAATGTTGGTGGTAAAAAACTAGTCAACACAAGAGTCTGCTCCGGATATATTCCTAAAGTAGTAACGCACTGAGAATTTAAAATGATATAGATTAGATCCCAGTAACCAAGAGAAAAACTGAACATAATAAAAAACCATTATATGCTATATCCAGAGCCTACGTATTTCCAAGGCAGTCTATAGATCATAATGAAAGCAATTACATAATTTCCATTTAAATAACAAGTTTCTGTGATTTAAAAGTGACAGGTTTTTCCCCCCAACAGCAAGTCCTTGGCTGCTATCAGCTATTTTCACAGAATAATTTGAATTGGAGAAAAGAAAGCACAAACAACACTTTTTCAAGCTGTGAGTATCGAGAATTGAAGAGATTTGATCTACGAGGGAGTCAGGTACAAGCAAGTATGTTGGTTTAAAGAAAATACAATATGATCTATCAAAAATGTTTATCAATATTTAATATATGGGTTGCAGAAATCCTTGACTTAAAAGTTTCTGAACAGCAAAAACTGTGAAACTCATTTTACTATGAAAAAATAGAATTAAGAATAGTTCTCAAAGAATTCAGAGGATTCTAATGTAAAAAAATTATTCCCCATGTAGCTGGAGTATATCAGACAAAGCCCTGGAACGAAACCGGTCCTGTGTTTACATCCTTGGCTTACCATATACTGGCTGTGTCACTGTGTCCAACAAACTCGACCTCTCTGAGCCTTACAGTTTCCTCCACACAGTGTCAGGTTCGAAATGAATATGATTAATAAATGTAAAAAGGCTGTGTAAAAATGTTGTTGCTAAAAGTATGAGAGCTTCTAGGAAGTCCAAAGGCATGTTCAGTTTCTCGGTGTCAAAGATGTGATAATACGAGATGTAAAAAATACGAAGCAAAGGTAAAAAAGAATTCCCAAAGCAAAAGGTAAAAAGGAATTCCTAAAGCAAAAGAATCATATAAGGATACAGACAGTACCCTAAAAGACCATTATTTCAATATCTAATAAAATCAAAATTTAAATACCAGAAGGTAATGGAATAAAATACCACTTTTAAGTTTACTAATTTGAGAATACTAGTCTTTTAACCTAAGCCAAGATGAAACTTGCTTTGTAGTTACCTGTAAGGTAGTATATTTTCTTGTTTCTGTCAAGATGGGTAAACTCCCTACACTACTGGTTCCCTCCACAAAAATCAATACTGGAGAAACTACAGCTTAGTGAGGGAAACAGTTGCAAGGAACTTAAAAAAGAAAGAAAGAAAAAGATAAAACCATACAAAAACAAACAAACAAAAACTATGTATGATGGAGTCAGTGTGCTACACCTAGGTTGGGAGGGAACAGGTTGTTGGAAAACTTTCCGGCGCTGCTCTTGCCTCTCCTCTGAGATAAGCAAAGCATACACCTCACCACATCATAGAAATAAGGCAGCAGGGTAATACGGGGCAGCTTAAAGGCTTTCATGAGGTGAGAGTGAAACCCCTAGGTAGAGAAGAGACAATGAGTGATCGACAGGAAGTCAGCGGTGCCTGGAGTTGAATATGCCAGATTAACAATGACCAGAGGCTGGCCCTCGGCGCTTCCCAATTCACATTAAGAGGCAGAGTGGCTATGTCCTGGGAACGAGAAAAGATCTAGAAATCTAGACACTTAGACAACTATGAAGAACACCCACAATTAAATAAATACACAAATCTAAACATTCATTAGCTTTCCTTTCTGGTAGGTATGAAGAAAGGATGGGAAATAGGAAATGAAGGAGAGGGCAAAGCCATGCCAGGCAACCATTTCCATAAGCAGAGAGGGAGAAAGTAGGTTCCTATGCTCCCATATTTCTCCTGATTATTCCAATTAGGCCCACAAAAAGAGAGACGACTGCTGCTGCTGTCTTGCACTTAACTAAATCATGCCCATGGAAATTTAAGCCGGGGGAGGAGATGGTCACTAGGGGGCACCAAACCACAGCCAGTACTAGGACAGATTTGGCTCTCAGCCCAATGCCCTGAAATTCTGGCAGGTGAGATGCACAGACTTGCTCCAGTCATTCCATCAATATTGATATCACAATTCTTGCACTTACACAATTAGAAACTTGGACTCCCTTTATTGTCTTTTGGAATAGTTTTACAAATCTGCTGAAGCAGAATTATTAGAACTGATGTATCAATAATTTAAAATAAACATGATATAACAAAAGCAATAAGGAAATATATAAGCATGTGAAGCATGAATAGGAAATCATTAAAAAATAATTTTAAATATTGGTACAAAAACGTAATAGCTGTAATAAAAATCTAATAGAGGAAATACACAGCAGGATGGATACAGCTAAAGGATGAATTATTGATTGAGAAAATCACACTGGACACCTTTCCTGAAAGGCAACAGGAAAGGATAAGATGTAACAACGTGAAAGAGAAGCCAGCAGATGGAAGCAGATGTGTGAACATCCAGATAATAGGAGTCTCAGGGAAAAATGGTGGGGAGTGGAAAGTAGAAAGAGAGAAAAAGTAAACCTTTGAAGGAATAATTAAAATAAATGTTCCAGAACTAAAGAAAGATGAAATATTTCAGAATGAAAGAGCTGACAGGACAAATAAGGAAAACTCTATACCATGAAACATCTTTAACCTTAAGTTGGTTACATTTTAGATTTAAAAAAAAAAAAGGTAAAATTCCTGAAGTTTCCATAGAGAAAGCAGATAAACTTTGAAACAACACTGGATACAATACAACACAGTAACATTTTAAAGTGAAGAAAAGTAATTTTGACTCTAGAATTTCCCATCAAGCCAAACTGTTTCTCAAAGGTAAGGGCAGAATAAAAATTACTCAGGCATACAAGAGTACAGAAGGTTTGCCTCAGAAAGGCCCAAATTAAAAACATTCTTAGAGAAGGTACTAAAAAAAAAAAAAAAAAAAAAAAAGAAACCAAATCAGGAAGATAATGCAAATATACAGGATATAAGGATTATCAAATATCTTTTTTTCCCAAATGTCTTATCTGTTTATGTCTTACAAAGTAAGCTAAACTAAACACAAACTAAAACAAAGAATACCTATAACAACTGAGAACCAAAACTCTAAACAGAAACAAGAAGCAAAGAAATAATATCAATAAGAAGCTAGGAAATAATAAAAAATATAAATCAACAAAATACCGAACAAAAAAGCAGTATGAGAGATTAAAACAAAGGTTGCTTTTCTGAAGACTTAGAATATTAACAATTACTGACAGACTTTTCAACAAAGACATGGGTGAGGTGGGAGGATGGAACAAAAAAGCAAAATACAGAATGAAAAGGGGAAATATTAAATGTTAAAGAGATTTTTAAAGTGTCATAACAAGTATAGGCTGAGTTGAAAATGAAGATAAAATTGATAAATTCCTATAAAAATGTAACGTGCCAGAAATGGCAAAAGAAGAAATAGAGACCTTAAATACACCAAAGAGCATGAAATAATTTGGAATAGTAGTCAAAACTCTCCTCTCAAAAAGCCCAAGGCCCACAAAAGGGTTTTAATAAAATTTTAGGAAACACTAATGGCTTTATAATACAGGCTGTACATGTATTATACATGGGAAGAGTGTGAAACTTCACAGCTCATTTTAGGAGGCTAATTAATGGAATCTTGATTCCCAAACCAGACACTATGAGAAAAGAATATGGATTTCATTTATGAATTAAAGGGACAGCCAAAAGCAGAAACAACCTCCAAATAAAATACCAGCTAACTGAATCCAACATTATATTCAAAAATAATAATACATAATGATGCCATGAGGTGTTTGCAATGCAATGAAATGCTGCAATGCAAAGGTGGTTCAATATCATCATATGATTAGCTCAATTAATGCAGGAAAAGCACATGATAAAGTTTATTACCTATTCACAAAATTTTTTTAAATGCTTAACAAATGAAAAATGGAAGAGAACTTCCTTAAGTTGGTATAAGCTACAGAGGGATACTGTTCCATTTGAACTTAGCTGAACACCTGCTAGCAGAACTTAGTAACAAAATTAATTCAAATAAATTTTCAGTTTTCAATTTTCCTCCCTACGTTAGCTCTCACCACTCACTATCCAAAATTGATGAACCATATATAACCAACTAATTGAGATCATCTTGCTCCACCAACTAACTATCTGAATTCAGGCTCCAAGTAATCTTAGATAACAAAGAATATCTGTATAGCAAAAAGCTACATGAAACATTATATTCAACATAGAATCTCTATTCTCTCTAAGATCAGGAACAAAAGAAAGGAGGCTACTCACACCATCACTCTTAAATACAGTTCTTGAGCTCTTCGTCAAAATAAAATGGAAAAGAAAAGTTGTAAAGATTGGAAAGAAAAGGGAAAAAACATCATTATTTTTGTATGATATAAATATCCACCTAGAAAAAAACAACACAAATTTTTTAAGTTCAGAATAAGGGAGTTCAGGAAGGTTGTCAGATAAATTAAAGGGTTCTTATCATAGAGTCCATAAACTCTAATGGATACATAACTGTGGATGTGAAAATAAATTACACTTTTACATTTGGTAACTTTCATATACTTTCCTTAACCTCTATTATATTTTACTTTCACTTTCCTCTATACAGCACTTACTTCAATTACAAATATAGGCAACAAAGTACAGTAGCTGTCACCAATAGAAATGACAGTTGTTTCCAAACTGCATTACAATATTTTTAGTTATCTTGAAATAGCATTAATGTTCATTATTATTTCAAAATTATGAGAGTTGTAGGCAATGTTATTAATACATTAAAAAACACATCTATATATTTTCATATATCTATGGGTTTTAACATTATCCTGAGAAAGTTTCCATAGTCTTCACCAGACTGCCAAAGTGTCCATGATACTTAATCAGCTCTTCAAAAACCAGAATTAGGAAGAAAGAGAAAATTATCTTCATCTGAACAAACTACCCAATATGAAAAGAAAATTTCAGTATTTAATGTGGACTATGTGTTTGTTTTAAAGAATCTCTATACTTTTTTCAATTAACACTTTTTTTTTTTTTTGCCAATTAACTAATTTTGTCCCAACTGAACCAGAAAAACAACAGGTATTCTTGTCCCACTTCAGTGTCTACAATTTTTTTTTTTTTTCGGTACGCGGGCCTCTCACTGTTGTGGCCTCTCCCATTGCGGTGCACAGGCTCCAGACACACAGGCTCAGCAGCCAGGGCTCACGGGCCCAGCCGCTCCACGGCATGTGGGATCTTCCCAGACTGGGGCACGAACCCATGTCCCCTGCATCGGCAGGTGGACTCTCAACCACTGCACCACCAGGGAAGCCGAAGTTGACTGAATAGTTTTGTCTCTTCTCTCTTTACCAGTTTATATAATTTTAGTTCCGTCATCGGTTCTCCTTATCTTTTGATCTTTGGGGCAGAGCATATGTTTGAAAGTTTGTGGTACTCTTAAATTGTAGACACTGGGGCTTCTTGTCTACATTAAAAGATTTTTTCTGGGACTTCCCTGGCGGTCCAGTGGTTAAGACTTTGCCTTCCAGTGCAGGGAGTGCGGGATCAATCTCTGGTGGGGGAGCTAAGATCTCACGTGCCTCGTGGCCAAAAAACCAAAACATAAAACAGAAGCAATATTGTAACAAATTCAACAAAGACTTTAAAAAGTGGTCCACATCAAAAAAAACAAAAATGTTTAAAAAAAAAGATCTTTTATGTTTTCATCTTTGGCCACTGATTATCTCATTGCCCTTTTATTTGCTTTTATGATATAACTAAACTAAGGCAGCTGTTCCCTTATTTCTTGAAATACTGATTTATCAGTCATTCTACCTAATCAGGGAAAAGAACAAAACAAAACTATTTGTACTCATCTTCCGGAAAGGAATTTCAATTTGACATATAAGGATACTGATACAATTCTTAAATCTAAACAATTGACCCAATTAACCCTATTTTCAAATGATATAGACCAAAAGCCATCATAGCCAAAACTATTTACTCTTCTCAACTATTTCCTTTTATTATATCTAGAGTATGTTCAGCCCAATTTGTTGATTTAATGAGTAAAATCAACACATATTAAAAAGATCTCACTTGTGATGCCCCAATGTGCAGCTGTATTTTGTCAACCTCTGTATTAATCATTAAGATATAAATCAATCAACCATTGTTGTCAGGGCTCACATATATGGTAACATGCTTACTTCCACCAGGACTTATGGAACTTGTTATTATTAAATATCTTAATAATCTCTGAAAAACAATATTTAATCATCTTAAAGTCAGGTTCTGTTTTCCTTTTTGTTTAACCAGCTTATTCTAAACCAGAGCATCTCAAACTTTAATGTGCATTCATATCACATCTTGCTAAAATGCAGATTCTGATTCAGTTAGTCTGAGATCCTACATTTCTTAACAAACTTTTAAGTGATGGCTATATGCTGCTGGTCCTCATATCATACTTTGAACATCAAGGTTCAAAACTGCAATTAAGTTTAACTTCTACAGAAATGCAATATAGTTATCTTCATATATAGAGATACTTAGTTGTCCTTTAGCTTTCTCTTACACAGGTGAACTAATTCCAATTCTTTCAAGTTTATAAACTTTAGAAAGTGATATATGAGGGAGTATGGTAGAGTTGAGGCATAGATAAATATAAGAATCTTTTCAAGATGTAAAAATATGAACCAAAATTTGCTTGAAATCTTATACTGTAGCTTTAAGTAAGGTGCAACCGTTAACCAGAACTATATTAACACTTTAATGTCTGAATACTGGGAAATAATTTTTAATAACACTAATGATGGGGAAATTTATATTTATTCTATAGCATAATAAGTTGCAACTGTATAAAGTTACCACAAAAAATAATTTAAAAATCAGTTTTTTACTATTAAAGGTATTTAACATTTAGATATTAGTGAAATTTTTAAAAGACTAGCATAATATTTTCAGGATTTTCCAATAACAGATATTATTAGAAATTTTTTAGAGAATCACTAAAAATCTAGTTGGCATTAGAAAACCAGTTTCCCTAAATAAAAATAATGAAAACATGAATGATAGAAAACTAATACTATTATCAATACCTTTTATACTTGGCATTATGTTATATAATCTAATTATCAAACATCTAGAAGTGTTTGTATCTAGATATTCAAATTTTTTCTAGAAAAGTCTTCATAATGTGTTCACTTAATCTTATTTTTCTGGGTTGGTATGAGCTAAAAGTTTGTTAAACAAAACTTACAAATGACACCTTGAAAAAAGTTTCAAGTTTGGAAATGTATTTTCTAAAATGTGTACCCTTGCTGTTATTCCAAAGTTTCTAAATTTACACTCACAAATCTAAATGTCTGAGATGACTTTTTTCCAATAGACTTTTCAGATAATGTATAACAGAAAATCTAACATTTCTGAAATGGCTATGCACAGAATTCTCCAAACACAGCAAAGGCAGTATTTCCAAGACATACTTCAGAACATTAATAAAATAGACCAAATTTTTACTACTAGACTGAAAATCAAAAGACTCCACTATGAAATGATGTATAACCACCAAATATTCAACTTTTACTTTATATAGAGATTAACAAATTTAAGTGGTTAGAAATTCTTAATTATGTAAATTGCAATGTTCAGTACATAATTGTAAGATTCAGGGTGTTACTTAATCCTACCCCTACTAGTAGTAACATAACCTTGGTAAAATTATTATATTTTAGTATTAACTTCCATTTCTATAAAATGGAGAAAATGGCTTCCTTTGCCAGTGGTTTATTCAACAAATATTTTGTGCCTACTCTGGGGCAGGCACTGTGCTAGAGTGAAAAAGACAACTACCTGCCACAATAAACATGGTACATAGGTGGATGGAAGGTAGATGAATAAATAAGTCCTATGAAGATAAAGCTGGATAAGAGGATAAAGAAAGACTTCAGGCTGCTGTATTAGACAGGGTTAGATTAGGGAAACCCTATCTGAGAGAGTGACATTTGAGTAGAGACCTATCCCGAGGATGTTTGAAAAACCAATGATCATGTCCTTTTCATTTCAAATACATTTTCTAAATGTTATTAAAAAAATCAACTTTCATTAATCCATTATAATGATAAATAGGGATGGCATAAACAACTATATGCTCAAAGTAATTCCCATCTAATTTTGGTTCTTAGTATGATAACTGCTAACAAGGTACAAAGCTGGCTAGTTAAAATTACTGTGTGTCCCAGGCATATTCCACCCTCTGGTAGAGTCAATAATGAGAAAGAAAAACCAGAAGTTTACTGGTAGGAAGCTAATGGGGGGAAACATGGGAGAGGGGAAGAATAAAGAGAAATAAAGGGTCTGAATGATCAAGAAACTGGATAAACTGCTCATGAATAAATCATGAGTAAATGACATTTCTATTTTCATTTTATTCCTAAGAGGCAACAATTTAAATGGAGTGGGGGGGGGTGTCTATGCACACAGGAATGTATGTGCCATGGCTTTTATACCTAACTTCGTCTAGCACTCTCCCCGTTTTTACTTTCAAAGCATTTTATCTCAAAATATAAGGTTTAAAGGCAAATCTGTAACTATGAAACGGCTCTGGTTAAACGTTATCAGAAAAGGACCAGAACTTTAGATTATATAAATTCTCATGTTTTTCTTCTGAGATGCATCAGCCACTTCGCACAATACTTCAGTCGTTGCAGAAAGCCTGATTCCTCACTCCTTCCCTGATAAACTGTTCAATCAGAACTATGCTGAATTTACTTTTAAGTATCAAACTAAAAAGTTAGAATTCAACTCCTGAAGAAAATGACATAGAGGGGAGAAATTCATCTTCTTTAAAGATATATAAACACTACTAACAAGAGGCTGATATAAATTATTGCATGTTATAACTCCTTCTATAGGTTTAAAATGTAAGGACTTTGTATAAATTGAATTATCTTAGAATGTATTCTTTCCTTACACTGTTATGAAAGCTTTCAATCTTTAACTTATATGAGTACTGAGACCATTATCTAGAGATAATTCAAGACAGGAATAATCTGAAGAATTTAACAGGAAGAATGTACACAGAAGGGCTAACTTCATCAAACTTAATTATACTGGATACCAATGAAAAATGTATGAATCCCTTTATTTTTTTAATTGAGACTTCATTTTTTAAGAGCAATTTTAGGTTCAGAGCAAAATTGGGGGGAAGGTATAGATATTTCCCATATTATTTCCTGGGATATGCATAGCCTCCCCATTATCAGCATCCCCCACCACAATGGTATATTTATTACAACTGATGAACCTACAATAACACATCACGGTCACCCAAAGTCCTATTTTAACATTATGGTTCACTCTTAGTATTGTAGTACATTCTATGGGTTTGGACAATGTATAATGACGTCTCCATCATTACGGTATCATACAGAGTATTTTACTGCCCTAAAAATCCTCTGTGCTCTGACTATTCACTCCCTCTAAATTCTTTCATTTGTATGTATTTTTCATATCAGCACTAGCCCCACATCATCATAAAGCTGGTGCACAAAAGAAGAATCTTGATTCTCTATACTGTAGTAATCTGAAGTGAGGCAAGAATATAAAACTATGGGTATTGTATCTCCTCTTCTTTCTCCCTGCCCCTCTTCCACCACCCAGACTAATATCTCCCACCAAAAAGAGGATCATGTATTATTCATCTTTGCATCTCCAGCACCTAAGACAATACTGCCACAAAAACAGATATTCAAAGAATAATGTTCCTGAAATCTTTTCGATGAGTTTTTTCCCACCAGATTACTTTATTACTAGAAATACCAAACAAAAAATTGGTACTGCTCTAAAACGCAATTCCTCCTACTGTTACTACAAATATTAGTGTAAAGTGGTATGGCTATAGCCCCCTCAATAAAGAAACTAGGCAGGTCCCAGCAAAAGCAAAAAAAGCAGCAACAGCAAATATCCAAAGCTAAAAGATTGCCTCGACAACTTTGAAACTAAGGTTTCAAGCATGTAGATTAAAAAACATTAGAGAAGTAAACCATCTCCAAGCATCTAGAAGATATCCACGGGAAGGTAAAAAGGAGGGATGCCAGGCATGTTACCATATAAATGGTAAGATTCTAAAAAACAGTAAAAGCTCTTAAGAGTAAAAAGGGTACCTTAAATACTGAGAAACTCTAAGTGTCTGTAGACATCCTATGAAGAAGTGATGGTCTTCTCTACACTCCTTTCCAGTGGCAGGTTGAGAAGAGGGGGCTTCCCTAGCATATTTCCAAATGCAGCTATGTCATACATTTAACAACTAAAAAATGAAAAGTAGAGCTTTAAATTGTTTAAAAAACCACATGTTCCCAAAGAAATTCATCTATTAAGACCAAAGAAACAGAGAATTCATTAGTCATTAACCTTGAGAATAAATGCCATTTAAAAATTCCTCTCTCAGTATTAAGTTTATGTTTTATATGAACTTAAGTTTTATATATATGTTCATAATATTTTACTAAATTATGTCTCCCATATCCCATTTTAATATTATCAGTACGGGGAAAATCACATAAAAATAAAGAATAATAGATTGCTGAAACTCACCCCCCAAAGTCTATTTATTCTTGGGAAACATCCCTCTCTATCTCCCTCTTCTTTCCCCTCTCCCTCCTCCTCTCTCGTCACCCCCTGGCAGGCACATGTACTCATCTCCCTTCCATATAATTACATCCAAGCAAGCAGTGGAAATGATGAAAAGAAATGACTTGGTGAATAAAACTATGTAAAAAAAGAATAACACAGGAGAGAAAATGGTTAATGAAAATCAGTACCTATACCTAAGCAAATCATGGTAGAAATCATGACACCTGATAGTCTCGCTTTCCCTAGTGAACCACTGAAATAAACTACTAAATTTGGAGTTTTCTTCCCTTTCTGTCTATTAAAAAGTCTATCTTCTCTATTAATCCCACAAATGTGCAAGTCACATTCACGTGTAGCAGATGCTTCTCCATCGTTCACTTTACATCCAATATCTGTTTGCGATGAGAAAAGAAACCTACAAGCTAAAGAAAGGGAACATTCATCTCATCCATTCATTTATATTTATTCATCACACTTTTATTAAACATCTTCGAAGTTCCAGGCCCTACACTCGGGCTAGAAAGGATCACTGCTGAGGTAAGGAGTGCTGAAATTAAGGAGAAAGTTTACTCCAAACCCAAGATTTAGTCCATGAAATAAATGGGCTCTCTTAGGCTTTTTTTGTTCTTCTTCTACCTAGTAACCTAGTAGAATGCAGGGGAATATACATGTGCACACACACACACATAAACACACACAGAACAAAGGCAGTTGAGATAGTTGGTGAGCCCTCGACACCTAGCCAGGAGTTCCCTTTATTCATTAAAACACAGATTCAAACTCTGGAGGAGAAAATGGGAAGGTGCAACAACCCACACACGATGAAAAATGGGCCTCTAACACAAATAAAACTCTTTTTACAGCCAACTTCTTGAGAACACATTTGTGGGCTGGCACATGGCTTACGAGTTGGGATATATCTACCAATAAATTACATACTATAAAACAACAACTCTGAAATAACATGCTAAGAGATACTCAGTTATAAATGCAAGGTTTCACCACGTATCTAACCATGACATCTTAGTATTTCATGTAGATCCTTTCACTCAGTTGGAAGAATCCTTCCAAAGTACTTAGTAAGCGAACTAGACAGGAAGCATAAGAACTCTTCAAAGATCTCCAGAACAGGGATTTCTGGTTCCCTCTCTCACTACCTATGTGACCGTGAGCAAATTAATCTCTGTGTCTTAGTTTCTTCACCTATAAAATGTGGCTAGTAACAGTATGGGGTCATAGTGAGGATTAAATGAGCTAATATGCTGGCATAACATGCGGCATATAAAAAGCAACCCACACGTTAGCTATGATGTTTGTAACGAATTATGCCACACTTTCCCAGTAACAGGTCTCTGATTTCACTGAGGAGAAAACCAATATTCTCTTTGTCAGAAACCTATTACACATTTAACTAGTCACCTAATTATAAAAAGTCACAGTATGAATACTTTTTATACATGTGTGTACATGTATATAAAAATAATCCATACAGAGTACGGTATGAAAAAGTAATCATAATTAATTAATTAACATGAAGCACTTTCTGGGTATTAGGACCTTTGCATATATATATATATATATATATATATATATATATATATTTTTTGCGTTACGCGGGCCTCTCACTGTTGTGGCCTCTCCCGTTGCGGAGCACAGGCTCCGGACCCACAGGCTCAGCAGCCATGGCTCACAAGCCCAGCCACTCCGCGGCATGTGGGATCTTCCCGGACCGGGGCACAAACCCGTGTCCCCTGCATCGGCAGGCGGACTCTCAACCACTGCGCCACCAGGGAAGCCCTATCTTTTTTTACTTGAGATATAATTGACATGTAACATTATTAGTTTCAGGTATATGACATAATAATTTGATATTTGTATATATCGTGAAATGATCACCACAGTAAATAGAGTGGTAGATTTTTTTTTCCTATAATGATCACTTTTAAGATCTATTCTCTTAACAATTTTCAAATATACAATACAGTATTATTAACTATAGTCATCATGCTGTACATTACATCCCATTACTTATTTTATAACTGGAAGTTTCTACCTTTTGACTACCTTCATGCCACAGGTAACCACCAATCTGTTCTCTGTATCTATGAGTTGGCCGGGTTTTTTTTTAGATTCCACATATAAGGGAGATCATATGGTATTTGTCTTTCTCTGCCTAACTTATTTCACTTAACATAATGCCATCTGTGTTGTTGCAAATGGCAAGATTTCCTTCTTTTTTGTGGCTGAATATTCTATTGCATTTATATACAGACCACATTTTCTTTACCCATTCATCCATCCATGGACACTTAGGCTGCTGGCCATTTGTACCACTTATATGTCTTCAGAAAAAAAAGTCTTATATCCTTTGCCCATTTTTTAATTAGACTTTTTTGATATTGAGTTGAATGAGATCTTTATATATTTTGGAATATTAACCCCTTATCAGATAAATGATTTGCAAATATTTTTCTCCCATTCGATAGGTTGTGTTTTCATTTTGTTGATGGTTTTCTCTGTGAAGCTTTTCAGTTTGATGCATTCCCACTTGTTTATTTTTGCTTTGGTTGCCTTGGTTTTTAAAGTCAAATCCAAAAAATCATTGCCAAGACCAATGTCAAGGAGCTTATTGCCTATGCTTTCTTCTAGAAATTTTATGGTTTGAGATCTTATATTCAAGTCTTTAATCCATTTTAATTTTTGTGTATTGTGTAAGATAGGGGTCCAGTTTTCCCAATACCATTTATTCAGGTGACTGTCCTTTCCCCATTTTATATTCTTGGCTCCTCTGTCATAAATTAATGGACCATATATACATGGCTTTATTTCTGGGCTCTCTGAATTCTGTTCTATTGAATTTGTGCCTGTTTTTATGCCAATATCATACTGATTTGACTACTGCAGTTTGTAATATAGTTTGAAATCAGGAAGCATAATGTCTCCAGCTTTGCTCTTCTTTCTCAAGATACCTGTATTATCTTATTTAATTAAAAACAGAACCACAAATGTAGGTACTATTAGTATCCTAAGTAAGGATATAAGGAAACTTGAAGAACAGAGAGGTTAAATAACTGCTCAAGTCCGCACAAGGGAAGTGACTGATTCACAATTAAAGTCCAGGCTGTGTAACCCCAAACCAGAGTTCCTCATCAGTATGAACACTGCTTCCACAAATAACTACCAACCCGCTAAGAATTTTATATACATATGTGTGTGTATCTACACACACATATATACATAGAGACAGACAGACAGACAGACCTTTAGGATTACTTACCATGAATGCTAAATGCAAATGTGTACCTCATCAAGTAGATGACAAGGACACTTCCTTCACCATAAACTACAATGAGAGTTCTGACTGACCATTTGATCAAAAAAAAAAAAAAAAAAAAAAGGTCAGCTTTTTTGCTTTGTTTAGGCAGCGGTGTGGGGAGTAATTTAAATCAAAACAGTTATATGAAATCATTCAAAAAAACAAGTTTTTAAAAATATGCCACAATTTTCACCTTCTAGGTGTCCCTGGCCTGTGGTAAGCCTACTGTGACTTACCCTTATTTTCATTAGAATGTATGATAGTAACCATGCCTCCCTTCTACCTACCTCTATAGCCATTAAAGAGATCAACTGTTTTGCTATCTTTGCTCTCAGACAGTTGAGGTGGGAAGAGGAATGAACTAACATCTTTGAAGCGCTATTTTGTGTCAAGAACTATAAGGCTCCTATAAAGGCTGTGGTATTAATCCTCACAACCACCACGTGGGCAAGGTATTATTATTCCCATTCTGCAGAAAAGGAAATGAGGACAAAGAAAGATTTATGCCTCTTGATTAGATCACCCATACATTAAGGACAGAGCCTAAATTTCAACCCAAAACTAACTCTAAGGCCTTGTCAACAAGGATTCCAAGAAGCAGCCTAGGCTATGCTCACTGGGAAACATACACCCTCACTTTCTTCTCTGGTCTCAGCACTCCTTCCCATTTACTATCCCAGAACTAGTGTGGATGGGGAATCCAGATAAAAGGGAATTTACACTACACAACGCAGATTTCCCCTTCAAGGTAATCAAGAGAAATTAATTTGAAGAGATATTAAATGTAAATTTTTAATATAGTATTAAAACTTGAAAACAAAAAACAAGAAAGTAAACGTGATCCAATATAAAATTATCTTTTATATGTATTCTTTAGCCAGACACTTGAGTAAACTATCACTTGAAGAGAAAACATGTCTATTTCCAAGGATGAAATGAAATGTTTAATGAATTAGCTGGATTTTTTGCATGTTTCCCAACTTTTTAATCCTTTCTATTTCATTACTTGATTGTACCACAGAATTTTAGAAAGTGGAAATAGTATTTTATTTTAAATATTTGAATTGCTTTGTGAGAATATGAAAACACTACTTTCAGAGACGCTATCAAATGACCTTGATGATCTATACAACATTCATAATAGACTGGTAAACATTTGTGAAAAATCCTTGCTGTGATGATTGATTGCTTTTTTCCTTGCTTCAGTTACCTCAAACTAAATTGCCTGTCACTAAAATGATGACTTCTGTCAATGTAGTTTCTTAATCCTTCCTCAATCCTTTCTAGCAATGACAACCTTAGAATAATATATTGTAAGTCTTTATGGATCAATAATGCTCAGTATAAAACACTGCAATCTACCACCAAGATTCTTATCCCCCTATTTATAATGATGTCTGACAAGCTAACTAACAGTAAAATTTCTTACCGAAGGAAAAAAAAAAGACATCTAACAAACAAGTCAAATACAATACTATAAACAGCATATGCCAATCTAAACAAGTTAAGAATTTTGAGTGAAGCTCAATGTTAGCAAAATGCTTTTATCCTAAAGTAGTTAATGACTGAGATGTCATTTTCAGACCACTCAAGAAAAAAATTATTCAGGTCCTTACTGAGACATTTTGAAATGATTTATGGGAGGTTATTTATGTGAAAAGGCTTCTCGGCAATGTCAAAAAAAGAAAGTTTCCACTTAAAAACCATAAAAGATAAGCCAACATGCATACTCTGGGTAAATTTTTCCATAGGCAATTAGAAAAGACATTGCTTTATTTATCTATATTTAGATTGTACCTTGAACATCTTTATATGGAAATTAGTTTATAATTACCTCTAAATACTACAATTTCGACATTTCCATTTAAGCCAAGAATTACTTAAAATAAATGCCATTATATCAATGAAAACAGAGCCATGACACTGTTTTACAACTGACAGTACCTCTTTTATATAATGAGTTATAATGACTATGTCTTCTCTAAATCTCCATGTGTTTCATCACTTATTAAACTCAAATAACCTGAAATTTCTGACAGCACTAAACTGGAGGGGAAAAGTTTCAACAAGCTAGAAGTTCACGATATTTTTCCTCCCAAACTATTTAACTACAGAATGAGAAGAAACAATTTATATTTACTATTGGGCAACTTGAAAAACATTATCAAGTTGGATTTAGAGAATTAACTCCATATCAAGTATCTCTTTAAACTGGGGGGGGGGGGGGAATGTAAACTCCATTCATTCTTTCTCAAGAAACCACTGGAGGAATTAAAATTGAAGAAGTAGGACTTCCTCGATGGCGCTGTGGTTAAGAATCCGCCTGCCAATGGAGGAGACACAGGTTCGAGCCCTGGTCCAGGAAGATCCCACATGCTGCGGACCAACTAAGCCCGTGTACCACAACTACTGAGCCTGTTCTAGAGCCCGCATGCCACAACTACTGAAGCCTGTGTGCTGCAACTACTGAAGCCCATGCGCCTAGAGCCTGTGTTCCTAGAGTCCGTGCTCCACAACAAGAGAAACCACTGCAATGAAAAGCCCACGCACTGCAACGAAGAGTAGCCCCCATTCGCCATGACTAGAGAAAGCCCGCACACAGCAACAAAGACCCAACGCAGCCATAAATAAATAAATTTTAAAAAAAGATTGAGGAAGTAAAACAAGTGAAAGGAAAATATAGAAACCAGGAACAAAAGACCCAACGCAGCCATAAATTAATTAATTAATTTAAAAATTGAGGAAACAGGGCTTCCCTGGTGGCGCAGTGGTTGAGAGTCCGCCTGCCGATGCAGGAGACACGGGTTCATTCCCTGGTGCGGGAAGATCCCACATGCTGTGGAGCGGCGGGGCCCGTGAGCCATGGCCGCTGAGCCTGCGCGTCCGGAGCCTGTGCTCCACAACGGGAGAGGCCACGACAGTGAGAGGCCCGCGTACCGCAAAAAAAAAAAAAAATTGAGGAAACAAAACAAGTGAAAGGAAAATATAGAAACCAGGAAACAGGGATCTAACACAGAAAAGAGACAAAAGAAATCTAAATTGAAGAAGGGTTTAGGGCTCCAGGAGCAATGTCTCTAATGAAACACACACACACACAATTATGTTATTAGTTTGGTCATACTGAAAAGAGTTTATAGTTCTGTCAGAGTTCAAGGTAAGAATTAGTAACTGGTACAAAGAAAACTAAGCAAATGAGGGAAGTTATTAACTCAAAAAAATTTACACAAGGAAAAAAGTGAACATAGTACAATATATAGCTCTGTTGTAAATGTTCCCATAGTCATAATAATGTGATATAAATATAATGGAAGATGAGAAAAGAGAAAAAGGAAAACAGACTATGGTAGGAGGAAAGGGGGGAAAATGCTAAATCATTTTCTTTCACAGTAGAAAGACATTGTGTATTAAAATTGCAAAGTCAGGAAATGGTAGTATGGATTTGGGGAAGGACGATATAGAGGTAAATAAAAAGGAGGAAACAAAAACAAAAAGTTGAAAGCAGTTGTCTCTGTGGAGGAGGACTAAGGCATGAAGAGGGAGGTACCCATTTTTCCCTCTAAGCCTAACATACTTTGACTTTTTAAACTATGTACACTTACTGGTTTCTGAAAATTGTTTAATTATTGAATGAAGTGGAACTACATGAATCAACACTGACAAAATCTCTAAAAAAATATTGGGCAAAAAAATAGAAAACTGTAGACTGTTAGTTCACTACTGACATTTATGTATCAAGTTTAAAAACAGAAAACCAAAACAGAGTGGGAAGGGTACAAAATTGTTCCAGACAAACAAGAACACTATTTACTAGCAATGACACCATGGACAAATGACTTACCAGCTCTTCACCTCCATTTTTTCATGTGTAAAATACAGATAACAATAGTATCTATCTGATAATGTTATTTTGTGAATTAAATGAGATAATGCAGGTGAAGTGCACAATATAGTTTTGATATGTGTCTTATTATTATTCCTTTTATTTGTCTTCATTTTTCAATTTTTCGGTAATGGATATGTAAATTTTTAATTGAAATTTTTCCCCAAAATATTCCAGAATTTATTGAAGTAGGAAATGGCATCTATTATTTGAACTATTAGTTGGTGTCAAAAGAATAGCTCGGCCTCAATTATGCCTGCCCTGCACTGACCCCACACACAAACATGAACAAATATCTAAAGAATCATTGGTTTGAATGGGGTGCCCTAACCTCCTCCTCTACTTTTATTCGTTCAGCAGGTACCGACCACTCACTAGGTTTAAGGAATGTATAAGAAGGTACGCGGAACATAAAGATGCAAAATACATGGTTTCTACGCTCAAATAGCTTACTGTACTCAAGGTAGGGAAGCTGACAGGTAGGTAAATGCAGTGTGATATGCCATGTCATGGCTGTGAAGTCAGGCAGTCTGGGGTTCCAATCCTGGTTCTGCAATCTTAAACTCCAAGCTCCAGTGTCCTATGTAAAAATTTGAATAATAGAAATTGCCTTACAGAGTTACCTAAGGATCAAGATAACATTCTTAAAGCAACTATCACATGACACACAGTAGGTGCTCAGTATTTGGAAACCCTTGGTCCTACTAGAATTGTTGTAGAAGATACATACTTTCAGAAATGGAAAATTCAGGGGAAAAGCCCTGCACATCTGTTACTCTGTAAAACTTTCACAAAAATATATAAATAAATGATTACAAATTCTTAGTGAGAAAATTTACTTTCAGACAAGGGAAAGCAAGGATTATTTTTTGTGGAGACACTGGCATTTTAAACACCATGTTCCAAAGATCCTAAGACACATTATTTTCCTGTTTTAATATCTCTGAAACAGAATGTACCCAGCAATGATGATGTGGCAGTTTAACTGGCAACATTTTTTCTTAATGGTACATAAAATAATAGATTCAGTGAAGTACAGTAGACAGGGATGAAGGGAATTATATAGAGAATAGCAATACTAAAGGCACAGTACTGAAATTCCCAAGGCATGAATGTTGGCATGTACAGTTCGGGTTGGCCAGTATGCAGCTGTATACAAAGAGGAGTTAGGAAACAAGGGTGAAAAGGCAGTCTGTTCCATTAGTTTGTTTACCTGAATCACTACCATACTAGTTAAATATTGCTGTATGTGGCAAGGTATAAATCTTGGTATGTGGTAGGGTGAGTTCACCCATATTGTTCTTCAAAATTATTTGGTTCTTCTTGCCCCTTACACTTCCATATCAATTTTAAAGTCAGACTGTCTAATGCTGTAAAAATTACTAGTTGAGATTTTGATCAGAATCGTATTATTGAACTTACTGGATTTATTTGGGGGATAATTTCTATTCTTATGCTTTCCCGTTCAAAAGCATAGTACCTCTCCCCATTTATTTAGCTTTTAGGTCTTTCAATAAAGTTGTATGTTTTTCCATAAAGGTCTTGCACATCTTTTGTTGGATTTAGTCCCTGGTATTTATTATTGGGGTTTTTTTAAATTGCAAATGGCATTTAAATTACCTTCTGTAAATTGATGGAATATTCAGTAATCTCAACTATATATGGTAATACGATTGTTAATATGTTTAATCTTGCTTTTCTGTATGTTTATATGTATCATAATTTAAAATATAACAAAAATATTTCCATGATACACAGATTAAAACTTCAAAAGTCCAAATAAAAGATTCATAACATATATGCAATTTCATTTAAAACAAGCGAAGCACAGATGTAAACTGTCCTGGAAAGAATGTAACATCCAAAACCCATATTCATGTATAATATCATACAACACATATAAAATGGTGGGTTATTAAACACTGGACTAGTTCCATTTCTGCAACCTTGAAATAAATGATAGGAGTGGTAGTGATATCAAAACAATTATTCTTGCTCACTTTAGTGATTTTATTAGAGTCAACTCTCTGTTGCCCACACCAACAGAGAGAAACATTGACGCTTGCAACAGAAAACTACAGATAACCAACCCAAGTGAGTTGAACATACACTAAAAAATTAGGCCTCCCCTAAATTTATAAGTATCCAGAACAGCTGGGTCATCATCTGCTCTACTTTACCTCAAGACAACTTCATTGATTACATGAGACAGCTGGTGGCAGAGAATTGGCAGCAGAAATGAATCCCAGTTTCCTTAAAATCTGAAACAGACTATACACAGACATTTATTTTTCCAAAATTTCTCTAATTCAAGTTCTGAAATGTCCTTACTCTCATAACTTTACCCTTTTCTTAAAGAGTCATTAGCAGACTAAAGAATAAAATCGATGAAATGAGTTCGGGACCAGTATGCTAACTTCCAAACCTCTGTCTCTCGGGCTCCAAATCTTTAGACATCCAACCGCCTACCTGAACATTTCCTAAACTAGTGTCCTCTGATGTCTCAAACATGACCTTTTTACTAGAGCAGTCCACCCCAAGTCCCAAAACTATGACCCCTTTCCAACAGTCCCTATGTCAGTGAGTAGCACCTCAGCCTAGAAACCTAGAAGTTGACTTGGGTATTCCAACAAACCTAGAAGTTGTCCTAGGTACTCCTAGAAGTTGGTCTTGGGTACTCAAAACAAAACTGTTGTTGTGAACCACAGCATCCAGTTAATCGTCAAGGCTGACTCCACCTCAATACTCCTTCTACTCACTGCCACTGCCTTCATCAGACACTCATTACCCTTTCCTCTACTATTGCAGTAATTTCTTTACTTGGTCTTTCTACCCTCATCCCTCCACCAGAAAATCTTCTGAAAATGTAAATAGGTACATGTTACTCTCCCACTCAAAATTCTTTAATGTCTCACCAATGCTTACAGGATAAAATCCAAAATTCTTAGCATAACATCCAAAAAGCTTTTATAGCCTACATTTCCAGTCAGCCTCATAGGTCCATAGTCTCCTTTTCCTAGCCCTGCTCTCTAAATGCCTCCATACCTCTGCACATAATGTTCCCTTAACCTAAAATCCCTTCTTTATTTTCTATTACTACCTGGAAATATTCTTCAATTCTCTGTAAACAAAACAAAGCATCATCATCTCACAGAAACCTTCTCTGAACCCTGAAGAAGACTTAAGCACTGCTCTAAAGTTTCCTTTGAATCATGCTTTATTATATAGCACATATAACACTGCATTTTAATTCTCTATTAATAGCTTTCTCTTCCTAAATAACACTTAATTGGGAAATATCCAGAATTAAAGCACAGTGTCAGTATTCATTAGACACCAAAAAACATTTGAATAAACACTGTATATTTCTATTAACTTCTTATTAATCTGAAAATATAGTTATCACTGATACTTTGAAATTAAAATATTTCTTGGTAGGAGTCATTACATCTCACAATGAGGAATTTTCCTTATAAAATGATATACTGCCTATTAATATGAGTTATATATAAAATTGAAATAGTTTACACTAGTTTTAAGTGGCTTATTCATTTAAAAAAGGATTGAAAATTTTCTAATCTAATACAAAGTATGAAAATTGTAAATCCAATAATTAAAAGCTATTTTCAAATATGGAGACAAGCATAATTTTGTTCCCAGAAAATAATTCTGGAATATTTATGTTTCCTCTAAGTTTAATGTCTCTACTTGATTCTGAGCACACAAATTTGAAGGAATAATTTTCTATTTACTAAACAGTAAAATATAACTTTAAAATTGTATATTTAGACTATATTCATACTCAAATGTTTAATTAAATCCCCTCAAAATTATATTTACTGAATCATCATACATTTGATAACCATATGATGAAACAACATACAAAAAGTAAACAGAAAGCCATTTGCAGTTACATTACTCATGTTAAACTGCACAAATTATTTAAGAACACTATCAACAGCAAGGAACTCACTCAGGAGTAATGTATGTCAATCATTAAGAAAAATAATTCAAAGCAGACTCACATAATATTAAGCAAACACAGACTGTCAAATTAATACTTATTTCTAATATAAGCACACAACCACAGAAAAAATGATATATATCAATGATACTTTTTAAAACTTATGCAATATGTACACTCTTAATTGTACTAAATTGCAAAATATACGATTCAACCAAAGATAAAATTTCTGTGTACTCTATTGTCTGAAATACATGTTTTATAATTCCAAGAAGTTGAAAGTTCCTTAAAAACACTTTGCGTTTACAATCTAATATTAATACTACTCAGTGATTCTCATTCATTATGAATGTTTTTATGAATTTTTGAGAACTGTCTAGATTCAGAAGCATAGATCCCAGTGGATGCTTTTAACCTTCATCTTACCAGTGCCAAATGGTGAATAAAAATCTCTAACTGGGGGCTTCCCTGGTGGTGCAGTGGTTGAGAGTCCGCCTGCCGATGCAGGGGACACGGGTTCGTGCCCCGGTCCGGGAAGATCCCACATGCCACGGAGCGGCTGGGCCCGTGAGCCATGGCCGCTGGGCCTGCGCGTCCCGAGCCTGTGCTCCGCAACGGGAGAGGCCACAACAGTGAGAGGCCCACGTACCGCAAAAAAAAAAAAAAAAAAAAAAACTCTAACTGAAGAAATCAGATTTAACTATAACATTATATATGTATATAAAAATATTTCCTTGACATTTCCTTATGTATCCACCTATCCTCTCTCCAAAAACCAATGAAAGAAAATCAGGAAAATCTTTACATTCAACTTGGTTGGAAGTGATGAGAAAATTAATCAGACCAACAAGGACGGGAAAAAGTAAAAAACAAACCCTTCTACTGAGATTACTATACTCAGCCTATTTAAAAAAAAAAAAAAAGCCTATGCTACGTCTTCATTTTTTAATTTAAAAGTCTACCTAAAAGGATCAGGTGCCAATTTCTTATTTTATTTTCTTAACAACATTTCTCTATATCTCCAAAAAACATTTTGGTTCATAGTTATTTAAAGAGATTTTACTGTACCATAATATAGCAACAACTCTAATAAAATATTAAAGTTATTTATATACATGTGCATATTTTTTTAAGTCTTAAGGATAAGCTTACTAAAACTTAACATAATTGAATTCTCAGTTACTAAACTCTTAAACAAAATGGCTTTCAGATATTCAAGGAAAGATTTTAAATTAGTTTTAAAATGTGATATTTTACTGCAAAAAAATGATCTTTAAGAACTATGCTGCAAATTTGTGTACTTTCTCAAATTTTGAAATTTAATATTATCTGTCTTATTTTATTTTTAAAATAAAAACTGTTAATATTTAGTAAGCATTTACTATGTACCAGGCACTATTCTAAGCGCATTACATATAGAAACATATTTAGGGGCTCAGGAATTAAATAAATTGCTCCAGGAGACAAAGCAGAAGAGCTGGGATTTGAGCACATTACATATATAAACATATTTAGGGGCTCAGGAATTAAATAAATTGCTCCAGGAGACAAAGCAGAAGAGCTGGGATTTGAACCCAGGCAGTCTTGTCCAGAGTCCATACTCTTTACTATAAGTTTACAGCCTCTTCTGTGCCAAGGACTATGCTTGGGACTTGCAATTCAAAGTTCACACAATCAAACAAAACACACAGTCTCTGTTTTCAAAGAGTTCATAACTATTTATACATATATAAACCAACAATGTTTCTTCTAGTGGTAAGAGACCTAGTAATATGATCCAATTGCTAGTAGAGCTCAAATCAGTCTAACTAATTCTTAAAGTAACTCTTCACAAAGGAGATGACATTTGGTTTCAAAGGGTGGGAATGCTAAGGGAAAAACTCTAGAAAGGTAGATTAGAAACAGACTCTAAGGTCCCAATGAATGCTGTTCTAAGGGATTTAGATTTGACTGTGTAAGCAATTGAGAGCGAAAGAAGGATTTTTACTCTGTCCAGCCAAGTGTTTTAGTAATAATAATAAAAAAAAGCAAAAATACTTTTCAGTGTTATTGAAGATAGGTGGAACAAGAAAGAGATTGAAGACAATAACATTAGTTAGAAACCTACTAGAAGAGTCAGAAAAAAAAGTACAGAGAGAAGAAAGAATGAAGAGTTATTTCCAAAGTTTAGAAACTGAATTTGATGGGAAAGTGGGAAAGATGAGAGACTGGATTGAGTCTGAAATTTCTAGCTTGAAAGACTAACAAGTGATAACATTAAATGGATACAGAAGAAAGCAACAGGAGTCAAGGGGAACTGGGATATGATTCATGATTTCAAACAATACAGCTGACACTACAAGTCTTGATCTTTATAATAAAAAAATCAGCTGCTTTCTGTTATGAAACATATTTGTATATAAAATACAAATGTAAGTTTCTTAAACTTGTTTCTTTTGACCCTATTTATACTATTTTCTTGATAAGAATACATCTAATACTAAGCATGGAACAATTTCTTCTTAGAAAGTATGACCTAAAATAAAAAGATCAACCTCCCTAAAACCCCCAAACACTGATTTATTTACTGTACATTATTAATGTATGATGGTTAAGACTTTGATACAGCTGTAGCACTTACTTTGATGTCAGCAGTAGCAGAAGTACCCCAGTTGCCTTCTATACCCAGTCTTAATGAAAATGTATTTTTAATACCTGAATATCATATGTCACTTCAGACATTTTCTGCTTTGCTCTGAGTAATAGTTTATTTTATTAATTTTGTGTTAATATATATTAAAATAAACATTTTAAAATTAATCATTTGTTTTATTAATGCCTACTAGAGTTATAAGTATCCATTTCAAATGAAACAAAACATTCAATAGTCTAAAATTATAAAAGATACATAACTGCAACAAAAAATAGTAATTGCTGCTTTTAATACAAGAATTCATTGTTTTTTACTTCAAATTGTTATTAAATAAGAAAAACAAATAGAAAAGGATTTCATTTTCTTAAAAATTAAATCTAGCATCATTCAGTTAACACACAGTTAACAACATAGGAACTGACTTCCTCATTTTGATAATTTCCACATGAGGCAAATAAAAAAATCATCTCCTTTAATAACTTCATAAATAAACCCAGGGTTAAGACCATTCACTTCCTTAAAAAAGGATAACTTATAATTCAGTAGCAAAGAGCAAAGTGAAGAAAACAAATAGTAAAGGTGGTAAAGGTGGATCATTTTATAATCTATAGTAAACAAGGCATTCTGGTGAATTTCATGAAGTATAGTTTTCAGACATAAATCTATACTGTGACAGAATTATATAATATATAAGACCTCAACAGTTAAAGAATGCAATCATTAAATTAAAACAAAATTTTTTTGCTGAATTCACAAATTAAAATACATTAGTTTGACCAACAGGTGGTGCTCAATCTCCATTTATAAAGAGAATAAACATCCCCCAAAGCATTTCCAATACAATGAAATCATTTGCAGACTATGTGGCAAATTTTAAAACTCAAACATCAGAAAACCCAGTGTATAAACATTATTTTAACTGTTTTACTGTGCAGAGGAAAATTTGTTACCTTGCAAAAGAATTTTAAAACTGATACTGACTGCCCATTCATCCATAGAAGACTTTGCTAAAACAGTTTTTTTAAATACTGCTGAAACATTTCTTTTAAAAAGTAACATTCAATACTGTAAAATGTTATGCAACACAGAAATAAACTTTTAAAAATTATCCCAGTGTTCATTATAAATTAAGAAAAGACTAAAGTCATTTTATTTTTTTACTTTTTTTTAGTCATTTTATACCAGCTTAACTCATGCTTTAGAATTCTTACTAAGTATTTAACACTCTATCCTTTGCTAGAAAGACAGTTTTTAAAGCTAACAAAAACTAAGATATTTGGCTAAACTAGAATCAGCCGATTTTTGAAAATTCAGGTTTCTATATAGCACTATACTCTTTATTTGTAAAAACAGCTTAAGACTCAATTGTCTGGTTGAATTCTAAATGCAAGTTACTCTCACCAAAAGCAATATCGTTACTTCTTATCTGAACTGTGATCAAACAGTTTCACTCTTTCATTACCACAAATACCCAAGTAGGACTTATACAATTTTAATTTATCTGTCACATAACTAAATTTTGTTTCTTCTTAGGGAGAAAGAAGCACAAAGTACTACAGAAATTTTGCAGAATATAGCATTATATGATAGAAAATGCCCCAAGACAACTTTTAGTCTATTCAAGTTATAGTCTTACTACTTAGTGTGAAGATAAGAAGGCATACAGTATTTGGTTTCTAAATGTCCAAAAAAAAAAGGACAGAAGACACTAAGAAAAATTACTTTTTGTATAAATTCTGTGCATAGAAAAAAGACGTTGCTACGTATTAGTCAAAGGGAGAGCAATAAAGCAGGATAGACATGGATTTAAACTAAAATCTAAACAAAACAATTTCAATGGGCTTACAGTTTTACTGGAAGCACCTAAAGCCTTAAGTTTTACTCTACAAAAATTAAATGCCACTGATTACTAACTCAATAATGTTAAAAAGAAATCAACTCAAATTCAGTCTGAGATATGGGAAACAATGTTGTAATCGTAGAAAATATTAAAAAAAAATTTTTAAAAGCAATGTTCTGGAGCAAGAAAATACAGTACATTCCTTGATAACATACTATCTTCCTCATACAGAATTTTAAAGTATCAGAAGTCTTATTCCCAATTCATTCTTTAATTTTTAGACCCATGTTTATTTATTCACTGTTATTAACCACAAATTAAAAGTCTAATTTAGTTCTTACATGTCTTCAAAAGGAAACAAAAAAATTTAAAACTGAATACTTTGGCATTTAAAACATACATATTTATTCTTGTTTATAAAATGAAAGTCTTTTTTTCCATATCCACATTGAAATTCTGGCTCATTGATCTAAAAATTAACCTTCAGTTTTATATAGTACCAATATTCATTAAAATACAAATAAACCATATTTTCCTTTGTTACCTAACTGCCAATATTGAAACCTAGTTTTAACATGAGTACACATCTGAAATAGTAGCCCCAAATTTATGTTGCTTTTCTAAAGCAGTCTGATTTGTAAGTTTCTAAAATCCTCTAATAGTGTTAAAGTCACTTAGACAAGATTCTACCAAAATCTTGTTTTTCTTTTAAACTGATGGCAAAGTTGGTTGTACCTTTGTGACACACAGACTAAATTCCCAATTCACAGCTATGTAGTTTAAAGCTCCTTAAGCAAATCCCTTACTTCTACTTCCCTTGTAAACGTGAGGTTATTACCCCTCGCCCAAGATACCATTAAGGTATATTTTGTGCATACACAGAAAAGTTTCAAACTTTTTTTTTCATATCTATACAAGCAGGTTTACATTACAGAAATATGCATTAGAAAACAAAGACATGCCTAATTTTTAGGGACAGAAAAATGTTTAAGTTACAATGTAAACATTATTGAAAAAGGAAAGAAAAACCAGCAGGTAGGCTCATTTCTACATAATCCTTCCTTTTTAAGATAAATATTCCCTACAGTAAACTTACTGGATTTTACTTTTCAATAGCTAAAATGAATATCTATACTTTGAAATGCAAAAAATATATAAAAATTTTTTTTAAAAAAAGGCCAGTCTGCCCCTTTTCATGATTGGCTGCTTGTCCAGTAAGACCTGGGTCCCTAGGTATGTTATCCGCTCTGCAGGAGCTGATTGAAGCAGTGCATGTGAAATTCGGAAGGATCCAGGAGGAACTAAATAGCGTGGAACACAATAACACGATAAAATGTCAGTCGAGAATCTGAAAAAAAGGGTAGATGTCATGGAAAAATCATTAGATATTTCTTCCCAGAACATCTGAAATGATGGGTAAATGAACCTACATGTTCAAATTTACACCCTGCACCCTGCAGTTTCAGAAGATGAATTTCTTAAAGCTCAAAAGGAATGTGTCCATTCTCACAGAGAATTCTGATTACAGTTTTGAGTTTGTATAATCTATAATTTTTAAAGCCATAAATAGATGGTCACATATCAGTGTCTCACTTGAAATTTTTAAAACACATTTTAAAACACATTTTAATCGAATCATTGGGTCTGCTAATGATTAGATTAAATGATTTAATATTTATATCTCTGACTCAAAAAAATTTTAGGGACTTAATTTTCAAAAGTTTCACTCAACTGATACTAAAGCATTCCTTCTACTTGATGGAAAAAATTTTAACAGGGAAGAAAACATATTCAGATCTAAAATGAAGGATACTTTATACAGAGACAAATACAAATACAGAGACTACTACTTGTTCAGTGCCCCAATTTAGAGACAAATAGATTCATGATTTTGTTTTCAGGAACAATTTTGGAATTGTACAATAAATGCTTCCAAAAAGAAAGATAATGGTTTTAATTAAATGTGTGGACCAAATATCTACTGTACTATATAGGGCAGTTGTTAAAAATTACTAACTATAAAAGAACTGCTTCTTTTATACTACCTAATTATCTCCATATGGAGGTTTTTTCTGTAAAGTATGTTTAACAGGGCTCTATATACAAAAGAGATGTATTCATTCTATGAAGTTTTGTTTAATTTCATTTTGCTATGGCAGCAATCTGAGAAAACCTAGAGGGCAGCTCCTAGACCTAAAAATTATTCATTAGTATAAAATAACTCAGTTTCTTTTACACAAAAAGAGGCAACAAAGAGAAAGGAAAAAAATAAAGATGTGTATTTCTGGCTACCTTTTTATTACCTAGAATTTTTATAATGAAGGTCTGTATGCAATTATTTTACACACATAAGGGTAAAATTCCCCTAGTTCCAAAAACTGATGACTCATAGTTAGTAAAATAAAATGAATATTAAAGAATATGTATATATGTTTAAATCTTTATAGTTTAATAGCTTAAAATAAAATCTATAACTAGATTATAGAGTAAAATGTAGTATACAAATACATGAACATAATAAAAAGTAACGGACCTACTAAAGTTTTTTCTATGAAATGAAATTGATTCATGGAGTAACCACTAGAGCATTTTAACTGTAGCTTTTTACTGCATTTTTGTCTACCAATTTTAAGAAAAGATACAGATAAAACTCAGGGATCTCTGAATTCTGTTATTTCCACCACTTATTAATTCTGTGACCTTTGGCTTTACTTTGTTTCTCAGTTTTCTATTACCCTGTCTGAAAATGGAGGGGGCACAAAATTCTATAGATGAATTAAATAATAAAAATCTAAGATGAGTTTAAGAGTTTTTAAAAATTCATCTTAATAAAGGAAATTTTAAGAATAAAACAAGTCATCTTTTCATGGAGAACTGTTGGCATTATTTAATTGCAAAACAATTCTAAGCCAGCAATTTTACTAAATTTCTTTTAGCACACAATTACTACAGCTTGTCTATGCTGCAAAATTCTTACATCTTTCTTATGCAGCACTTTAAGTTACAATTCTAAGAGGCAGAAATGTAAACACTACGTTAACTACTATGTGAATGCAATAGAAATTAGTTGTTGTAAGTTTTGTATTTTTGGCTTTAGTTGAATTACCATAGATCTAACTCTAAGAAAAAAGACAAACACTGGAAAAATAACACTTATTCTTAAATGAATTGTAAATAATAAAACTGCATTATTCCTGGAAAATGTGTATCAGTTATCAGTATAAATGGAGTAGGTTAATAATTATTTTACTAAGAGACATGGTATGGTTCTTCTATTTAGGAGAGCCATAAAAAGTTGGAATCCAAAAATCTTTGGCACATCAGTTCCTAGAATGATAATTTCTATGGATCTGTAAGTATCATATTTTTAACTCTGCTAGTAACAAAATCCAGATACTTCTCATTCTTAATGGAAGATACAAGTATTGATATAACAGGATAACTAATTTTAAGAATACCTCCTAGAAGGACAGGCAATCCAACCATTTCTCATGTCGTGATTGGAATATGACATTTCTTTGCACCAACCCATCATAAGTCTTTCTGAAAAACATGCCACAAATTTGGACCAATCAATAAAGCAGTTGGTCAAGGCTAATTTAGCTGAAAATACAGATGTCAAGGTAACTAAACTGGCACATCCCAGGAAAAACAAAAGTTTACACTAAAATAGAGACAAAGATACTATAATGATTATCTCTAGATGAGTATAAAGTCATCAACAGTCAAAAATACTTCCATGAATATATCAATACATTGTAACTGAAGAGTAATTTCTCTCAAAAAGGTGGATGGAGGATTCACTTTTGGTTTATGGAATAGCCATTTCAAACAAAACCCCAAAATTAAAGTTGGAAACACATACTGCTTCTTGACCTTATTAAGTCTTAGAAGCCTCCCTAAATGAGTCTTTAGCCTGAGGAAATAATCACTTTTTAAAAAGTAAATTAGCTTATCATTGTTTAGGCTGAGAAAGCCTTGAAAAACTAAGATACTTACAAAATATAATTTCTACAAAGTCTGAAAATTTTCTTCTAACCAAACAACTGTAATTAAGATAATAATTTTTCTCATCAAATCCTTAAACCCAATTGAACCATTTAAGAAATACATTAAGTGTTTTAATTTAAATGTTTTCCTATATTTAAATAATACTTTAAGGAATAATATGTTTGTATTTTGTGAGGTATTTTAATATAAATTATTTTTTTCAGAAACTGACATATATCTTTTATATATACACTAATAGTTTTTTCTATAAGGTAACCTATGGAATTCATATATAGATATATTTCATTTTTTAAAAAACCGATGTTGAAAGAGAAATCAGTGATAATTCACAGTTCAAAATAATTTTTCATTTTATTAAAAAACAAGCTACATCATTTCTTTAGGCCCAAAATGTCACAACTAAATTAACATGTTACCAAGGTAAAATAAAAATGGAGATTTGCATTCACTTTTTAAAATAGAGAACCTAATACATAAAGCTACAAATACTACCATGGTAAGAAAACAGTTGTATATGAAATTGTATAGCTTTACCATTACATTCAAGTCCCTGATGCAGATCCAGCTAGTGGTAGCAACAACACAAAATGCTGAAATCTTAACATAAACACTCTTCCCTAAGCCTTAGAAAAATCATGAGATTCTCTCATACATATGCAGTGCTTCAAAATATAGTCCCTTTACTAACTGTGGCCTCTAAACTACCCAGTATAGGACTCAAATAACAGCCATACACTGAACCATAACATATGGCTAAAGACAGAGAGCAAAATGACCACCATTAGATGAGCCACCTAGAACACACTTCTAGTACCAGCTCAATTCCATTTGACTAGATCACTTCCCCAAAACACACAAACACACACACACACACACACACACACACACACACACACCCCACAATCAACACTACCCATTCTTTTTTTCCATATCTTGGTCTTCTAATTTAAGACTAAATGCAAACAAAGACAAGTCCAATTGCTTTATTTCACTGTGGAAAATAACTCTGAATTTGAGAGAGATGAGTCTGCTCAACATAAGATATATGTATTCTGAAAACTTTACTTGTTACTTCAACTAAAGGCTTTTCTCATTTAAAGTAAAGAAATTCAAAACTGAAGTATTTTAACTACAGGAGCAATTTTTAAAGTTTGGTCCAGGGATTCTCACTCAGGACCTGCTCAGGGTATCTGCAATGTCAAAACTATTTTAATAATAATACTAATGCATTAATTGTTTATTCCACACTCATTCTCTGAATATAGTGCAGTTTCTCACAAACTATATAACCTGTGATGACATCACTTTAATGAGTGATGGCATATATGCTTGTATATTAAATTTTCTCATTTTTAATTTCAAATGCAAAACATAGCAATAGATACAACAAGATGAACAATGTTGTTCATGAGAGTCCTGAATAATTCTTAAGAGTGCAAACAAGAAATCCATAAACCAAAGAGATTAAGAAATACTGAACAGAGGAAATTTGGTCCCTAGAAATACTGCCTTTAGGAGGGGAGATCATATACTATGCTCCTTCCTCTATCTCCTTCACAGCCCCAAGACATGTATCTCCAGCCCTTTTAATTTTCTTACAGTTTCAAACCCAAAACAAACAATCTATCATGAACACTAAACACTCTCAATACAGTTGTTTTAAATAAATACAAAGCAGCCACAATTTCCCTGCAAATTTATATCTACTACTTTTATGATTATTTAATTAAATCTGTTTTTCTTGAAGTACCAGCATTCAAGAAAAACTATTTTAGTCTTAATTTGAACTACTGATTCTGTTTTAGTAACTATATTTCAATAGTGTTATTTATTTTTATTTCATTATAACTTTCAGTAGTTAAATCTAATAGGTTAACTCAACATTTATAAAATAACCAAAGAACATAATTATCACTTAATTGTTTTCATGAGAAGTCATTTTCTAAATTCCAATCAAATTCATAAATAAACCTATGGAATACAAACACTTTTCAGTGAAGATTTCCTCTAATTATTGAAACAAAGCTACCAAGTATACACAAATATACACGTTGCTTTAATTTTACCCTTTGGGTTGCCAAGAACAAAAAATCAATTCAAATGAACTCCAGAGAAAGGAAATCTCAACAATCATCAACACAAGAATGAAAAGACCTAGGCACCAAGAGAGCTCTTGAACTCCCTCTCTCTAAGTGTTGTTTCTACCTCTCACATTCAGTATTTCTTTTCTTACCTCATATCTAACCCTTATACATACTTGATAAAAAACCATTTCCGTACCCTGTGGGGAGTGAGACTTCTTCCTGATCTTTCTTTACAGTAAAATAAAAATAA
Organism: Globicephala melas; assembly: GCF_963455315.2. Lineage (NCBI taxonomy): Eukaryota > Metazoa > Chordata > Mammalia > Artiodactyla > Delphinidae > Globicephala > Globicephala melas. Next base: position 87,967,295 of record NC_083316.1, read on the forward strand.
AACTTTTCCATTTGAAACCGATTCTCTACTGTACATCTACAATAAAACTTTTCTATTAGGAACTGATTCATTTTTTACAACTTCTAACTCCCAGGAGAAAAATTTGATCAGTTCTTGGGAAAGGTAAACTTTCTAAGCTTCAATTTCCTCCTCTGAAAAATGGGGAGATAATAATACCTACCTCATAAAGCTGTCATAAATCAACAAGTCTTAAAAGATGAGCCTGGTGGAAAAGAGGGGAAAGAGAATTTTGAGCAGGAAGAAGTGAGCATGAATGGCATGTTCTGCAAACCACATATGGATTCAGATAAGGCAGAATGGGTTTGTAAGGACATAGTAGGAGCAAGGCTTGCTAAGCAGAAGTCAGGCCAAGTCAACCATTTTAAGGAGTGTGGGGTCTCTACCTTATATGAGAGGAAAAGACATTTAAGGATTTCTACCCAAGAATGAAAACAGAAGAAAAACAGGTTGAGAGAAGGGGGTAGGTAAGATTATGAGTTTAGTTCTACTGAGTTTTGGCATGCTCAATTTGAACTGAAAATAAAGGTTTATAAAAGAGAATAACTAAGAGAATTATTCAGCAGTCTGAGCATACAGGGAGTAGCTGAAGTCGGAACTCAAGCAGTTGTTAAATGGTCCTTTTCCAACTATTTAGACCAAACTCCACAGAAACATCCATACATTTATCTATCCACTTCTAAAACTAAAGTTTCTTAAAACAATATTGACCTTTACTATTTAATATATCTGAATGCTTCCATTCCTATTAAAAAAAAACTGCCAAATTGGGCCCAATAAATTTATATCAAAACCCACTACTGGAGGCTTTACTGACAGAATAATACTGATTTAAGGTACTGTTGTAGTACTCAGAGTAGACTCCTATATTCAAGAGCCATTACATTTGTATTTTTAAGTCTTATCCATAATTGTTTATGTACATGAAGGAATAAATTTGTGTATTTTTAGAGGATCTTTTTATTTTGAGGGTAAATCTTTATACATTTTCGTGAAAAAAAGGATGTATATATATTTATTGTTATTTTTATTCTGTGAGCATTTAAATATTCAGAGAAAATGTACTTCCCAGTGCCTCAAGTACAGCTAAAGGTTTAATGTGTAATGCTGTGAAATAAATGAGAAATCTACACTGGTGGTTATGTGTTTGATACATATTACTAATGGATACAGGTCTCAAAGAGGAATTTTTACTATGTTTAGGTCTAAAACATTAGGTTCAAAAATTTGCTATAACAGAAGTAGTACAGAGCAGTGGTTAGGAACATGTATTTTTGATGTCATACTGCCCAAATTCTAACCTTGGCCCTGAAATTTACTAGCTGTCATCTCTCTGTGCTTCAAGTTTCCTCATCTGGAAAATGGAGATAATAACAGTACCTACCATAGGGATGATGTGAGAATTAAAGGAGTTAAAATAGATTTAATGCTTCACAGAGTGTTGGACTCAAATGTTAAAATATTATTATTATTTACTTTGGAACAAGTTATCTAACCAGACTCTTACTTCTTTTAAGTGAAGGGGCTTCCACTGTGTGGTCTGTCAAGTATTTCATCATTCTGAGTATAGGGAATAAAGCTGCCATTTTTTCCATCATGGTGTCCACAGACTGCTGAGTCATAGGATTTTAAGTTAAGTACAATCTGAAGGTCTTTTATAAAAAAAGAACTTGAACCTTCATACTCTCTTCTCTAATTATCACTTGTGAGTATATAAAAAAATCCAAAATACTGTCACTAGTAATTGCCGCTTACCATTTAATGACTATGCCTTCCTCAATACCTGTCAATTTTCAGTTCTTATACTTTCTCTTTTTGATGGTATACCCCAAAAGTACTAAGTCTGGAACCACTGACTATCAGATCAAATACCCATATACCTTTCAATTATCCCTGCCTGTATCACTGTACATAACATAGTAATGTCATTGATAGTTGTTATAGTGATGACTTTCTTGAGCCACCAAGAAAAGGCTAATTATCTTGATATATTCTCTTTAACATATTTTAGAAAGACTGCCTTTTAAAAGGTTTAAAGTGAAATGAGTGACCTTCAGTTATCTAGTCTAAGGTGTTAACTCTTTGGTAGTATAAGTAAAATCCTGTTTTACTCTATACCATATCAACCTCTGATTCTGTTTAACATATGTATTTCCATTTGCTTATAGATGATCCTTACATGAAGATACTTGGCTTATATGCTGACAATAAGTTCTACTGGACAAAATATTCTGTATAACAAATTATCTTTAATCTTGGCCCAGGAGAGTATATTCATTGTAATAAAAGTTGCTTCTATTGAGATATATTGTTATAAAATATTGAGGAATAAAGAAAAGACTGGCCATCATAAGTTTTCTAAGCATCTCCAGCTTGTTTTAAGTTTTACCTATGTGTGTATGTGGTTTACCATATAACTATTTCATTTAAATAGTGTATGTTTTAGGAGACATAATAATAAGACAGGATTTCTTAAATATTAGTTGATCAATGAATACTGCCTTAAAAATTCATGTTCTCAGTTCTGTTTGTTCCTATAAACTGACAGAAACACGACTTTGTCTAATTTCTACCCCATCTACCTAAGAAAATTCCTACTACTGCTGTTTCTAACTATCTTGCTTTTCTTTTTTTTAATTTTTATCAAATAAAATTAAGGAATGAGAAAGAACATTTTGTATTAATAGTAAAAACTAACAAGGGGGCGATAGTAGTACTAGTAAGAATAATAGTAGCATGAACAGCAACAACAACAATAACAAATAATGGTGATTTTCATTTTCTGAGTGCCTAGAAAGCATAGACACTGTGCTAAGCATATTATATATATTATCTCATTGCAACAATCCTATGAGGAAAATTTAATTATCACTTTATGGTTTAGAAAAACTGTGGTTGAGAGGTTAAGTAGCTTGCCCAAGATTACAATGGCTAGTAAGTAGTGGAAAAGAAATTCAAACCAACTTGGCTTCCTTAACACTACACACAACCCTGACTCCTGCTGGTATATTCTGCAGTCCAAAAAAGTTTTGCTTTAGAGAAAAAATGTTAATCTAATTTGGGGGGAACCTCCCTTGTAGAAGCAATTATTCTACAAAATTGCTTAACTACTAAAAGAATCTAAGTGAGCAGTGTGACACCTCTTGCTGTTATTTGGAAGAAAAGTGACTTTTGTCCTCATTTCCTCCATCCTTTGCCCTTAATGGATGAGAAAACTCTTTTGCTTGAAAAGGAAATAAATAGGTAACATTAATTTTTAAAAAACGTAACTGTTCATTAACTGATTTTCAGGAATTAAAAGATGGATAACAAATGGTTTAGAATAGACACAGGGAAATGAGCATTCAGATATACTGTGGGTGAGATTACAAACTAACACAGCCATTCACCCTGAAGTGTATTCTGCCAACAGGTAGCAAATTTTAAAAGCAAATACCCTCTAGACTCCAAAATTTCACTCTCAGAATATATTCCCAGGAAATAATTGCAGAAGTAAAAGAAAAAAGAAGAAACTGAGGCAAGGATACACAATGGAGAAAAGATAGTCTCTTCAATAACTGGTGCTGTGAAAACTGGACAGCTACATGTAAAAGAATGAAATTAGAACGCTCCCTAACACCATACACAAAAATAAACTCAAAATGGATTAGAGACCTAAATGTAAGACTGGACACTATAAACCTCTTAGAGGAAAACATAGGAAGAACACTCTTTGACATAAATCACAGCAAGATCTTTTTTGACCCACCTCCTAGAGTAATGGAAATAAAAACAAAAATAAACAAATGGCACCTAATGAAACATAAAAGCTTTTGCACAGCAAAGAAACTATAAACAAAACAAAAAGACAACCCTCAGAATGGGAGAAAATATTTGCAAATGAATCAATGGACAAAGAATTAATCTCCAAAATATATAAACAGCTCATGCAGCTCGATATCAAAAAACAAACAACCCAATCAAAATATGGGTGGAAGACCTAAATAGACATTTCTCCAAAGAAGACATACAGATGGCCAAGAGGCACATGAAAAGCTGCTCAACATCACTAATTATTAGAGAAATGCAAAACAAAACTACAATAAACTACCACCTCACACTGGTTAGAATGGGCATCATCAGAAAATCTACAAACAATAAATGCTGCAGAGAGTGTAGAGAAAAGGGAACCCTCTGGCACTGTTGACAGGAATAAATTGATACAGCCACTATGGAGAATAGTATGGAGGTTCCTTAAAATACTAAAAATAGATTACCATATGACCCAGCAATCCCACTACTAGGCATATACCCAGAGAAAATCATAATTCAAAAAGACACATGCACCCCAATGTTCATTGCAGCACTATTTACAATAGCCAGGTCATGGAAGCAACCTAAATGTCCATCAAAAGAAGAATGGATAAAGAAGATGTGGTACATACATACAGTGGAATATTACTCAGCCATAAAAAGGAACAAAACTGGGTCATTTGCAGAGATGTGGATGGACCTAGAGACTGTCATACAGAGTGATGTAAGTCAAAAAGAGAAAAACAAATATAGTATATTAACGCATATGTGGAATCTAGAAAAATGGTACAGATGAACAGGCTTGCAAGGCAGAAGTAGGGACACAGATGTATAGAACAAACGTATGGACACCAAGGGAGGAAAGCGGGCGTGGGGTGTGGGATGAATTGGGAGATTGGGATTGACATATATACACTAATATGTATAAAATAGATATAGCACACTTCGCTGTAAAGTAGAAACTACCACAACATTGTACAACAACTATACCCCAATAAAAGAAAAAAGAAAAAGAAACTGATCTAGCAATAGTTAATTATTTCAGGGATGAAATGTCAGAAATGAAAATGAAAAGTCAGAAACATATGCAATAATAAGTAATAGTTACATAAAGCATAGTATTTACTAACATAGAAAAATACGTCTGAGATAATTTAGAAAAAGGTAACACAAAACAACACTTAATATGAGCCTTTTTTATATTAAAATAAATATATGTGATGCCTATATGCATTAACAAGTCGGAAATGTGGCTAACCAAATTGTTCATAGTAGATTATGTAGTTGCAAGAACTCTGAAACCATATACTTTATTCATTCATTTATTTATTTTTGGTTGTACCGGGTCTTAGTTGCGGCCTGCAAACTTTTTTAGTTGCGGCATGCATGTGGGATCTAGTTCCCCTGACCAGGGCTCAAACCCACGCCCCCTGCATTCAGAGGCAAATTCTTAACCACTGCACCACCAGGGAAGTCCCTGAAACCATATACTTAAAAAAATACTTTTAAACATACACTTTAAAAGTATTAAGTTCCAATCAACATGTATTCCCATCATAATCAGAAAAGAAAGTCATTTTCATGACATTTTCATGTTTTACATCCTTTACAAACAAAAGAAATAATCAAAGATGCCTACCAAGATGCATGTGCAAAAGTATAAAGAGCAAAAAACAAATAATGTAAATACCAAATGAACATACTTCCCAGCCATGAAGAACTAATGTTCTATCAGATTATTTCTTGTTACGGGATAATGTTCAAAATATATTAATTAGTGAAGCTATACATTAAGTATAACTTCTTTGGAAAATACAAATTACATTTACATAGAAAAATACTGAGAATATTCACTCAGTATAAACCGGTATAAACAGTGATTGATTTGTCTTTGGGTTGTAGATTATGGGTAATTTGTGATTTCTGCCATTTGTGCTTTGTGTTTTCCAAGCTTTCTTTAGTGAGGATGTATTGATTTTGTAATTTAAAAAGCAAAATAAAGAAATATAAGGATTCTTCACTTCTCATCTGTTTATGTTTCAGGCAACAAACTCTACAACCAATACTTCAAATGAAAACTATTCTATTTAGAATAAGTATGATAGATGGCTAAAAATCACTAAAAAGTTTTTCTAAAATTGAAAATTTCTATTAAAATGCAAAGTATCAGTCTCTAAATTAAATATTTAAGAGTTTTTTAAAGCAGGTGAATATCTGTGCATTAAGAGCTACTTTTAAATAATTCTGTTTGAGGAAAATTCAAGCTCTTCCTAAGCATCACCAGGATTTTCTGGAATAGAATTTCCTACAGAAGATCACAGTTTTACAGTTGGAAGATTTCACAAAACAGGTAGTATCTCTGAGTGGACTACATTCTTCAACAGCTGCAAAAGGATGGTGAAGTTAACAAAAAAGCACTTACCACACTCACTATCCACTACCCTGACCCTTAAATTATGGCCTAACCATTCCTTTTATACCCAAGAGTCTCCTTATTACAAAATGTGAAAGTTGTTTTACTCTAAGAAACCATTTTTTAAAATTTTCTGCCCAAAATTTAACCACTTATTTCCATTTAATGATCCCATTAGGCTATCTGATATCCCTAAATGTTTAATTATGTCAGAAACTGACCACTTAAACTCTGTAGCTTCAATAAATAACCTAACTGTGGTTACAATATATATAGTTTGTACTGTAGTAAATTGCATAAATAAAAAAATTACTTTCTATTAGAACTTTGAGATATTTTTAAACTATTTCAAAAAACCAATATAGAGATATCTACGCAACAATTAACAAATTAAGTATGTTAGGAAATTTGTTCAATTTTATTGCAGGGCCCTTCTCTCATTGCCATATTAGACAGCCATCACTTAAGCGTCATATTGTGGAATTTAAGTTTCTTTGGTTTTAAACAAAAAGCATATATGACTTACAAGCATCCCTTACTTACACATGTCCTACATAGCCCAAGGCTGAAAAGTCCGCAGATAATTTTCCTTCACTATCTGCCACTGCTGGTTCAGACTTAACCTCCTCTCTTCTCCTAGCTAAACTGTCAGCAAACTTCTTCAGATAACTCCAGCCACTGCCATGCTGGCTTTGAGCAAGGAACAACTCCAGAGCAAGTCAACACAATTTAAATGTGGGACTGAAGGGGGAAAGAAAATGAGGGTAAGATAAGCACTATTGAAATCATTGCATTTTACCTTCTGTTCCCCACTGCAGAAAAGTTAACTTACCTACCCTTTCCTCAGGTACTTTTTATCACTAATTCTCTTCATGCTCTTCCTTAGGAATGCTCCAAGGAAGTCTCGGTATTCTTCCAAATATATACAGAAAATGACTTTCAGTTTCTGGGTACCCCAAAATCCACCACTGGTCTCTTTTCTTGGACTGAACCCTTCCTAAGAGTATTTTTATTCCTTTCCCAAATCTCTATTTGTTTGGTATCTGTATAAATTCTTAGAAAACTTTTTAAAAGATAGAAGAAGACTTGCTCTGATGACAGGAAAAGATAAAGAAATGCTAATACTAGAAAGATGAAGGCTCAACGCCAGGAAACGCTGAGTGTGATCTAGTATTTCCAATGGAAGAGTTCTAGTCAGACCCTTTAGCTTACAAACTAGAAAACCTGTTCTCCAGACCCCAGCACCCACTCCTGTGCCCCAGCCAACACTTTGGAGCCACCATGAGAACACAGAAATGTATCCTTTGAACCACCTAAACTAGTGCTCTAAAGATTATTTTTCCACAGAAACATTTTTATAAAGGCTGGCTGGATCCCATAATACCATCAATATTATAGTTCATGTAAAAGACTACTGTAGACCAGATTAGGGACCCATTACACAAAACACTCCTAGAAAGAAAGAGTGTTCCTAGTTCAGCTCCTAAAAAAAAAGCACAACTTTAAAAAATCAACTCTTCAAACACTGCCTATTTGTATGTCATGAACTACCTATTCTTCTGATGCAACCAGAGCTAGTACAGCAACATTTCCATGTAGAAAAGCAATTTCTTTTCTTCTTATATATATAAGAAATGGATCTCCTTTTCCTAAACTTAAATATCCTGAGTAGCAGATTGCCTGACTGTAGCAGTCCAATGCATTGCTGGAAGGCAATCCAACAGTAGGATGAGAGTAATTTCACACGTATCTTCTATTTAAGCAGTCACACATGTTATGACACTGTCCAAATGCCAAAGTGTGAGCAAAGAAATTAACTTTTATAAAACTAAGTTTCAATTGAAGAGTCCCTTAAAACTTGAGGGGAAAAAAGCCTGCTGTTCTAATTCCGAATTTGTTACTTCAAAAGTACAGGTCATATACTAAATGTTTTTATATCTTTTAAAATACAACTATGGAAACGTTTTACTACTCTGCAGAAATACAAAGGAATGATTTTTACTCCATTATTATTTGCAAGCCAACTAAATTATTCTACATAACATGTTCACAAATGTATTATTTTTTCAGAACCTTCTAATTAAAATGCTCCAATAATGACCATTTCTAAGCTAATGCATAGTCATTTCAGTAGTTAAAAAGTATTCTTTTCTAATTTCACCATAACAAATTAATGGCAGAGACTCTGAATTCCTGCTTTTATGTCAGACCCAAGTTACTTACATGAAATAAAACATGAATTTAAACTTAATTAATTACAAACTCCAATTGATAATTTCTGTCATGTTTTCAAATGAAAGTAAACATTTAATATACAGCCAAATCTCAGTTAATAAAGATCAGACTGTCCAATGCTCATGATGCTTTTATTTCTCCTTCCATCTTCCACTTTTAGTTCTTTTTCACTTCTTATCTCTTGAATAGACAGTTAAGATGATGCATAAAGTTGTTAGAAAGAAGAATTCATCTATTCCAACTTTCTACCTGATGAATAATCCTTCCAACAATATTGATGTACATATAAGCCCTTCTATTCAGAAAAGTACCTGAGAACACAATTCCTCTGGAATAAGTCCTACACACCACTTACATTTACTCCCAGCCTTGGGCACCTGATTGGATACATATCCTTTGGGACTAGATATTACAATTTGAAAATGATAGGCTGAGTATCTTCAAAAAGAAGAGACTTAAGGCCACTTAATTTCAACCCTACCTTCTATCACATAGTAGTCTACCACAGTGTTATTGACGGAAAAATTAAAACAGAGAGACCTAATTCGTCATTCATTTATAGCAAGCTAACAACTGCAAAATATACCCTTAGTAGCTATACTAAACTATTCTGCTCATTAACCTTTCAGTAAAAGTTGGATAGTAGCAAGGGAAAGATTAAACATAGGTCAGTATCAGGTTTGGTGACTGTCCTCAATTATTTATATTTATATATTATTATATGTATATTATTTCTCTACTCATTACTAAGGTAAGGGTTATCAGTTCACTCAAGTCTCAATGACAACGAAGACAGAATATTCTGTAAAATATGGAGGTAAATATCACCATTTATAACTCTCTACATTGTAGTTATTTAATGCCTATCAGCCTTAGTCCCAATACATATATAAAAATCATTTCTGAACATTCAATGTTATAGTGTTCACTTTATTTTACATTATATAATAATAGAGTTACATAGCATAGGAGAAGGAAAATCTGATTAAAAATCTGAAAATAAAATTCTTAATAATATGAGCAGTTATCATCAAGAAAAATTTATGCTTTCACAATCAAAACAGAGGGTGGTGAGAAATATATTGATGGCAAAACGTTAAAAATTAGTGAATCTGATTAACAGATACAAACTACTATACATAAAATAGATACACATAAAGTAGATACAGACCAAAAAAGAATTCACTGTATAGCACAGGGAATTATATTCAGTATCTTATAACAAAACTACAGAGGAAAATAATCTGAGAAAACATATATTTTATATACATATATATATATAAATAACTGAATCACATTGCTGTACACCCGAAACTAACACAATATTGTAAATCAACTATACATCAATTAAAAAATTAGTGAATCGGGGTAAAGGGTATATGAGATATCTGTACTACTCTTGGAACACTTCTACTTTGAAATTATTTCAAAGTAAAACAATTTAAACACCTAAATGAAGGCAAGAAACACCAGATTTAAAACACTGTCGTTAATACAACCAACAGTTAAAAAGTAATCAAGCAGCCTTAAATGCTAACATTTTTCCACATTCTTCAGAATACATTTTCTCCTGAACTGTGTGGTAAAAGAAAGAAAAATCTAGAACTTCAAATACACCCTTAAAAATAAACATAGACTTTGAGTTGTCTGACAATATCGAAATGGTTTGATCAAGATTATGTTTACAAACACTAGACTTAAAAAAGAAAAATAATTCAGTATGCAACAACAAATTCCTAAGATTTTCCCATAGGTAAATTCTAAAAATTAGCACAAAAAGGGAAATAATTTATAATTTAATATCCTATTCATACGGTTGCCGCATGTTGCGCTCCAAATGCCATACTGATATTATTTACTTTAATGCTAAATTTTGTTCTTAGACTATTTCTTCTTCCACATTACAAACTTAATTCAGATTAAGTTTGTTCAAAAGTTAAATGGTCTGTCTATACTACCTGGAAGTTAGGCACACACACAAAAAAACCCAGTAAAAATTAACATTCAGATTCTGAAATTACTACTTATAAGAGCAATGAGATATGTTTATTTCATTTCATTATGTTGGAATCAGGCAAGAAAATCATTGCAGTTCTAATAAATAATATTACTATATTTGTGTAACATTAATACTTTATAAAATGCTTTAAAATCTATAATCTCTATAATCATATTTTTAGTCTCATAATAACATTGCATGCCAGGTAAAATAGGTATCATAATATCAATTTAATAGGAAAATTTCATAACTTATTGCAATATTAAATTTAAGATCATTTATTGTCCTGTTTTCATATTTTAAAAAAGTTTTTCCACTTTTACTTATAGTTTCATGAACAAAAAGATACTCAACAAATGCCGTGTAATATATCATTATGTTTACCATGAGAACTCTTTCTAAAAATCAATCAAGAATGATAGATTAATTATTTTTGGAACTGATCAGCTAACAAGGCTGCAAAATGCAGTTCATAGTAGGTAAGGGGGAAATAATCAAAACTTAGGAAAATAACATATCAATAAGGTCACTTTATTACTGAAGTAAAAAATAATAAACACACATTCACAAAACGAATTCTCAAGTATATTTTTCAGAATCTATCTATAACTATGAGCTCTAGAGAAGAAGACAGGGAGAAAATCAGCTTGAGTGACTTATTATCAGTTTTACTCTTTTAAAATTTGTTGTTAAAAATAGAAATATCTTAGTAAGATCATGAAGATTCTCTCATTTATAATTTAATATTTTGTTTTTCAATGGCGAGGTGGAAATATTTTATGTATAATTTTAGTAACATGGTTATAAATTAATTGTGTTAAATACATTATATTTCAAAATATTTTCCTAACATCAATAAACTGAAATAACACACTACAAATTACCCCAAATGTGCATAATTTTAACCAAATCTGGTAACAGTTCTCTTTCACTGTTTTTCTTCCAATTACAATACAACCAAAAGACCTTTTATTTTCCCCCCAAAATATGAACCTTGTCAAAAAAAGAAAATATCACTTAAGCAACTAAGCATCAAGCATATGCTTATTTAATTCAGCACCACAGTCTCATTAAAAACTCAAAGAATCATCAAACACAACTGAAATTATGCTCACTAATCTGTATCTTTTGGTAATTCAATTAGGATATAAATCTAATATCTTCCAAATATTTTAATATATATATAGACTACTTAAAAACAAATTAACGTGTTCTAAATCTATATAACACTTTGGATTTATTATGTTAGGAAACAATTATCTGTGATATACAGAGTACATCTAATAGGTAATTTTTTTTTTTTTTTTTTTTTGCGGTACGCGGGCCTCTCACTGTTGTGGCCTCTCCCGTTCCGGAGCACAGGCTCCGGACGCGCAGGCTCAGCGGCCATGGCTCACGGGCCCAGCCGCTCCGCGGCATGTGGAATCTTCCCGGACCGGGGCACGAACCCGTGTCCCCTGCATAGGCAGGCGGACTCTCAACCACTGCGCCACCAGGGAAGCCCGGTAATTATTTTTAAGCATCCCAAAATGGGCACAAAACATAACTAGAGTCTGATTGCAATGCTGCCCTGCAAACACACACCCTTGCTGATAAGGCCGTCTCAGGATATCTATTTAACAAGGGTCTTCAGCAATGAAATCTCTTTGAGTGAGGTCCACACAGATCTATCTCAAACATGATGCAGTATGATTCATGAAAAATGATGTATTATGAATCTGATGAAACTCTATCCTTAAGAAATATTAAGACTCAGTAAACTCCATCCTGCTTACCTGACCCTCTAACAACTTTACAGGAGAAAAACACTGGTGATTTACTAATAAATACTTGCTAGACAAATACATTTTTAAAAGGTTACAACAAAAGAACTATAGTTGAAATGTAAACCATTTTTATATGGCAATATCAATTTTAAATTCTAATTTCTCATTAAATAACTCCCTACAACAATAAATTACTTCTGTCATAGATTACAAATTAAGCCTAAAAGACACTTAATAGATGATTAATAAAATCCTATCTTTCAAAACACAAGCACTAGTCATCATTGTGCTGGCAGGCATTCAAAAGTTTATACATATAAATGATAGCTGTCTTTGAATATGAACTGTTAAGATTTTAATATTAAAATATCAAAACAAAAAGTGAGGAACATCTTCAAATTCAGAAGACAACACTTATTTCCTGTGTTCAATGATGTCTATTCATTATTAGACAATCAAGTAGTCATTTTTAAATAGTATAATAATATTCTAAATATAATAAACAAATAACAAATTAGGTAAAAGCGTAACAGAACAGACCAAAAAATTGTACATATTGGATATTATGCTGTTGATATTTTAGAGATCAGTAATCCTTAAATCACACCAAATTATTAAACTATTAGAGACCTTATCAGTTATTATAAACCCAGCTAATTACATAAAATATCAGTTTTAATGTCGAGCCAATATAATTTCCTCCACTTTAGCTTTTTAAAAAATTACTTGTTAGTGTATTTATCCATCACATTTAAAATCTTTGTAATAATAATTTCAAGTTATATATAATGGCCTCAATATCTAGTTCTGAGCTGTGCTTGTATCAAATCCCATCAAGTTTTAAGTGGAACAGGTACACTGGTAAATGTTAAACTTTTTAAATTTAATATTCCATTATAAAGTTTTTTGTTAATGTAAGTAAAGTTGACACATTAGTTCTCCAAAAATTGAACCTATGTATATTCATTTATCTGTTAAAATCATACTCCCAAAACCTTGGACATAACTTTTTAAAAACTCTGATACAAAGGGCACTTTTAATAATGACACTAATTTTCCTGTAATCTGCTAAAGAACATAAGTATTTTGGCATAAAAATTAAGATATGTTACACTGAAGGTTAGCCACCTTAAGTACAATAAGAAAACATTTCCATACATCTTAATATGACAGATTCATGAAAAAAATTACACCAGTAGGCACATTCTACTTACAGTCACATTAAAAATACTATCTTAAAACAAAATGATTAAATATCTATTCCAAGACCTATATAAAATGTCAACTGTCAATCGAGTGCAACAATATTATTTAGTGTAAAATAAGAACCTTACAAATATGGATATTTAAAAGCAAAAGCATTTAATGTATGCATCCTATCTTATCTATCTACAAATAAAATCACATGAGGCTTGTTTTTATTGTTATTGTATTTGCCAAGATAAAAACTTTAATAGATCATTAAGTAACAATAAAGTTCAATACATGGTTTTGCCCAAAACGACTTCTATGAAATAGTTCATAAAACAATAGACTAAGGTAACTATAAAGACTGTAAACATTTTTCCTTCTAACAAATGAATGTTAGATTTCCTAATACAGAGGAAAAAACAACCCATGCACACAACAAAAAGATGTCCTGTACTCTTAATAATTTTCTACTAGTAGTAATAAGTTTCTACTAGTTCAAAAAAAAAAAAGTAATGAGCTATAGCCAGCATATCATTCATAAAAACAGAATAATACCACAGCCAGTAACTTAATGCCTTATCAGCAGGTTTATACCCTTCCTACGGCTTTGCTAAACAGTAGGTAGGATATACAGATTATCAACCAAAAGTATTTACAAACCTCTTGTTATAATGTTAATATACTTGCACCTATGTGTTAATATATTTGTGTTATGTGTTATGTTAATATATTTGCAACTATTCCTATTTCAATTTCTAAATAGGTCCTAAATAATCCAGTATTGATTAAAAAAAAATGTTCTTCAATAACCAACCTGCAAAAAGGCCCTGAAATTTTAGGCAAGAAGTGGAAACCAGTTTTAAAGACTGATATCTTTTACTATTCATATATAATTTTTTCAAATATGAAATATTATTTTCATTCTTACTCATCAAAACTGTGTTTAATTAAGCTTTTCTGGCACTGTATGCAATCATAAATAGAAAACAGAAAACAGCAGTCTAATTTTATAGGCTTGAGAGACTTCTAGTACAAAGAATCACTAGCACACAAGATAAAGATACAATATGACTGCTCTCATAGTGAAACATTTAACATTCCCAACCATGGCATTTAAAATTATAAACCAAACAAGTGATGGTTATGAAAACAATTGTCTAATGTCCATTATATTTACCATAGGACAACTGTAATTAATAATTTAAAAGCTCTTTTAACTTTATAGCTATAAAAATCACAGTGGAAATTAAATATTCATTTAAAAAACAAATTACAGCAAATCCCAAAATCAAGGCCAAACCCAACCATGACTGACTATGCCTGATCTGACACAGCTGGAACATTCTGCTTTGTCTACTCCCCCGAAAGACACAAGGTGGGGACAAACAGAGCTGCCTTCCAATAGTTTTACTCTACACATACAGACAACAAAAGAAATATTTCAAATAAGACATTCCACTTAAAGTTTTCTTCAATGTAATAGTGCTAAATTTATATAACTAATCTAATTCTTGAAACTGATCATTCTAAGTGCAGAATGGGCAGAATTAGCAACATAGAAAAAAAAAATTCCCATTAAGACATGTTTTAAAACATTTAAGATGTACTTTCTTAGAAATTTTTCTGGATATTTCTAAGTGTGGCATTAAACCTACAGTAAAACAAAAGCTAACTATCATATTTCTTGGATTAAAGCAGTCCTATTTTTGTCAGGACAAGCAACTACCATTAGGGGGAGGTTATATTTAATGACTCTTAGCTGTGCACTGCCATGCAAAAAGTATTAACAAATGAAACAACTTGAAGTACTTAATATTTTTCAAGAGAATTTACTTCATAAGACATCTGAAATAATGTGAAGATTTTAATGTTTTCCTATCAGCATTAAATTAATATTTCCTAAATATTTAAAAATATTTTAGTTTTAAATAAATGCAAACTAATTTTGAAAATAACTATTAACACCCCTAAAAATAATATACTTTAAATAGACAAAAATCAATACTCTAAAAGTAATTATTTTAATTAGATAAAATTATCAGAAAAACAATGTAATTTAAATTTTTTGATAACTTTCACTTTTTAACAATTTACTTCTAAATATGTCACTTCTATTAATACTGTAGCAAACACTAGGATAATTACCTCTAGAATCTAGGCTAGGCACTACCAAAAAGTGAACAGCAATATCTTTTCTCAAATATATGTATCTGAGATGTGTGCAGTGAAAAATAAGTTTATCAACTACGATCTAAAATTGTGTCCTAAGGTCCAAAAGTGATCTGTTGGCCTTGAATATTATTTATACACCATGAAAAATTACTCAATTTTGATATTCCTACTTAAAAACAATTATTCTTTCTTTAAAAAATTTTTTTCCCTTACCTCTAAAAATATTTTCTAAGATGACAATGAGATCCTCCTTTAGAACATTTAGCATTGCATACTTATCTCTCCTTACTACTTTGAACTTATTTCATCTTTTTAATCCTCAATGTTCTCCTGTTCTTTTACCTTGAGCTTTGTTCCTTTCCTTACCTTTTACGCCCTTCTTTGTTTTTGTCTTTTCATATTTCATTCTTTTCTTTAAGCCAGCATCATATGAAGCCAAAGTGGCTTATGTCCCCAGGTTGGAGATAGCTATAAAAAATAAATTCTTACTATTTTTAAGGAGAGGAAAACAAGCTAGTTATCATCTGAGAGAGGATGAGGGGATTTTAACCCACCAGACAAGCCTGTCCAATAAAACTCAGACCTGAATCAAGTGATTAGAACTTCTCATGCACACACGTAGAGTTCTTGGAAAGCATCCAAAAATTTTTTTGCTTTCTTCTCCCTTGTCTAGAAAAAAAGGACTTAAAAAAATAATTGGACTATAATCATTTAATCACTTTCACAAGTCTATTGAACACAAAAATGCTTTAAACAGAATCTTTAGAAGCTGGAACTTTAAATGTTTTGACAATTTTTAATTACATTTAAATACTTAAATCTGAGGGAAGGCTAAACTCTGTTTTCTGCTTCTCACAATTTCTGCTCAACTAGTAAGAGGATCAATTACTAAATATGTAATTTCTAGCTTATCCTAGAATGAAAATCCTGCATTTTGCACTAAAAATAAATAGCTAAAGTAATTCCATAACCCTTTAAAAACTTGATTTTCAGCATATCATCATATTTGAGTAGGTTATTTGCAAACAGTTTTTTTTAAAAAAGGTTAGCTTTGTAACAACTTACAGATAATGCTGATTTTAATTTCAGAACAATCATACAAATTTATTTAAAGAAAAAGCCGAAGTTTAATGCCTACATGCAAAGAAAGCTTTATGACAAAGATCTAAAGTTAAATAAATTATCACCAACTGGTTCACCTAGCAGGGGTGTCCTAATAGTATGTATTCAATGACATATTTAATGAGCATAATTTTCATGTTGCCTAACAGTTGTTGCTTACAAAAATACTATTATTAATATTATTACTACTACTTACCTATCATATGGCACTTATTGTAGTATGTTCAAATCTATAGCAATACTCACATGTAAAGTCTTTAATTACTGAATATATTACCAATAAGGCACTAAATTTAAAGAAATTGATATGGAAGTGACTATGGCTAGAGATACACTCACAACTTTAAAATATTTACTCTGCTTCTTCTTTGAGGACAGAAGAGCGAAGAAGGATGCTTCTTCCCAAATGCTGACCAAATTTAAATGCATGTCTTTTATTAATGCAGATTTGAAAGAATGCTCACACTCTTCCCACACTTTCTTCACATATGAAGTGGCCTCTGTTTTATACAAAAGCAGACTGGCGTTGATGCTATTATACAAGATTACATCTGCATATTACTGTCCTGAAAACGTTTCAGTGTCTCTCCCACACATTAAGTTGTACGATTTAGGTGGCTGATGATTGTCCTGTCCATTCAGAAAGTACTTCTTCTGCCTTTCTAACTATAACTCAAGATTCAGAGGCCAACAAAAGGAAACAAAAGAAATGATTAATGTAGATTAAAAAATCTTTAAAAAATAAAACTTCTGCATGGCAAAACTGCTACAGGCAAAGGCTAAAGCAAAATGACAAAATGGAAAAAAATATTTATAACTCTAATCACATACAAGGAACTAATAACTAACACATAAAAAGTGTTCCAGGAACAAAGAAGAGAAAGATCAGCAACTTGGTAGCAAAATGAGCCAAGGATGAATAATCACAGTTAAAGAAATCCAAGTGGTTTTTTAAACATATGAAAAGATGCCCAATCAGACTCACAATGGGATAAATACAAATTTAAACTAACTCAGATACCATTTCTTGCCTATCAAGATGGCAAAAATCTAATAGACTGACAACACACTATTGGCAAGGCTGTGAGAAACAATCACTCTCAATGCATATCCACTGCTTACATGACTGCAAAATGATACAGCCCCTAGGGAGGGGAATCTGGGAATATCTACCAACATCATAGGTGCCTGTACCCTTTGACCTAGCAATCTTACTCTGATAATCTCTCCTACAAGTACACTTAAATTTGTACAAAATTATAGATGTATAACTGACCTAACAATTCTTGTAATAGCAAAAGAGTGGGCACAAATTAGATACATACCATGAGTGAATGAATTATGCTACTTCCAAACAATTAACTGCTATATCACAGTTACAGAAGAGAAGAAGAAGAAAGAAAAAACAATGAGAGCAATCTTATGGATCTATTATGAGAGATCTACGAAGTGAAAAAAATAAAAGTACAGTATATATACCAATTTAACGTCTGTGTAAATAGCATTCCATCCTTTGTGTAAGTACTATCTATTTTTTATTTAAGAAACGAATATAAAAATATATTATTCTTTTTCTTATATTTTCATAAGAAACACTGGTTACACATAGGGAGAAAGGGAGAAGATGGAAATGAATAGAAGCAAGAGTTCTTGGTATGTATTTTTTAAAAGAATTTTTTTTTTTTTTTTTGCGGTACGCGGGCCTCTCACTGTTGTGGCCTCTCCCGTTGCGGAGCACAGGCTCCGGACGCACAGGCTCACTGGCCATGGCTCACGGGCCCAGCCGCTCCGCGGCATGTGGGATCTTCCCGGACCGGGGCACAAACCCGTGTCCCCTGCATCGGCAGGCGGACTCTCAACCACTGTGCCACCAGGGAAGCCCAAGAATTTTATTTTTGATCCACTAACCTTTCCAAAAATTAAAATCAAAGGGCTGACTTGCCAGATATTAGTGGAAAAAACTACTACCTTAGCCCTCTTAAATCATTTGTAATATTGCCATCAATTATTTAATAGATGTTCCCAAACAGAATAATGAGATCACAAGTGCCATATCAATGCCTGTAAAGTAATTAAAAATATTACTTGGGAGCTTACTATAAGCAAGGCTTCTGGAATAAAAGATAAAGCTTCAAAACTTTAATGCCAATAAAACATGGTATGTTTATGTCTAGAAGCAGTATACCGTGTACATTAGAGGTGACCAATATTGTTCAACAAAAAATAGAAAGGGCTCACCACAGCTAACATCATATTCAATAGTGAAAGACTAAAATCTTTTCTTCTAAGATCAGGAACCAGGTAAAGATGCCCATTTTTTGTCACTTCTATTTAATATAGTACTGGAAGTCACAGACAGAGCAATTAAGCAAGAAAAAGAAATTAAAAGCATTCGAATTAGAAAGGAAGAAACAAAATTATCTCTGTAGATTATATGATCTACACCCTAATATTACACCAAAAAAAATATATTAGAATAAATGAATTGAGTATAGCTGCAGTATACAAAATCAACACAAAAAAATCAGTTGTATTTCTCTACACTAATAATTAACAACCTGAAAAGAAAATTAAGAAAATAACCCTATTTATAATAGCACCAAAAGGAATAAAATATTTAGAAATAAACTCAACCAAGGAGTTTTAAGAATCGTATACTGGGAACTACAAAACATTGCTGGAAAAATTAAAGATGACACAAATAAATGGAAAGACACCTCATGTTCATGGATTGAAATATTTAATATTAAGATGCCAATACTGGGGCTTCACTGGTGGCGCAGTGGTTAAGAATCCATCTGCCAATGCAGGGGACATGGGTTCAAGCCCTGGTCCGAGAAGATCCCACATGCCACGGAGCAACTAAGCCTGTGCACCACAACTACTGAGCCTGCGCTCTAAAGCCTGCGAGCCGCAACTATGAAGTCCGCATGCCTAGAGCCCATGCTCCGCAACAAGAGAAGCCACGACAATGAGAAGCCTGTGCATCACAATGAAGAGTAGCCCCTGCTCGCTGCACCTAGAGAAAGCCCGCACGCAGCAACGAAGACCCAACACAGCCAAAAATAAATACGTAAAGTAAATAAATTTTAAAAGATTAAAAGTAAAAGATGTCAGTACTACCCAAAGGGATATACAGGTTTAATTAAAATCCCAACAGCATTTTTTGCAGAAATAGAAAAATCTATCTTAAAATGCATATGAAATTTCAAGGGACCCTGAATAGCAACAACCAATTTTGAAAAAGAACGAAGTTGGAAGTCTCACACTTCCCTGACTCAAAAAATTATTACAAAGCTACAGTAATCAAAAGTATAGTAGTGGCATGAAGACAGACATATAGACCAATGGATAGAATAGAGAACCCAGAAATAAATCCTCACTTATATAGTCAAATGATTTTCAACAGTGTAGCAAGACCATTCAATGGGAAAAGGACAGTCTTCTCAACAAATGGTGCTGGGAAAACTGGATATCTACAGGCAAAAAAGAATGAAGTTGGACCCTTCCATCATATTCAAAAATTAACTCAAAATAGATCAAAGACCTAAATATAGAATTAAAACTATAAATCTCTTAGAAAAAACCATAGAGGGAAAGCTTCACGACACTGGACTTAGCCATGATTTCTTGAATATGACACCAGGCAATAAAAGTAAACATAGGTAAATTGGACTACATCAAAATTTAAAAGTCTGTGCATCAAAAGGAACAGTCAACAGAGTGAAAAGGTAACCTACTGAATGGGAGAAAATATTTTTGAATCATATATCTGGTAACAGGTTAATAACCAGAACATATAAAGAACTCCTACAACTCAACAACAGCAACAAAATAACCCGATTTTAAAATGAGCAAAGGACTTCAACAGACATTTCTCCAAAGATACACAAATGGCCAAAAAGCATATGAAAAGACGTTCAACATCACTAATCATTAGGGAAATACAAATCAAAACCACAATGGGGGCTTCCCTGATGGCGCAGTGGTTGAGAGTCCGCCTGCCAATGCAGGGGACATGGGTTCGTGCCCCGGTCCGGGAGGATCCCACATGCCACGGAGCGGCTGGGCCCGTGAGCCATGGCCGCTGGGCCTGCACGTCTGGAGCCTGTGCTCTGCAACAGGAGAGGCCACAACAGTGAGAGGCCTGTGTACCGCAAAACAAACAAACAAACAAAAAAAAACACAATGAAATAACATTTCACACCCATTGAGATGGCTATCACCAAAAAAAAAAAAAAAAAAAAAGTTTGGAGAAGATGCAGAAAAATTAGAACCCGTGTGCACTAATGGTAAAAATTAAAACGATACAGTCACTATGGAAAACACTATGGCAGTTCCTCAAAAAGTTAAAAATGGAATGACCATATGATCCAGCAATTTCACTCCTGGTTATATACGCCCAAAAACTGAAAGCAGGGGTCTCAAAGAGATACTTGTACACCCATGTTCATAGAAGCATTATTCACAGTAGCTAAAACAGGGAAGTAACCCAAGTTTCCTTTGATAAATGAATGGATAAACAAACTGAGGTATATACATACAATGGCTGGTATATACATACATAAGGCTGAAAAACATTATTCAGCCTTAAAAAGGAAGGAAATTCTGACACATGCTACAACATGGATGAACTCTGAAGGCACTATGCTAAGTGGAATAAGTATAAGTCACAAAAAAGACAAATATTATATGATTCCACTTATGTGAGGTATCAAAAGGAATCAAATTCATAGAGACAGAAAGCAGAATGGTGGCTGCCAGGAGCTTGGGGGAAGGGGGTTAGCTTTGTTGCTTAACTGGTATAAACTTTCAGTTTTACAAGATGAAAAGAGTTCTAGAGAATGGGTCCACAACAACGTGAATGTATTTAATACTACTGATCTGTACACTTTAAATGGTAAAGGTGGCAAATTTTATGTTATGTATATTTTACTACAATTAAAAATGAAATGATTTTTAAAAGAGGAGAAAGCTGATAGAAGGCACTGCCTTCTTATGCAGTATTGCCATCAAATTCAGTCAAGAAAAAAAGGAGTGATCAACCAAGAAGCATCACCTCTATAACCAAAACCTTACCAAAGAAGCAGAATGCATGAATTCTTAACAAGGAAGAAACAATCCAGAAGGGCAGAATATGATATCATGAAATACTCAGCAAGATGAGTTAGGCAAAAACATGATCTTAAGAATAAGTAAAAGACCTGAAGAATAAGTGGAATTTATTTTGGCAGGAGGAAAAGAAACAGTATTACAGGAAGGAGAAAAATAAAGGTAAAAACTATGGAAAATAAGAACATACGGAAAGACAAATATTAAGATGACAGGTTCTACCTTACCATCTACAATAAAACTTTAATCAGTTCTTAGCAAAAAAAGTAGTATTTTTGAGAAACAGAGTAAATATCTTACTGATTTGTTTGAAATTGGTTTACAGGTAAACCCTAAGGGGGAGGGGGTGGCATCTGACATGCATATGAAAATACTGCAATTCAGACACAAAAATAAAGAATTAGCAGTAGCACTAGAGAAGCAAGGCGTCAATCAAGACAGTGTAAGGATAAGTGGAATACAAAGGATGGGAGAGAATAAGACAATCAATGGCTAAAATTTTCAAGTCTATGAGACCAACAAAATCCATTCATTCAAAAATTACTTCTGAGCAATTACTATGTGCCTGGCATCCTTCAGGGCAGAGGATACATCAGTGAATAAGGCAGATGAGCTCCCTACTCCTATGGAGTTTACACTCTAGGAGAGGAGCATGATACACAAACAATAATAAAGAAAGAACAGCTGACACTATCCAAAGGTTTTACACAAGACACAAAAGCAATTATCATTAAGGAAAAATGATAAATCTGAATTCATCAAAACTAAAACCTGTTCTTCAAAGGAAAATAAAAGGAAAGGCATAGACAAGGAGAAAGTAATCACAATGCATCTATTTGACACAAGAACTTGTATCTAAAACATATAAAGAACTTACAAATTGATACAAAGAAAACCAAAATTCTTAAAAATAGGCAAAATATATGTACAGACACTTCACAAAAGAGAAAGTAATACCTCATATGCACAATTAAAAGGTGCTCAAGGGCTTCCCTGGGGCGCAGTGGTTGAGAGTCCGCCTGCTGATGCAGGGGACACGGGTTCGTGCCCCGGTCCGGGAAGATCCCACATGCCGCGGAGCGGCTGGGCCCGTGAGCCATGGCCGCTGAGCCTGCGCGTCCGGAGCCGAGGCCCGCGTACCGCAAAAAAAAAAAAAAAAAGGTGCTCAACACCATGAGACATCAGGGAAAAGCGAATGAAAACCACGATAAGGTACCACCACACATCCACTCGGATTGGCTAACATTTAAAAATCTGACATTACCACTGTTGGTGAGGATGGAGCACAATGGAGCTATCAAACATTGTAGAAGGACATAAAGCAGCACAACCACTTTGTAAAACCCTTTGGCAGTTACACACAAAGTGAAATTTAAAGAAACACTAACCTTATAACCCAGCCATACCAATCCTAGGCATTTACTCAAGAGAAATGAAAACCTTTGTCCATTCAAAGACTTGTTCATGAATGTTCATGGAAGCTCTATAGTTAAAAACTGGAAACAACCCAAATGTCCATTAACAGGTAAATGGATAAACAAATTATTGTATGTTTATATTTTGTACCAAGTATCAAATTAAGTACAACATACTCAGCAATACACAGGAATTAACTATGATACATGCACAACATGTACTTAGGAACTGTTATCAACAACCTTTAACTACAAGTGGAACCAGACTTAGATTGAAAATGAGATAGCAATGAGCTAAGCAAAGAGTCAGAAAGAACAAGTTCCATAAATACACTGTAAAAGACACTGAATCAAATCAATCCTAAAACCTGACCTACCTCTACACAGAGCAGTTACGAGTCAATAAACTTCTTACTGTTTAAGCAAGTTGAGTCAGGTTGTGTTATTTGCAATCAAATGAATCATAGATGATATGATGTAGCTCACACTTAATTATTTCAATATTCCCCACTAAACAGTATGAAAATTCAACTAAGGATGAGAACTCATGGCAAAGAAAATGACAGGAATTCATGAAAAAAATTAATTGACTGGAATAACCATTGTGACTAAGTTACTAAGAGTAAAAAATATAAAAGCAGTAAGAAGTATAGGTGGAGTTTTGAAAAAACACAAATACTAGAGGTTAAAATGACTCTTCCAGAAATTCCCCATAAGATGAAAGGCTCACTGGACCCTCTCAAATGTATAAAGCACCATCAGTTACTTCTCCCCCTCGGCAAGTTGCTCAATAACAAAAATGTTCACTACCAGCAAAGCTCTAGCAATAACTTCCTTCCAGGTTTCCTTTAGTCATAAAGAGAGAGAAGAGAAATGGCAGTTGAGAAGTTAAAAGAAAAGAGAGGAACTTAACATTTTATGAATTGCTATTTTCCAAGATGCCTTGTTGGACAATTTACATATATCATCTCAATCCATATAACTTTCTCAATGACCAAAGTAAACAGTATCATCTCCAATTTATACATAAGGAAATCAAGTCTTCAAGAAGTTTAAATTTTAAGTGCTTAGGGCTTCCGTGGTGGCGCAGTGGTTAAGAATCCGCCTGCCAATGCAGGGGACACGGGTTCAAGCCCTGGTCCGGGAAGATCCCACATGCCATGGAGCAACTAAGCCCGTGCACCACAACTACTGAGCCTGCACTCTAGAACCCACGAGCCACAACTACTGAAGCCCACATGCTGCAACTACTGAAGCCCGCGTGCCTAGAGCCTGTGCTCCGCAACAAGAGAAGCCACCACAATGAGAAGTTCGCGCACCACAACGAAGGGTAACCTCCACTTGCCACAACTAGAGAAAGCTCATGCAGCAACAAAGACCCAATGCAGCCAAAAATAAATAAATAAATAAATAAATAAAAATAAAGATCCCTTAAAAAAAAATTAAGTGCTTAAGAAGAAATCCACAACTTGTGAACTGGTAATTGGTAATTCTGGAATTGAAATCTCTACCTGTCTGATACAAAAGCTACCTTTCCTCAACCTCTTGATGAGAATAAGCATCAAGAGGTCTGTCACTGTGTGTCCCTTTGTCTGACCTGTCCCGCAGGAAAGCGTCTGTTACTTCTCAGAAGAAAAGTACGTCCCTTAATGATATGACAGAGCACAGAGAATCAAAGATTTTTTTCAAGCATCTTGTTTATTCTTATCTCTGCCTCTAAGCGTAAAACTATTTGATGTTCTCAGAAAAATCCAGCGGCACACCTGGTCACTATTTAAAAGAAAAACAAAAACACCTGGAATGGAGATGAAGGACAGTATGTAGCGAAGACATGTTTCTTGGTTTTGTGAAAATTATCAACAAGATATCATAAAAAGGGTACATATGAAAATATATTCTTTTGATAGAAAACCATTGAAATTTATGGCTATTATCATTTCTAATGGGGAAAAAAACAGGAAAGAGCCTAAGTATTCACCAATAATGACATCTGTAGAACAGAATATGTGGTACAGTTTTTTAAATAAAAACGTATGTCCTCAAAAACCTAAACACAGAACTACCATACGATCCAGCAAATCCCCTGCTAGGTGTATATCCAAAGAAAACAGAAACACTAATCTGAGAAGACACATGCTGTTCACAGCATTATTATTATTATTATTTTTTTTTTTTTTTGCGGTACACGGGCCTCTCACTGTTGTGGCCTCTCCCATTGCGGAGCACAGGCTCTGGACGTGCAGGGTCAGCGGCCATGGCTCACGGGCCTAGCCGCTCCATGGCATGTGGGATCTTCCCGGACCGGGGCACAAACCTGCATCCGCTGCATCAGCAGGCGGACTCTCAACCACTGCGCCACCAGGGAAGCCCCACAGCAGCATTATTTTAAATAGCCAAGATATGGAAGCAACCTACATGTCCATCAACAGATGAATGGATAAAGAAGATGTGGTAGGTATATATATGTATACACACACACACGCACGCGCGCACACACACAATGGAATATTACTCAGCCATAAAAAAGAATGAAATTCTGCCATTTGCAACAACATGAATGGTCCTAGAGGGGGGTACTATGCTTGGTGAAATAAGATGGAGAAAGACAAATACTTTATGTTATCACTTACATGTGGAATCTAAAAAATAAAACATGCATAAAACAAAACAGAAACGATTCACAAATATAATGAATAAACTAGTGGTTAGCAGTGTGGAGAGGGTGGGGGTGGAGGGGGCTGGATAGAGGTATGGGATTTTGAGATACAAACTACTATGCATAGAATAAATGAGCAACAAGAGCATATTGCACAGCACAGGGAAATATAGCCATTATTCTGTAATAACTTTAAATGCAGTACATCAAGAAAAAAAATACTGAATCACTGTTATACACCTGAAACTAATATAATATTGTAAATCCACTATACTTCAATTTAAAATTTTTAAATAAAAAAGTTTACAGAAATAATAAAAAATAAAAACATATGCATACATATTTGTATGTGCATTAAAAGTTTTCTGAAAATAATCACCACAGCGATTAACAGGAAGTTCTCACTTTTCACTTTCTACTTTTCTATACTATTAGAATTTTGTAAACATGCATAAGAATTTTTTATGACAGCAAGGGTTATTTAAGCCTCTTTTCTTATATTTCTTAGTATTTTATAAAATCCTCCCAAATATTCTTTTAACTATGGTTAGCTTTCAATATTATTAACAGTGTGACAGACAAATGACTAAAGAAAATTATCTTACTATTCACTTAAGATGAGACTACCACTTTTACATAAACTGCCTGAGCTAATATTTTTATTCATTCCTCAAAGAGAAAATCACCTCATGGGCAAGTGCCTGAAGTCACTCAACTAAGATACAGAAGCCCTAGCTAAACCTGTATCTTCCTAATTCAAGCCTCAAAGCACCCTCCATTATATCACAATTGTCTGTTCAAAGAAGACGGTGTTTTAAAGTTAAAATAAGCTTATATAAGTACTTCGGTTTGTATTCAGGTATACCCCTCCTCTTTCCAAAAAGGAATTGAGATAGTTCATGAAAATTCACCCTACAGGAGAAAAGCAAGTAGAAAATGAGGCAAGGGAAAATAAGGGTTAAAAAGAAAAGTTATTCTACAGTAAAGAGAGAAATTCTGAGTGCTTTTAGATGAATTACTAGTATGTTTCTTGATTTCTAAGATGCCAAAGAAAAGAGGGAAAACAGACCACAACATCTTTTAAAATAATTCACAGGCCTTCCCTGGTGGCACAGTGGTTAAGAATCCGCCTACCAATGCAGGCGAGACGGGTTCGATCCCTGGTCCGGGAAGACCCCACATGCCGCAGAGCAACTAAGCCCGTGTGCCACAACTACTGAGCCTGCGCTCTAGAGCCCGTGAGGCACAACAACTGAGCCCACGTGCTGCAACCACTGAAGCCCACGAGCCTAGAGCCCGTGCTCCACAACAAGAGACGCCACTGCAATGAGAAGCCTGCCCATCGCAACAAAGAGTAGCCCCCGCTCACCACAACTAGAGAAAGCTGGTACGCAACAATGAAGAGCCAATACAGCCAAAAATAAATAAATAAAATAAATTTTTTTTAAAATTCACAGTAGTTAAAATAATAAAGGAAAGCAATTGCTCAGAAGTCTAGCTTTCCCCTTTGCTGTACACCTGAAACTAACACAACACTGTAAATCAACTATACCCCAATAAAAATTTAAAAAATAAATAAAATAAAATTCATAACGTAACAAAAAAAAAGAAGTCTAGCTTTCCCCAGTACCAAGCCCAGAGGAAATATATAACTGAGGGCTCTCATGAGGCAGAACTCTGTGTGATATAGATGACAATCTCCTTATAAATATCCTAATAATAATTAAAACATTAAACCAACGGAATGCGGGGGGTGGGATGAATTGGGAGATTGGGACTGACATATATACACTATTATGTAGAAAACAGATAACTAATGAGAACCTATTTTATAGCACAGGGAACTCTACTCAGTGCTCTGTGGTGACCGAAATGGGAAGGAAATCTAAAAAAGAGTGGATATATGTATACGTATGACTGATTCACTTTGCTATACAGCAAGAAACTAACACAACACTGTAAAGCAACTATACTCTAATAAAAGTTAATTTAAAAAAATAATGAGAAAAAGAACCCAATGGAATAATGCCAAAACTCAATTCATTAGATTTAATTCATCAATTATTGCTACCCATATACTACTCAAGTACTACTATGGCTCAATGGAACAAATCTATCTTTAACAGCAAAGTGTCTTCATAAAAAAACTAACAGAACAAGTCACTGTAATGAATACAGCATGTTTTATACTACATAATAACTCCTTTAATTTTAATCTTCAAAATATTTCACCTTAATTAGGTAACTAACTTAGAGGTTATCATCATTAGCAAATAAAATATTATCTAGATGTCATTATTTTCAAATTCTTACTATTAAAATGTAGTGTTCAATATAAGAAAGGCTAAGAGTCCAGTCTCTAAAGCAATGGCTTTGACCGGGGGATGTTATTGTCCCCCCCAGTGGGCTCTTACATAAGTAAATACAAGATGGAAAGAAACTGCTCATGTTAATTGAGTTACTTTATAGTAAGTGGGCTGGCATGACCCAAGATAAATTGGCTCTAGAAGCATAGTGCTGCATATGTGGTTAGTACTCGATAAATGGTTAATGAATGAATCAGTGAATGGTAGGAGATAGGACTTATGGAAAATAATTAATTGATCCATGTAGCTAATAACCATGAAGGAGCCAAGGAAAACATATTTTCCAAAATTATATGACTTGTAACGACAGCACCATTAATTTCCAAGCTTTCAATATCATTTTCTACGGTATAAAATGTCATTCCACCCTCTAACCTTTGCCTCTAAATTTAGCTTCTATTCTCCCAAATATCATAAATCAATGTATTTAATAATTTATTTCCATCAAATTATCTAAATGACCGATCTACACTGAGAAAAACCAAGGAAGTATACCATTATATCTTTATAAAGCTATTTGACATTTCTAAGAAGCATGCAAGGGATTTACTGCTTTGCTTCTTCAGGTAGGCCTCACATTACAAAACACTGAATAAACCTCAATGGAATGAACTATGTGCAGCTTCTCAAACTACAACCCTAAACACCTTATGCCAACTGTATTTGTCACTCAAGCAATCTCACTAAGATACATTTTTGAGAGCAAAGACAAATCAACATTCCACATGGACCTCTTAGACTCCTTCATAAGGCAAAGAAGCATAATCCATCAATAAAGAGGGAAAAATCTCCCTTTTAAATTCAAATTACATTAATCTGAAATCACTTCACCACCTTATGTTACTTTGTATATATGGATACAAATACATATTACATATGTATGTGTGCATGAACATACATATACACCCACATATGAGCTCTCCATTTAGACTGAAAATCTCCTAAAAATGGAGATTGGTACAAAAATTTACTCTATATTCCACATTCTTGTAAATATGATCAATCATAACTTGCTCAAAGGAAAAAATCTGTGTCAAAGTTGAAATGTGCTAATTTTATCTCCAATAATATTTTATTAGTTAGCTCACTCAACATTTATATATCATTAACCATTCTGATTACTGACTATTCCTAGGTATAATCAACCACATTTCCAAAGGATTCGCAGAAACAAAAAGGCAGATTTTTTTTATACTACATGTTAGAAAATAGCAACTGGAGAAAAATCCTCCAACAGTTAAGAAAATATTTTGTTTGATTTGATTTCACCAAAACTTGTGTATCAGACCAGTACTGAATTGCTGACCGATTTGATTAAGCTGGAAAAAAAAAAAAAAGGACTCTCATTTTTCTACAAATTAGTAGCTCTAAAATCACAGGAAGTCTTAAAATCAACATAAATATTTAATGTGGTTTCCCCCCCAAAGAAGTTGTTGTTAAATCATAGTACATCTAGAAATCAAAGAAATATAGTACGATCATCTTATCCTTATGAAAGATGACAATGGTTGGATTTATTAAATTACTAGTGATACTCCAAGCTGATAAGTAAAACAAAAAGTTCACTTGGTAAGGTTAAAATTCACTTACCTCCATACCAAACAAGTGATTAGTCAGATATTCCTGACCAGCTACCCTTACCACCTAAAAGAGTTAACTTTTCTAACCTGTAAATCAATTCACAGGAATTGCTACAACTGCAGCAAACCAAAACTAAGAAAGAAAAGACCTCATTTCACATATTTATGAATACAATTTATAAATGGAAGGTGCAAAATGCAAGGGACCAACGTGTAGTTATTGTACCTGTAATCGAAAGATCTAAAAAGAACATGAAAATGCAACAGAGAATATCTTAAAAGTTAGATTTAAATAGTATCAAGTTTAAGATCAGAAACATACTTTCCTTACATTAACTCACTAAATTATACCACTCTTAACTAAAATGTTAAAATACCTGCTAAAGCACTATATTTACAGTTCATCAATGACCTCTTTAAAAATTTATTTGATTAAAAACAAGTAAAAATTAACAATTTATTGTTTAGGCAAATATACATAGGTAACAAACTGGGGAAAATGGTAAACATAAAATTTAGGATAGTGGTTACTTCTAATTACCTCTGAAAGGGAGTCAGAGATGAGAGAAGTAAAGAACACACAGGTAGATGAAAGTTACTGGAAATACTCTAATTCTTGGTTTAGATAGGAGGTTCTTGAGTGAATGTTAAATAATTTTTAGATAAACTGACTTTCATAAGACAATAAGATCATGCATGGACCAAATAGGATAGTATGCCATGAACCAAAGATTATGACTAGTAAAATTTTATGCTGGTGAGGTCCATTTTGAAAAATCGACATTTACTTTAAAAATTTACCTTTCACAAATGTTTCTTCCTAACATTAATATTAAAATATCAGCAAACTCCTTTTTTCAAATATCCAGACTGAAGGACAGACTGGAGGAATGCCCTCAGACAGCCAAGAGCCAAACCAAAATCATTCTCCTTAAATCAGAGGAATATTATCATACTGGTTTCAATTGTCCTTCAAAGGCAGTTCGGGGCAAACGTGAACAAAAATGATCAGAAACAAAAAAAAGAGTCTAACTGTATTTAGATTGTATATTGAATCTGTATTAAGATTTCCTAAATTTTAAAAAGCTTCAAAAATAGATATAGAATCTTAATTTACAAAACATTTTATTCCAAATAAAATTAATCAAATAAAAAATTAGGCCACCTGACTCAATGCCAACATTA